>NW_005871108.1:3131326-3192039 GCF_000147115.1 Myotis lucifugus | reverse complement strand
CAAAAGTAAATTACCCCTGTCGGGAGAAAAAATATTTTTCCCCTTTTTTTCACTTTTTGGTGGGATATATTGATTAACTAATTTGGTTGACCAAGAAAAGTCCCCAGGGACAATGGGGGGGGGGGGGGGGGGGGAGGCGCGTGGGTTAGAGAGCAACCAAAGGGACTTGTATGCATACATATTAGCATAACCAATGGGCACACTCACTGGGGCGGTGGGGGCTTGCCCAGGGTGGGAATGGCTGGGGGGAAGGGGGATCAATTGGGAAAAAAGGAGACATATGTAAAACTTTAGACAATAAACAAAACAAAAAGAATTCCTAAAACTCAACCACAAAAAAAACAAAACCCAATTCAAAAATGAACTAAGGACTGTACCAAAGATACAGACATTTCTCCAAAGATATATACAAATGACCAATAAGCATATAAAAAATGCTCAATATCACTGATCATTAGGGAAATGAACATCTAAACTACAGTGAGATACTACCTCACACCCATGACAAATGGCTACTATCAAAAAACAGAAAGTAATAAGAGTTGAAGAGGATGTGGAGAAATTGGAACCCTTGGGCACTGTTGTGGGAATGAAAAATGGTGCAACCACTATAGAAAACAGTATGGTGATTCCTCAGAAAGTTAAAAATACAATTACCATATGATCCAGGAATTCCACTTGGCATATACCCAGAAGAATTGAAGATGGTCTCAAGGAGGTATTTGTACACCCACGTTCCTAGCATTGTTCACAATAGCTAAAATGTGGAACCAATCAGGTGATCCATCAACAGATGGATAACAAAAATGTACATCCCATGAAGTATTATTCAATCTTAAAAAGGAAGGAAATTCTGACAGTTTTACAAGAGGAAAAGAGCTGGGGAGATGAATGGTGGTGATGGTTGCACAATATTATGAATGTATTTAAAACAATTGAACTGTACACTTAAAAATGGTTAAGATGGTGCATTTTATGTTACATGTGTTTTGCCACAATAAAAACTGGGGGCTAAATGTTATACTAGTCACTCATTTTGCATGCATCATTTTGCATGCATAATCTTACCTGTTCTGTATTTGAGCTTACTTCTGTATTTGAGCTTACAGAAGTGCTAAAAAGTCTCCACTGCCAGAATCTGCTATGACTCCACCCACACAAGCAGGGCACACAATACACAATAGGTGCTGGGTGAATGAAACCTGGCCCCAGGCAGGTGACAGGAGATCAGTCCTCATGGAGGGAGTGGCAGGGCCCCAGCGTGGGGCAGGCTGGCCAAGCTGGAAAGGGCACGAACTGGAGCACGAACTGGAGCCTGCAAGGCAGGTGGGGAGGCTGGCACAGGCCCAGCTGGGCATTAGAAGGGCGGATAAATCGGAAATACGCTTGTTTCCTGGCAGGGCACACTGGACAGGCCCTGCTCTGGTACAGAACCCACCCCTCTGGTCATTTGCCAGGCTCCTCACCAGCCCCTAGAACCCTCCAGCACCCAGCCCTCCAACGGTCTCCAGGGTGGGTGGGCTTCAAGGGATCACCCCATACTCCTGCCACTCATTCCTCCCCCGGCCCCCCGCCTCTCCCCAGCAATCAGTGGGCCTGGGAGCCACACATGCTCAACCTGGCATTATTTCCATAATTTTTAAAATATATTTTTCTTGATTTCAGAGAGGAAAGGAGAGGGAGAGAGAGATAGAAACATCAATGATGAGAGTGAATCATTGATTGGCTGCCTCATACACGCCCCCTACCGGGAATTGAGCCCACAACCCGGACATGTGCCCTTGACCGGAATCAAACCCGGGACCCTTCAGTCCGCAGGCGGATGCTCTGTCCACTGAGCCAAACCAGCTGGGGCTATTTCCATAATTTTTATAAGAACCATTTTTGTCATTAAAAATCTACACCATACTGAGATTTGTTGAAAAGCAAACCTGTAGGCAGCCTACTTCCTCCCCAAATGCCCATCCCAGTCTTATTCCTCTAACTTTTCTTCCCATCATTTGTCTTTTAACTTTGTTTAAAGTGCTTTTGTTCGACACATTTTTTTTGAAAAATTTTATGTAGCTAAATAATCCTTTTCCTTTATGGCTGATAACTTGTATACATTGCAGGAAGAGCCTGCACAGTTTCAAGATTATAGTAATATACTCCTATATTTTCTTCTACCAATTTTATCATATATATTATATATAGGTAGAAATGCTCTTTAGTGCATGCACAAGATTTGGATGTAGAAAAACTTTTAAATATGTATTTTTATTGATTTCAGAGAGGAAGGGAGAGAGACAGCTAGAAACATCAATGATGAGAGATGATCATTGATCGGCTGCCTCCTGAATGCCCTACACTGGGGATCAAGCCCACAACCGGGCATGTGCCCTGACTGGGAATCAAACCATGACCTCCTGGTTCATAGGTTGATGCTCAACCACTGAGCCATGCCGGCTGGACTGGATGCAGAAAACTTTAATGCATCAGGACTTTATTTTTGTGCATGGTGTGAGGTAGGGATCTAGTTTCATTTTTGCTAAATTATTGCCCAAAGGCCACACTGCAGTATCATTATTGAAGAGCCCATCTTCCTCTGTAGCTTGGAAACAGAATCAATGCACAGTTTCTGGTCTCTTTTCCACTTCAATGAGCCCCCACCTCATCCTGCACCAACACGGGACTCCTCGAGTTTCTCTAGTTTGGGAATATGTGAGTACCTTCCTCTTTATTACTGTTTCTCATACACTTCCCTTTCAGGTGAACTTTAGAATCAGCGTGTCAAGTTGCATTTTTTTAACAGCTAAACTTGCACTGGTTGTGTGGATTCGTGTATGGAGCATACATTTCTTGGCTATGTCAGCCCTTCTCTTTCTGAAAGGTGGACTCTTCTCTCCATGTCCTCTAGTTTTCCTTCTTATGAATCCTGCACTTTCCTTATCAGGTTTAATCCTGGATATTTTACAAGCTTTAGGGGGATTGCAAATGGGATCTTTGCTCTCATTGTCATTTTCTGTGGTTAGAGCTGCTTTGGAGGAAACTCGGTTTGTTGGACACTCATTTGGCACTCGCCCACCCCACCCCCCACCCCCACACGCAGTCTTCACTCTCTTGAGGGTTCAAGTAAATTCCCTCACAAGCATTTCATAATGCACAGGCGTGTTCACACCCAGCACCTCATCTCCTCCTCACTGCAGGAATGGAGCACCCTCACAGAGGAGGAAACTGAGGCACAGAGAGGTGGAGCACCTTCCTAAGGTCGCACAATAAGTCCTGGCACGGCTTCAACACCCAGGCCCCAAAGTGCCTGCTCTCCCCTCCAACCTTCCACAGACTTGTCAGATTCTTATAGGTTCAGGTGAACCAACTGTGGAGCTGTGAGTGGAGAGCAGGACCCCTGGGTTCTGTCCCAGCGGCGCCCTGGGGAGCAGGCTGATCCCCACTCCCACCACAGGACCACCGAGGCCACGCGCAGACCACAGGAAAGGGCAGAGCCAGTCCACGGGAAGCCTTGTTCTTCCTGGGGAACCCACCCTACATGTGGCTCAGCCCTGCCGGGGTTACCAGGCTCCCCTTCATTCAGCAAAGGGGCCCTTTCACCTGCCCCATATGTGCCTCCCACACCCCACAGACCCTGCCCTCCAAAGTCAGTAGGCCGTGGGTTGGACACTACAGCTCACAGTGCTCTTGAATAGGGGACAGGCTCCGAGAGGAACCCAGTCCCACCCAAGGCCGACATCGGAAGCCCAGGAAGGCTCTTTCCTGGGGCAGCATCCTGCAGAAGGAAAAAGGTTGCCCCTAGGCCGCACTCTTCACCTCATTCCAGGTCCACAATGCACAAGGCTGGCCGCCTGCCCACCATTCAGCCCGCCCACCGGACTGGAGCAGAGGAGTGGGCAGCCAGCCAGGGTGGGAGTCAGCAATCTGTGGTGACCAAGGCAGAGCCGGAGGTACTGAGCGCCAAACCACCCCCAAGGGCCCCAGAGTGGCGCCTCTGATAATCCTACCAGGAGTCCCATGATTTGAGCTAATCCACTAATCCCTGGACACCAGGCCGGGTAGGGCTGGGGCAGGCAGGCAGGACCACAGCTTCTCTGAGCCTCAGAGATCCCTGGACCAGTGACAAGTCAGAGACCTAGGCCCCACCCCTGCCTGTGCTCCCTCACTGTGTGACCTGCAGGGAGCCATCCTCTTAGCCTCAGTTTCCCCATATGCACCCAAGAGATGCTAGTCCTCACCTCTTCCCGGCCAGAGGTGGATTAAGGTCCCCAAGATCCACTCCTGTTCTTGACCATGGGATCCAAGGGTTTATGGGAAGCTCTAGGTGGCCTGGAAGACTGGCACAGACACTGCTGCCTCCGACCCCCACCCACCTCTCCTGGGTCTGTGGACACAAAGACGCAGCTCCTGACCCTCAATGGTGCAAAGAACCTCCTGCTCTGTTCAGCTCTCAGGCACTGGCCTGGGGCAGTTACCAGGAGCAGGAGGAGCCAGACCCAGCGAGGCAGCCCCTGCTCAGGGTCAGTGAGTTTCTGCCCCTTATACACAGCCCAAGTCCGTTGAGACCCTCAGCTTTGTTGGTGGGTCTAGATGTGAAAGGGAAGGAAGGAGAGGCCTGGTCCACCCCTCAGGGCTCAGAAAGCATAGCTCCCCAGTGAGCCCTTCCTTCTGACACTGCCAGCTTGTCACCATCCATGCCTCCAACTAGCCCTGTGGCCAAGTGAGGATATCACCTCTGGGACAGGACAGAAGTCCCCAGATGGCCCTTTCCAATGAACACAGATGTGCCAGGCATCATCCCAGGAGGCTCTGAGACCCTGGGCTTTACCAGCAGAGAGAGAAATAAAACCAACATATAACTAGCACCCTTCACTGAAGGCTTGCCCTGCTGGGCCCGAGGCTTGTGCTCGCTGCATACCCCCATGTCCACTTCTCCCCGCAGCCCCGGGAGGGAGGTGCAATGGGAGGAAATGAGGGGGAGTGGGCTGCATGTGGTCACACGACTTGGGAACTGCAGGGTGGAATTTAAGGTTGACTGGCTGGCTCTGGAGTCGCTGCTGGTGGCCTGTCTGGGGAAAGAGGAGCTGGTAGGGATAGGGGTCTGTTGCTGTGGGTTCACAGGGAGGGTGAGGCAGGCTATGGGGCCCCTGCAAGCTGGCCTAGCTAGGTCTTTCCTGTAGCCCCTGTGAGAAGCTAAGGGAACAGTCCACCTCCTGGGCAGAGCTGGGCCACAGCAGGAGGTCCAAGTGGATGCCACCCTAGGAAGGACTTTCTAACAGTTCAGCTCTGCAGGGCCTGAGCCTTCTGCCCAAGGAGGTGGCAAGTCCAGATCAAGCTGGGCTACTTGAGAGCTCAGAATTCTGTGGATTCTCTAACCTGGTTTCGATGTGGCTCCTTCCTCCTCCTCCCTGAGGGGCCCTCAGCCCTGGACTGTCTACTGAGTGCTACCCACTGGGATGTTGGCATTTAATTGAACACCAGCAGGGACTTGTTCCCTGATCGTGTGTCCTAATTAACTCCCAGTCACTTCCCACCCCTGCTTTATTAGTTCCTATATCAGACATTCGTTGATCGTTTTACTATTTTCCTTGTTTGTTGCATGTGAGGTCCCTGAGGGCAGGTACCATGTTGGTCTTATCCACACTGTGTCCCCAGAGCCTAGCACAGAGCCTGTCATACACTGGGTGCTCCATAAACACCGACTGGATGAATAGACGGCTCACTGGAGGGGTGCTGACACCCCGAACTGCCCAGCAGTGGGGCCAGCAGGCTCATACTCTCAGAATCAAGGCACAAACAAGGATGATTATTTGCAACAGGGCACGGATGTAGCGTGAGGATCATTAAGGATGAGCAGGGCTGGCGTGGTCTGGGCCCCCCCAAGTCCCATGGGGATACTCCTTGGTCATTGTCACAGGAACAGCATTCCTTGGGGATCCTGGTGGCTCACATGGGCAGGAGGGAAACGAGGGCTGAAAAGGGGGGGGGGGGGCTGGGACCCAGCCAAGTCCCTCTCTGACCTCAGTTATTCCATCTACACAATAGATCTGGTGGATGAGAGGTAGGAAGGGCCCTCCGGGAGGCCGATTCTGCCGCTTCTCATCCAGGAGAATGAGGCACAACGGGCCGGGTGGTGAGAGAGCGAGCCCCATCTCCTGTGTGCAGGCAGGACGAGAGTCCGAGGGTGCTCATGCCACGGGGGCCGACTCGGACAGTCTCCACGGTGACGCCACCAGCCTGATACCCAGACACAGGACAGAAGCATCCCTGGCACCAGGCAGTCTGCCAGGGTCGAGTGTTCGTGCAGGCTGGGCCCAGCTGCCTTGCCCAGCTCCAGACAGCTTCCTCCCTACAAGTCTCTGCTTATTTAACAACCATCTCTCTTATTCCATCTTCCTTCACCCCTCTCCCTCCCCCCTGCATCTGAAGGGCTCCCTGTGTGTTTGGATTTCACCTGCCTTGCCAACATTTCCTGTCTTCAGACCTGTAGAGAAAGGCTGGGTATTACCCAAGCCTGTGCCTTCTCTACCTGGGGGTGGGGAGCAGACCAGGGGAGGGGCCATGAGGACCCCAGGCTCCAGAGTAAAACCAGCTCTGCCTGTTGAGAAACATCAACCTTGTGAGAATCCCATTCCACCAGGGGGCGCTCCCTCCCCAGCAGGATTGCCCTGCTCATTTATTGCCTGTTTCTGTTCTAGAATACACCATCCGCGTAATGCCAGCTTTCCAAGAGGGAAAAATTCACTGAATATAACCATCAATTGTCAGACACATTCCGATTTCTTACACCTCTTTTAGCCCTAATCAGTTTTGCTCAGTGGATAGAGCGCCTGCCTGCGGACTCAAGGGTCCCAGGTTCGATTCCTGTCAAGGGCATGTACCTTGGTTGCAGGCACATACCCAGTGGGGAGTGTGCAGGAGGCAGCTGATCAATGTTTCTCTCTCATCAATGTTTCTAACTCTCTATCCCTCTCCCTTCCTCTCTGTAAAAAAATCAATAAAATATATATATATTTTTAAAAACCTTTTTTAATAAAACTTCATTGCTGAAAGTATTACATTCTTAAACCTTTTAAAATTTGTTTTTAACTTTCTGTCTGAGATAGTAGCCTTTGATTCAATCACCCAGGCCCCAAAGTGCTTGCTCTCCCTTCAATGTACTTTTTTTAAAAAGAAAACATTATGTCTGAGAATTGAGGAAATCTGATAGTGTTAAAACTGAAATAAAAGTGTGTGGGGTGGGGGGGGTAGATTTGTCATGGAAAGAAGCCAGGACAACTCAGAGCTCCTCTCCTGCAAAGTTCAGAGACTCCCACAGCCAGCTCTTGGCCATCGATGTCTGCCACCCTCTGGTCCAGGCCCCTCTCCCCAACCTCCATCCCAAACCCTGGTCTCCCAGAACCACTCCTGTCTCTATAGTCCACCCCGACTAGGCAGCCAGAGGGAGCTTTTCAATGAGAGTGTGTTGCACCCCTTATTAAAATGCCCTCAGGGTTCCCAAGAGAAAAGAGCCTTGCGTGGCCCCGCCCCACAGGGCCTCCCCACAGGTCCTTCTCCCTCTGCCACTCCCCTGAGCCACCCTGGCCTCTTTGCTGCTCTCTGAAAACGCCAATTCACCCCCACCTTGGGGCTTCTTCCTGGCCATTCCCTCTGCTGGAAGACTGCACCCCCACCCCCTCAAAAAAAAGAGCAGCAGGCACTGAGCTGGAAGCAGCTGTCACAAAGCCCGGGTACCACCATTCACCACAAAAGCACCTCCCCTTCTCGAGTCCCAGGCTGCTGCCTGGGGCACTGGACTCATGAGGGACGTGCATGACTCGGGGATCTGCTCTCTGTGCCCCGAGCACGGAGGCTGGTGGTGCTGTCCCCTTGGGGAGCTCAGCCGCACAGAATACCCAGCAGCCACCATACCCTCCGGGGCCCCTTGGCTGACTGGAAGGGCCCCACTCCCATTGCCCACCCCTTGACCTTTGTCCCTGCAGTGTCCCCCCCCTTTTTTTTTCAAAGTGAAGAAGTTGGAACTTGAACTTAGGTAGAGTTAGGGTTAGTAGATTATGGAAGTATTCTTTTTCTTTTTTTAATCCTCACCTGAGGATATATTTTTTGTTTTTTACTGATTTTTAGAGAGCATATTTAGAGAAACATCCATGTGAGAAAGAAACATCGATTGGTTGCCTCCCAAATACGCCTCAACCAGGGATTGGTGCCTTTTCTTCTAGATCATTTGGCGCAGTCTGGGTATGTGCCCTGACCAGGAGTCGATCCTGCAACCTTTTGGTGTACAGGACAATGCTCCAACAAACTGAGCCACCCAGCCAGGGCCCTGCAGTGTCCTTACCTGACACCATCCCTTACTCCCCACCACCTGCCAATCCAAGACCTACTCGCCCTTCCAGACCCCTGTCAAGACCCACCCAGCATTGAATCCACAACAAAGCCTGGATACCCAGAGCCAGTGGGATCCACTGCCCCTTCCAGCATCTTCACCGAAGGCTTGAGGCTCACAGGCAGGGTCTGCAGTCCCTGTGGGGAGGGACACTCCAACATCCAGCCAGGACCAGCGAATAGAGGACACACATCCCCAAATGAGGGAAAACCCCAGTGAGATCAACCTCAGAAGATCCCCCAGGGGAGGCAAACTTTGAGCTAATAGTTAAGAGTATTTATTGGACAAACAGTTCCCCAGCACCGGCAATGTGCCAAGCACCCCGCCAGGGGTGGGAACCTTAAACAAGACAGACCTTGTCCCGCCCGCCCTGGGGGAAGAGGACAGTGATAGACATAAATACTGAGATTAGAAGAGAGCAGGGCAGGGCTTAGAGAGGGCGGAAGGTTGGGCATTGAGGGGATGTTTGAGCAGGGCACGGAGGAAAGGCCATTTGATCGACCGGATGCCTCTCTCAGAGAAGACAGCAAACACAATGGTCTGGGTGGCTCTGGGCTTAAAGGCTCCCTCCTCCTGAAAGCCATCTTGGATTGCTTCTCCTGGTCCCCAGTGCATCTGCACACTGTTCCATGAGCGTCACCTGCCTCACCCTGGATGCTTGTGCTCAGTAAGATAATCTGGTGGATAAATGGATGAGATGTATTCACACAACAGAGGAGTGATCTGTGTCCCCAAGGAGAAATGGCTGGGTGCTCCTACTCTGATGTCCCCGTGCCCGGGACAGTGCCTGGCATACAGCAGGTGCTCAGTAAGTGGTGCCAGAAAATGAGGTCAATGATGGCTTCTCTCTGAGGACAAGGCTTCCCCAACTCCCCTCCGTGACCTTGCGCCCCATCTCCTGGTGGAGGGACACCCGCCCTCCGTCTATCAGTGGGGTTGTGACCCCTCAGCCAAGCAGGGCCCAGGAAAATGTTTCTGCTCCCCAGAGATAAATGGCTGCTCCTTGCTCTGATTGTTAGCAGTACATTGCATTGGCAGGGGGAGCTGGAGGCATGGCCTTCCTGCTCCTCTCTAGAGCAGCCTGGCAGTGGCCCTAGATCCTGGAGAAGGTGACCCTCATGGTTGGTCTACAAGGAATTGCAGCGACAGACCATTTGCACATCACATGAGGGACGCTTGAACGCCAAGGTGATGGGTTGTGTGGGTGTGAGTACGTGAGAGACTGAATGAGTGAGGGTGTGAGTGAATATGAGGGTGTAAGCACATGTGTGCACAAGTGCACAGGAAGACAGAAAAACGATCTAGAACAGTGGTTCTCAACCTTGGCTGCACATTAGAATCACCTGGGAATCTTTTTAAAATCCTGATTTCTGGGCCTCATCCTCCGGAAATTCTGTTTCTTTGTTATGGGGGTGGGGCCACAACATTAGTAACCACTGATCTAGAAGAAAATGCACCAACATGATCCCTGGGAGAGAGAATCCAGATGGTTTTTATTGGCTTCTGTGCTTTTCTGTATTTTCCTAATTTGCTATGCTCAGCCTGTGCTACTTTTAGAACCAGAAAAGAGCTAAAATAAGTCACTTTTAAAAATAAGTCATTCTTTAAAGCCATGGGTGCAAAAGGCAGAGGACAGATGAAAAGGAGACAGGTGTAGCTCTGCAGGCACCTGGGCCTGGGGAGAAGGAGAGAGAGCTGTGGGGCGACCAGAGAGAGGCCGGGCCTCCAACCCCACTTCCTCACACCCATCTCCTGTGTGAAACGGCCTTCTTTGCCCCATTGGGAATCTCAGGTCCTGCTGACCCTGAGGCTCCAGAGTTATCTGCCCAGGGTTCAGGTAGGGCCTGGGCCAGGAGGGGCTGGATGTGGGCGGCCGGAGAGACAGGTCGAACACATCTTGGCTAAGCTCAGCCCCACCTTTTGTCCTGGGGCCTGAGATTCCACATCTTGGGTGCCTGGTGCCTGGAGGGGCTGCCTACAAGTTCAAGCTTGGTGTCCAGAGACAAATCTCCACAATGCGCTGCAGCTGGGGTAAGAGTTAGTGTGCAGCCTCCACAATTATTTTAAGTGCCTACAACGTGCCAAACACAGTAAAAGACTGTTGTAAAGGGCTGGGTCTATTGAGAGAGGGCTCCCAAGTCCCAGAATCAGGAGGAAGCTCCCCCAGAGGTTGGCATGTCCTGGCCATATCAAGATCTTGGGACTTGGAGAGAACCAAGATGGCGGCATAGGTTAACGCCGGAGTTTGCTGCCTCGAACAACCACTTCAAAAATACAACTAAAAGACGGAACAGACATCATCCAGAACCACAGGAAGGCTGGCTGAGTGGAAGTTCTACAACTAGGAGGAAAGAGGAAACCATACGAGACTCAGAGGAGGCGCAGTGCTGAAGTGAAATACTAAGGTGCGGAGTGCATGTGGAGCGGGCCGGTGGCGGAGGGCGCGGTTGTTGTTTTCAATCGGGAGGGAGTTTCAGACTCTGAGCTCCAGATCTGGGCGAGTCTCTAGGGACCCAGACTCAAACAGGAGAAGCGGGAAGGCAGCTTTCTCTCCGAGGTTTGCAGCGGTTGCAGAGCCACTGGGGACGGAACTGAGAGCAGCCATAACTGCTCGCTCCACTCGCCCTGTAGATCCCCTGGGACCCGCCCTGCCCAAGCCCTGCACAGAGGCATTTGCCGGATTGCCTCAGGCAAAGGCTAGATTAGCACTGCCCTAGAGATCCAGCTCAGAAGCTCTCCCACTGCAGACACAGCTGACTCTCATAGCCAGTTATCCTGGAGGTCAATTTACCCCCAGTATTGCTGACAACAATCAAGGCTTAACTACAACAAGACTGCCCACAAAGACCACAAGGGGGTGCACCAAGAATGCATAAAAAATGCAGAGACAAAGAAACATGACAGAAATGGAGGATATAGAGCTAAAAAACGCACTTTTAAGGTCTTTCAATAATCTTCTAGAAATTGCCGATAAACTTGATGAGAGCCTCAAGAAATCTAATGAGACCCTCGATATTGTGATAAAGAACCAACTAGAAATTAAGCATACACTGACTGAAATAAAGAATATTATACAGACACCCAACAGCAGACCAGAGGAGCGCAAGAATCAAGTCAAAGATTTGAAATACGAAGAAGCAAAAAACAGCCAACTGGAAAAGCAAAATGAAAAAAGAATCCGAAAATACGAAGATAGTGTAAGGAGCCTCTGGGACAGCTTCAAGCGCACCAATATCAGAATTATAGGGGTGCCAGAAGATGAGAGACAGCAAGATATTGAAAACCTATTTGAAGAAATAATGACAGAAAACTTCCCCCACCTGGTGAAAGAAATGGACTTACAGGTCCAAGAAGCGCAGAGAACCCCAAACAAAAGGAATCCAAAGAAGACCACACCAAGACACATCATCATTAAAATGCCAAGAGCAAAAGACAAAGAGAGAATCTTAAAAGCAGCAAGAGAAAGAAACTCAATTACCTACAAGGGAATACCCATACGACTGTCAACTGATTTCTCAACAGAAACTTTGCAGGCCAGAAGGGAATGGCAAGAAATATTCAAAGTGATGAATAGCAAGAACCTACAACCAAAATTACTTTATCCAGCAAAGCTATCATTCAGAATTGAAGGTCAGATAAAGAGCTTCACAGATAAGGAAAAGCTAAAGGAGTTCATCACCACCAAACCAGTATTATATGAAATGCTGAAAGGTATCCTTTAAGAAGAGGAAGAAGAAGAAAAAGGTAAAGATACAAATTATGAACAACAAACATGCATCTATCAACAAGTGAATCTAAGAACCAAGTGAATAAATAATCTGATGAACAGAATGAACTGGTGATTATAATAGAATCAGGGACATAGAAAGGGAATGGACTGACTATTCTTTGGGAGGAAAGGAGTGTGGGAGATGCGGGAAGAGACTGGACAAAAATCGTGCACCTATGGATGAGGACAGTGGGTGGGGAGTGAGGGCGGAGGGTGGGGCAGGAACTGAGAGGAGGGGAGTTATGGTGGGAAAAAAGAGGAACAAATGTAATCTGAACAATAAAGATTTAATTTAAAAAAAAAAAAGATCTTGGGACAAAGGGGACCCCGAGTCTCCCTCCAGGTCAGGGCTGTGCAGAGAGGCCTGGAAGAAAACCTCCGAGGCCTGGTAATGGCCAGGCCTCCTCCTCTCGCCTTCCCCCACCTCGGTTTTCAGAGGAAGCTGGCCAAATTCCTATGCCACTGCACATGTCCAGTGGCCTCCAGAGCTGTGAGACAATATATCTCCATTGTTTTAAGCCCCCAGTTTATGGTGCTTTGTTACAGGAGCCCTAGGAAATGGATGCGGGATGATATTGGGGTATAGCATGCAAATGTGTTTTGGCCTCACTAATCCTGGCTCCTGGATGACCCCTTTATCTAAGAGCCAAGCCTTGGAGGAGGAGTCCTCAAACTTTTTAAACAGGGGGCCAGTTCACTGTCCCTCAGATCGTTGGAGGGCCGGACTATAGTTTCAAAAAAACTATGAACAAATTCCTATGCACACTGCACATATCTTATTTTGAAGTAAAAAAACAAAACAGGAACAAATACAATATTTGTATTTGCATGTGGCCCGCGGGCCGTAGTTTGAGGACCCCTGCTTTGGAGGGTTTGGTTCTCCACAGCAGAGAATACAGTGCCCCTGGGAGGAGGCACTGTGACACAGGAGGCTCCCTGCTAGCGAGCAGAGGGAAGCCCGCTGGAAATGAGAAAGGGAGAAGCAGTGGAGAGAGATGTGAAGCCCCACATTCACTCCTCAGGGCTGCGCCTTGGGCTGGATAGAAGGGGCCTTGGAAAACAAGAGTTACAACCAACTCACACCATACACAAAAATAAACTCAAAATGGATAAAGGACTTAAACATAAGACGGGAAACCGTTATAAAAATACTAGAGGAATCCACAGGCAGAAAAATCTCAGGCATATGCCGAAGCAATTTCTTCACTGATACTGCTCCTAGGGCAATGGAAACTAAAGAGGAAATAAACAAATGGGACTACATCAAAATAAAAAGCTTCTGCACAGCAAAAGAAACCATCAACAAAACAAAAGAAAGCCCACTGCATGGGAGAACATATTTGCCAATGTTATCACCGATAAGTGTTTAATCTCCAACATTTACAGGGAATTCATACAACTTGACAAAAGGAAGATAAACAACCCAATCAAAAAATGGGCAACGGACCTAAATAGATACTTTTCGAAAGAAGACAGAAGAAAGGCCAAAAGACATATGAAAACATGTTCAAAGTCACTAATCATCTGAGAGATGCAAATGAAAATGACAATGCGGTACCAACTCACACTTGTCAGACTGGCTATCATCAACAAATCAACAAACGACAAGTGCTGGTGAGGATGTAGAGAAAAAGGAACCCTCCTGCACTGCTGGTGGGAATGCAGACTGGTGCAGCCACTGTGGAGAACAGTATGGAGTTTCCTCAAAAAACTAAAAATGGAACTCCCATTTGACCCAGTAATCCCACTTCTAGGAATATATCCCAAGAAGCCAGAAACACCAATTTAAAAGGATATATGCACCCCTATGTTCATAGCAGCACAATTCACCATAGCTAAGATTTGGAAACAGCCTAAGTGCCCATCAGTAGATGAATGGATTAGAAAACTGTGGTACATCTACACGATGGAATACTATGCTGCTGTAAAAAAGAAGGAACTCTTACCATTTGCAACAGCATGGATGGAACTGGAGAGCATTATGCCAAGTGAAATAAGCCAGTCAGAGAAAGATAAATACTACAGGATCTCACTCATTTATGGAATATAATGAACAACATAAACTGATGAACAAAAACAGATCCAGAGACAGAGAAGCATCGATCAGACTGTCAAACCTCAGAGGGAAGGTAGGTAGGGGAGTGGGAGGGTAAGGGGGAGAGATCAACCAAAGGACTTATATGCAAGCATATAGGCCTAACCAATGGACACAGACAACAGGGGGGTGAACAAATGAGTTGGGGAGGTGGGGATTGGGGGTAACGTGGGGATAAGGACACATATGTAATAACTTATACAATAAAAAATTTTAAAAAAAAAAGAAAACAAGAGTTACAGAGACCTCCAGGAACCCAAGCCTGAGTCCACCTCCTACCACTCTGGCAAGCCCCCGCCGAGCACGGCGCTGTGGGTACCATGGAACAGCAGCGGTGGCCGCTCTGGCTCTCCACAGGTCGCAGTGCTTGTGTCCAGAGTCCACACGTTCCCCAGAACAGGATGTGGAGCTGCCGAGAGGGCTGGTCGCCCAGCAGAGGCCTTGACAGGTACCTCTGGGCCAGAGGGGGACAATGAGCTCAGAATGATGAGGAACTCCAAAGCCAGACCGTGTCAGAGCCAGGCCAAAGTGCCATTCGCCACGCTTCCAGGTCTCCCTTGCACAAGAGCCAGACAGGGTATAAATACAGGAGTCCCTGCGGTGACAGTGATGGAGGACAGACACACAGCACAGGCAGGAGACAGACAGATGGCTGCTGGTCTCACTCTTGTGGGGGGTTGAACCAAGTTCCACAGCTCACCCCAGCATCATTACCCAACCAATACTTCACCTATCTCGGGCCAGACAGCTGCAGCCCATGCCCTGTGGGAGGGACTCTCCTCCCTGCACCCCGCCCGGGGAAACATGACCCGATCAGAGAGCGAGCCTGGTGCCCAAGGGGGCGCGGGACACAGCCCAAACTCATGGACTCCAACATCTGTGAACATTTATTTTCTTTTCTAGGCCTCTGGTGAAGAAGGTCAACGTCACCACACAGGCAGAGCGCGGACAGCCAGGGGAAGTGCTTATCCTCTGGGCCTGGCAGGGGACAGACAGGACCCGGTCGTCCTGCCAGAGGACAGCAGAGAAGGCTGAGCTGCCTCAGCACCTGACGTGAAAGCCCTTCTTCACAGAGCACAGAGGGCGTCCTTCAGAGGCTGGGAGACCTGCTTCAGGGAGGAGGCGACCAGCGTGGGCATTGCCAATCTCTGCAGGGTGTGCCTGGATGCCTGGGACAGGACTGAGTGGGCCGACTGGGCCATGGAGGCTGACTAGGGCCGCTGCGAGGCAGAGGAGGACTGGAGTCCTGGGGGGGTGAACCTGCTGGTCAGGAACCCAGAGCCTGAGACTGATGAGAACAAGGAAGAGAGGGAGATGTTAGTGTGCATGCTGGCCGTCTCCTTGCTGGGATGCAGGTCCCTCGAGACATTGTGGGTCACCGTGCGGATCAGCCGGCCTTGCTGGTCTATGACCTTAGGTATCATGAAGTCAGGCTGGTGGGTGGGTGCCAGTTCATTGAAGTACAGGTTTTGGTAGATCTGAGGTGAGATCTGTGGGGAACAGAGCAGGGGCGTGTGGGAACAGGCAGGGGGCACCAGGACCCAGAGCAGGCTCCCAAGAAGGATGGGCCCTGGGGTCTTCCCAGGCCAAAGAAGTCTCCAGGGTACTCTGGTTGTCACTGATGGCCACGGCCTGCTGGGCCCACAAGCCCACTGTGCCTGAGGCTCGTCAGCCCTCCTCCTGGTGCTGGCAACCATCCTGTGAGGTTGGCACTGGACTGTCCCCATCTTAGAATGAGACCTCAGGCTGGACCCTGAGTGGGGCTCAGGCACAAGGAGCTCCCAGACGTGCTCCCACACCTGACATTAGCACTTGCCAAGATGCACTTTGAGTCCCATCTCCAGTAGAGGGTAGGGAGGCCAAGCGGTCCCTTTTCACATGACCTTCCGCCAGCCCGGGACAGAGAGTTACCTCACTTATTCTGAGTCCCCGCCACAGAGGCTGGGAGCTCCCGTAAAGCCCCTCTGGCAGAGAAGGAGGGAGAGGCTAAGAGAGGATGGGATCTGCCCAAGTAAGAGACAGGATGGGGCTCAAAGTGGGTCTCTCCCAAGTCTCCACTCCTTTCTCTCCCCAGGAGAGCCCCCTTCCATCCCCTCTGCCTCTCACTGACCGTGCTCCTGTCACCATCACACCTGTGCCTGCTCAGGAGGAGCCCACAGTATGGAGACACGCACAGTAAACACACTAACCAACTAATAGCCAGACTCTGGGAGATGCTTTGAAGGCTGTGGACAGGTGCCAGGCCCAAAGGAGGACATCCTCCCATAGACCCAATGAGGCTTGTCCTCAAGGACAAAACCTGTGTCCGTGGTTTCAACCAGAGCCTTGAAAACAATTTCCTGCTGAAATTGTCCTGCTCAGAATTCCATGAAAGGACCGATGCTCCCCTCACCCCACTGGAGGCCCCTGTGGGCACTGACGGAGCCTCCAGCCCCAGCGTCTCAGGGAGCAGCCCCACCCCGCCGCACCTGGTGCTTCATCAGGCCATACTGCACATTGGTGGACAGGAGCCCAGGACTCCGCAACCGCTCCTTGGGCTTGTACGCCGCTCCCAGAATTTTGCTCACCTGCAAGAGTCATGGGCAAGAGTGAAGGCCCAGGACTGAGAGCTGTGGGCCCATCACACCCCCGTGTCCCCTATCGAGCCTGACCTGCTTGTCCTTGGACTCCCACTTGTGCCAGGTGTTCTCAATATCCTTCAGGGAGCGCTCTCCAGCCCATGGGGACGTCAGGGTTATCTTCTGCAGCTTGGCCCAAGCTTCTGCCTCCGTGTCTGCCTTTCCATTCAGGAGAGCCAGGAGTGCCACCTCCTCCCGCCGCTGGTACACCAGGGCCTCAGCAAAATCCTGCTCCTCCCTAATGTGAGGGGCTTTCCTTCAGAAGATGCCCTGCACACCACAGGTCAGGGAAGCCCCCCCCAGGAACCCCAGGAGGGTTTCTGCCTCCTGGGATCTGATCCTCTCCAACCTTCTTATTCCTCCCATGAGGCAGTATGCCCAGGGTACATCACTTGACGTTAGCAAAGGCCCAGATTACACGGGTTCCCAACAAGTCCCTGTGATTCTTTCCCATGACCCTTCTGCTCTCCCCCGTGGGAGGGTCTGACAGCCCCATTCCTGACCTTACCTATACTTTCCCCTTTTGGAATAAAAATTCTCTCCCCAGGGAGACCTTGCCTCTGCCTTGTTTGATAATCCTTCCCATAGGACTATAAAGATGCACGCCTTTGCCGGAAACTTGGACCCACCAAGGACTCCTATGGGTGCCCTGAAAAAATCCTGTCTTTACATGTCAAAAACCAACTCCAAAAATCTTCTTTCTCCTATGAAGCCTTCCTTAGTTAATCCACCCAATCAGAAGACTGTCCTCAGCCATCCCTGTTTGTTTGTTTTTTAATATGTTTTTACTGATTTTAGAGAGGAAGGGAGAGGGAGAGATAGAAACATCAATGATGAGAATCATTGATCAGCTGCCTCCTGCACACCCCACAATGGGGATCAAGCCTGCAACTCAGGCATTTGGCCTGACTGGGAATCAAACCATGACCTCCTGGTTCATAGGTCAATGCTCAACCACTGAGCCACGCCGGCCAGGCCCCAGCCCTGTTCTTAATATCCATCACTTATCACATAGAATAGCAGCCATGAGTTTGCATGTCCACCTCCCAGTGCACTGTGAGTTATCAGAAGCAGGACTCATGCTTGGATTGTTTGGGATCTCTAGAACCTAGTACAGGGCCTGGCAACCAGCAGGGCCTTAATAAGTAATTTTTGAATAACCCAAAATTATCCAAGATTTGGTCAGGGAGAAGGGTAGAGCATGGGTGGAGGAGGAGGAGGAACCTGTAGAGGAAAGAACAAGTAGCAAGCCTCCTGCCTTTCCCATGACTCAGAAAAAGAATCCAGTGTCTGTTCAGGACCAGAGCCCTGGGCTCTCTCCTGCCAGGGCCCCGTGGCCACACAGAAATGGCGCCTGCAGGGAAGCCAGCACTGGCAAATCTGAATCTGGCTCTGGGGCAGGGTCCCATCTAAGGACATGGGTTTTTATGTGGCAAATCTTTCAGCTGAGCTGAGCTGAAAGAACAGAGCCTCGGGCTCTTCGGCCACAGCTGCCACCTATGGAGTCAAGTTTCCAGCAGGTCCCAGGCCTTTGGCCTTCCAGGGCTTTTCCCTGAATGTGCCCAGCACCACCCAATCCAGGTGAGGTTGCCTGGGACCTGGAGAGGCTCCCAGCACCCCCTCCTTGGGCCAGAGGAAACCAGGTAACTCACGGCAGCCCTGAATAGGTCTTCTTGGAGGCATATATGGATTCACTCTTTTTCTTTAAGTTTTTACGTAGTTCATTGTCATCAAGATTCTGGACATCCTTCAGCCGGCTCCAAACTTTCAGGCCAAATGTCCCTGTGATTTAATCAGACCCAACTCAGTAACAATGACTGGCCTAGCCTCCCCGACTCTGAACCTCTGCCCCTCACCCTCCACCCTCGAGTCAGTCAGCAATCCCTTATGCCTGTCCCACACTTCATGATGCCCACCATATGTCAGGCATGATGCTGGCTACTCAACAAATATCTGAAGGAATCAGACACTAGCCCTAGTGTATACTTGGAGCTCAGGCCTAAGGCATCCTGCCCCACGTGTAGGAGAGAGTACTGTGGCAAGGACTGAGTGATCCTCATTTGGGTTTCAAGTAGTTCATGTATGAAATGGCAATGATCCAAAATGATCAGGTGTACCAGACATGGGGCTGGGGAGGAAGAGGCCTGGAGTAGAAAGCAGGTAGTGGGCACAGAGAAACATGAGTCCTACTACTTCTGGGCAGGGGGCAGGGTATAGTCATAGGCCATTACCCTACTGCAGAATTGTTTTTAATTAAGAAAAACAAAACAGGTATGTTACAAAACCATATTTCTATAAAACCATTGGAAAGCTGTAGAAGCAAAGAAAATAGATGAACTAAATTTACAGAAAAAAAAAATGTCTTTCCAAGAAGAACTGAAATCAGGAGCTGCTTTCTTTTCTGGGAACATTTTCTGAATCTGGACACAGGCTAGGGTGAGAATCAGGCTCAGCTTAGCAGAAGGAAGCTACAGGAAGGAAGAGAAACCAGCAGAGCCTCTGACAGCCATTCTGGCTGGCATGATGGATTAAGTTCAGGGGAGTTCCAAATGCATAGTTCTTTTTCCCACCGGACACTTACTTAGTACGGGGGGAGTTGAGGGTCTAGAGCAGGGGTGGGCAAACTTTTTGACTCGAGGGCCACAATGGGTTCTTAAACTGGACCGGAGGGCCAGAACAAAAGCATGGATGGAGTGTTTGTGTGAACTAATATAAATTCAAAGTAAACATCATTACATAAAAGGGTACGGTCTTTTTTTTTTTAGTTTTATTCATTTCAAACGGGCCGTAGTTTGCCCACGGCTGGTCTAGGGTTAGGCTAGAAAGACAGAGTGAGATCATTGGGAGACAGTGTCCCACTGGAGGAAGAAGCCTATAACAAACACAACAGACTTCACCCCAGAGACAACTGAAGACAGAAGTAAGGTCAGTCTATCTAAAGATGCAGATCAGTCCCAACCCAGCTCAGTTCCTGATTGCACTGAGATGAGCAGCCCTATACACAGAAAAGAGCAAATGTAATGGAGGAAAATCATTACCAACTTTACTCTCTACGTCCTTTATACAAAGTTGAGAAAAGTTTTATTTTGAAGTATTTCTGTTTGGGGTTTTTTAATGCCTATGACATGTGAAAAGATAGGAAAATGTAATCAATAATCAAAAGAAGAAATAGGCATTAGAATCAGACCCACAGATAATTTAGACATTGGAGTTAGCAGATAATCACTTTAAAATAACTATTATAAATAATGTTAAAAAAAATAAAGGAAGATATAACAAAATGGAGGAAGAAAGGGGAGAGAATTTCAACAGTGAATTGGAATCTATAGAAAAGGACCAAATTGGTATTCTAGAACTAAAAAATATAAAAATACAAGAATTAATCAGATAGATTTAGTAGCAGACTGCATATAGGAGACAGAGTTAATAAACTGGAAGGCAGGTCATAGAAAAGATCCAGACTGGAGTGGAGAGATTGAAGAAAAACTGGGGATGAAAGTTTCGGTGGAGAGTCACAGACATGGTGGCCATAGGGTCAGAGTATGTGCCTTGGATGGATGGTATAGAGTTAAAACTAATGGGAAAGCTGACAAGCGCGCCTGCAGGTCTGATATGTGCATCTATAAGTGTGCACGCAGCCAAAGAAAAGAAATTCATACAGCCGCTAATGAGACCAGAGAAGCTCCCCAAATATACTTCACCGCCTCTCCAGTCTAAAGATGCTGAAGAGCAGCCTGGAAATTTACAAATGGGCTTTGCCTCCATCCGCACTACAACTGGTTGTTATATTGGCCGGTGCAAGCATGTTTATGTCTTTGTGAAATATGGGATAATAGAGACAGTTCAATTTGGAAAAGATGCATATGTTTATCTGAAGATTCCACCATGAGATTTTCTTCTGGAAATTGCAGTGATTACAGTTTCAGGATTGGTAGGCTTGGTTTCAGCAAGAAAAGGTTCTAGATTTAAGAAAATAGCTTATCCATCAGGACTGGCCACTTAAGTAACAGCTGTTTGTTACCCAGTTGAGTCCGTAATAATTGCAAAGGTAACCTGGAAAAGGGCATATGGTATGTGCCAGCAAATTTATGAAGCAGTTAAATCATTGTACACACAAAAACAACAAAAAAGTCACTTCCTGAATCTAAAGGAAAAACTAAGCTGGGAAGTTATGCTGAAACAGAAATACCTGTAAAAACAGCTCACTACCTGAAATATTCAATGGCTTTGTCAACAGAACTAAGATCTGAAACGAAGACCAAATCAGAGTCCACCTCAGGTGCTACGCAGTTTATGCCTGACCCCAAGCTCATGGATCACAGGCAGTCCCATCCAGAAGATGTAGATATGTACAGCACTAGAAGCTGAAATCGTGTACATAGAGAACTACAAGATGTGTGAAATTTCAAATAATAATGGGGGGAATCATGTCATGGGTATTTGTGACACATACAGCATAACTTAAAGCAAATGTATCCCTTACATCTTCTAATGTATAGTTTGACCAATCACATAAGTGATTAAAACACAAACAGCAAATACAATCCAAACAATATTAAATGATTGGTGAAGAGACAGAGGTAGTAGTATTAGGATGCATTTGATGACTTAAGGGTGTTTATAAACAAAAATATAGAGTAAATATATGTATGTGTATATCTCAGTGCTTGTACACACATATACTTGCTTTAGCTTTTTCTAATTAATATCAGCTAAATTAGAATGGTTTGTGAAAGGATTTGTTCCCTGTCCTCTTTTTTCATTTCCCAGAGCTGTAATAAAATATGCATATTTTATGACAAAAAAAAACAAAAGAAAGAAAAAATGGAAAGAACAGAGCATGCGCGACACGTCAGCTGTCAAATGTTCTAATATGCACGTAATTGGAACCACACAATGAGAGGAGAAAGAGAACGGGCAAAAGAAATATTGAAGGGATCATATCTGAGGATTTTTCAAAATGAATGAGACTCCAGATTGAAAAAGATCAGCGAACTCCAAGGAGGATAAATACAAATGAAATCACAACTTGGCACATCATAGTCAAACTGCCAAAAAAAAAAAAAAAAGCAGTCAGAGAAAAAAGAAAAATTACCTTCAAAGTATCAACTTACAACTGACTTTTCAAGAGAAAACAGAAGACAATGGAATGGTCTTTAAGTATTGAAAGAAAATAAACTGTCAGCTGAGAATTCTATGTCCAGTAAAATAATAAACTTTTAAGGCAAAATAAGGACGTTTTCAGAAAAATAAGAGCTTAAAGAATTTATCACTAGCAGATCAGCTCTATAAAAAAATAATAAAGAAAGTTCTTCAGACTAAAGGAAAATGATTGCAGACAGAACCCTAGAACTTCAGGAAGGAACGAAGAGCAGGAGAAATGGGAAATGTGAGGGTAAATATTACTGCTTACAGTAACATTACGAACAATGCCTTGCTGGAAGTCGTAACATCTGTAGAAGTAAAACGTATGGGAGCATTAGCACAAACAACAGGAAACGGAATGTAAGGTTCTTGCATAGGAAGTGTATAAGGTCAAGAGTGCATATTATTATCTAAAGGGTAACCACTTAAAGAATAATTCAAAGACATATCATTAAAAACTAACAGAGGAATAAAACAGGATAATTTTTTAAATGGTTGATTAATCCAAAAGAAGACCAAAAAAAGAAGAAAGAAAGAACAGATGGAATAAACAGAAAAAAAATATCAGATGATAGACTTAAACCATGAAAGTAATTTCATTAATATTTAAATGGATTAGACATCCAATTAAAAGGCAAAGATGGTCAACAGAATAATAAAATAAGGCTCAGTATAAAGAATCAAGAATACAAAGAATATTCAAGAATATAAAGTATATTGACCTGGCTGGTGTGGCTGTTGGTTGGGCATCACCCCATGCACCAAAAGTTTGCCGGTTTGATTTCCAGTCAGGTCACATGCCAGCTGTGGGCTTGATCCCCAGTAGGGACATGCAGGAGGCAGCTGATAGATGTTTCATTCTCACATCGATGTTTCTCTCTCCCCCTCCCCTCCTCTCTCTCTAAAAATCAATTTTAAAAAAATCTTTTTAAAAAAAAAAATAAAATGAGAAATTTCATCGTAGAACAGAAATAAATTTAAAATATTTTTAAAATGTAAACCCGTAAGGTTTACATGGGTGAAAATTCAAGAAAACCTAAGTGAACTTAAGAAAGTAATAATCCTGTGATAGGAGAAAAGAGACCAATATAATCCAAGGAGGATGAATCCTCCATAGACAAGATGAGAAGAAACCAGATGAATTTTTAATGAACTTTAAACAACCTCATATGGCATGACAGATTATAATCCAGAAGATTCCAGCCACAGAGCAAGTCTGCAGCTACTACCAAGCGCTTTGAAAGACTGTTTAGCAGTATCTACTGAGACTCAATGTATATACCCTGTGGTCCGGCAGTTCCAGTCCTAGATATATATCCAACAGAAATGCATACATTTGTTCACCAAAAAAATCTGTGTAAGAATATTCATAGCAGTGTTATAGTTAATAGAACAAAAGAGCCAGAAACAACTCCAATGACCACCAACAGTAGCACAGATGAAGAAATTATGGTATATCAACAACCAATTACTATTGAGCAATGAGAACAAATGAACTACTACCTTCAACAAATGGCTGAATTGCACAAACAATAATGTTGAAAGAAAGAAGCCAGACACAAAGGCTTTGTCGCATTGTTTCATTTATACAAAGTTCAAAACCAGACAAAACTAATCTCTGTATTTGGAAAATAGGATAGTGGTTGCTTTTGGAGGGGTAGGTAGAGATGGTCGGGTTGGGGGTGAGGGGAGCCCCAACGACTGGTAATGTTCTGTTTTTTTATATAATGGAGGCTGTATGGGTATAAACTTTGTGAAAATTCACCAAGATGAACCTCTAGATTTGGGTACTTTTCTGCATGTTATCATGTAAGAATTACATTTATTTTTAAGAAGAGAAAGGAATATATCTTATCAGATGTATGATTTGCAAAAAAATACAAAGACAATTAATAATGTGAGTGGGTGGATGGGTGGACAGATAGTTGATGGATGGATGGACAGACTGCCGAATGTGCAATTGAATGGATTCATATCCTGTAATACTATTTAACAAAGAAAGCTGCTGTGGTCTGAAACCCCCATCCCATGGGTTATAAGGTTTAAGTCAATTTATGTTCTAACAGGGACAGGGACAGGAAGGGCCATGGGGATGGCTGAACTTCAGCAGGACCCATACCAACGGCATCGCCGGAGAGTCTCCAAGCCTTGATGTCCCGGTCGTGGCCAGCACTAATCACCAACTCATAGCTGTCCACATACAGGATGTCTGCCACACTATCCAAATGGCCCTTCCAGGTCGCCAGAAGCATGGGGGGAGCCAGGGAAATGGTCTGGCCATCCACGACCTACAGGAGACCGTACAATTACTTATAGCAAGACCATCACATAGGCTCATCAGAGGGCACCCAGGGCTAGCGAGACAGAGCCCTCAGGAAGGACCTAGGACAGGGGCCAGGCCTAGTTCTAGACACACTCCTACGTGAACTTCTGGTGACCTTAGTTAAGTTCCTGCACTTCTTTGGCCCTCACTGACCCTTTGGTAAAATCATAAAAAGCATTTACATAACGCTATATTATTCTTAATGTTTTCATTAATTTCAGAGAAAGGAAGGGAGAGGGAGAGAGGGATAGGCATAAATGTTGAGAGAGAATCATTGATCGGCTGCCTCCTGCACACCCCCTTGCCCCCCGACTGGGGATCGAGCCCACAACTGGGCATGTGCTCTGACCGGGAATCAAACCCTGACCTCCTGGTTCATGGGTCGATGCTCAACTACTGAGCAACACTGGCCAGGCATATTACTACATTACTTACCAATACCCTCCCTATGGATTATTCCATTTGAACACAACAACCTTATGGGATGTGTATGAGTCTCACCATTTCACAAAGAAGAGAAGTGAGTCAGAAATGTTCAGTAACCAGCCCAAGCCACATGCCGAGACAAGACCCCAGGTTTTCTAAAGTTATTCATTTGGGCATTGGTAGTAGAATAGGGTTAGTGGGGGATGAGATATTATGTTATAGTATGAAAAAATAAACTCTTCTTAACAGGGAAATGAGTGAAAATATCCAAGACCGCCGAAACCGGTTTGGCTCAGTGGATAGAGCGTCGGCCTGCGGACTGAAAGGTCCCAGGTTCGATTCCGGTCAAGGGCATGTACCTGGGTTGCGGGCACATCCCCAATGGGAGGTGTGCAGGAGGCAGCTGATCGATGTTTCTCTCTCATCGATGTTTCTAACTCTCTATCCCTCTCCCTTCCTCTCTGTAAAAAATCAATAAAATATATATTTTTTTTAAAAAAAGAGATTAATGAAGGGGGACATATTTTACCATATGTTAAGTCACAATAGTACAAACTTTAAACAAAACAATGGAAGACAATAGAGAGCTCAAAAACCAACCCAAATAAAACTTTGGTCTATGATAAAAGTGGCAGGAAAGCTGTGGTAATACAGAGCAGGACCCAGTAAGCTGTGCTGGAATACCTGATGAACTACTAAGAGAAACTTAAATTATTGTCATATATCTTACAACTAAATAAACTGTAGATGGGTCAAAGAATTATTTTCAATGAAACCATAAAACTTCTAAAAGAAACTATGACTGAATATTTATCTTACCTCTGAATAAGCTTAAAAGAGAAAATAAGTCTGGAGATTCAAATCTGGAGTCACTAGCAAATCAATATCTTCATAAAAAAATTAAAAGGCAAATGACAAATTGGGGAAAATATTTGCAATATATGTGACAGACGATGAGTTAATACCTTTTAATATATTTTTAAATAAGTACAAAAGATGGTTACTACAACAGAAAAATGGGCAAAGGACATGAAGAGGCAACTCACAAAATTATACATGGTCAATAAAATAAGGAAAGGTGTCAACATCATTAACAAGCAAAGTTATCTTCGTTAAAATCAAAAGAAATCATTTGTATCTAAAAATCAGCCAAAAGTGTTTGGTTTGTGTGGTGGTTTTTTGTGGTTTTTTTTTTCACTTAAAACATTTATTTATGTATTGAATGCCTTCTCTAAGCAAGGCACTCTGATTGACCCAGTGGTCCTTCACTCAGATGAATACCACTAATACCTTATGTTGTGAAAGATAAAACAAAACAGGCTAATAAAGTGCAAAATTGTATAAACTTTCTGGAATGCAGTTTGGCAGTATCCATTAAAGGTCTTAGAAAGGTTTATGTTCTTTTTTTCTATTTAATGCTTTTTTTCCAATTTACATTCAATATCATTTTGTATTAGTTTCAGGTGTACAGCTTAGTGGTTAGACAATCATATACAGTGGGGCCTTGACTTACGAGTTGAATTAGTTCTGAGACCGAGCTCGTTAAGAGCTCGTTAAGGAGCTCGTTAACTCAAATTATTCTATCAACTCAATGCAAAAAATCAGCTGAGACACATCTGGTATCTCAAAAAACTCGTTAGTCGGGGCACTCATAAGTCAAGGCCACACTGTACTTTATAAAGTATTCCCCCTGATATTTCCGGTACCCATCTGGCACCATACATAGTTATTACAATATTACTGACTATATTTCCTATGCTGTAGACATCCCCATGACTATTTTGTAACTACCAGTCTGTATTTCTCCATATCTTCACCATTTTTACTCAGTCCTCCAACCCCTCTCCCCTCTGGCAACCACCAGTCTGTTCTCTGTAACTATGAGTCTGTTGTTATTTTGTTTGTTCATTTATTTATATTGTTCTTTAGATTTCATATAAGTGAAGTCATATGGTATTTGCCTTTCTTTGACTGACTTATTTCACTTAGCACAATACCCTCTAGGTCCATCCATGCTGTCACAAATGGTAAAATTTCATTCTTTTTATATTCCCAAAGTGGAATCACTGGGTCATAAGGCAGTTCCATTTAAGATTTATGTTCTTTTGCATACTACTTCCTTGGGATAAATTACCAGATGTGCAGATAAACAGCTACAAACAAACAAAAAAGATTCATGAAAAAAATATTTGCTCTATAGTTTTATACTATTAAAAACATTTTTATGAAAATATAATTCACATACAATTTACTCATTTACAGTGCTCACTTCAGTGTTTTTTAGCATATTCATAGAGTTTTCCACCACCATCACAATCAAATTTACACCATTTCATCACCCCATAGTTTGTATAAATGGAATCATATAGTATGTGACTGGCTTCCTTCACTTAACATACTGTCTACAAGGTTCCTCATGTTGTAACATGCATCGGTACTTCATTCCTTTTTATTACTGAACTAGTGACCCATCGCACAAAATCGCGCGAGACCCGGCCCCCCCTCACCCCCCACCCCCGTGCCATGGGACCGCTCCGAGTCCCAGAGTCCTGCCCCGTGTGGCTGGCGCACCACAGGATGGTCCCCGGGTCCTGGAATGCCGCCCCAATGCCCCGCCTCCGGGCCACGCACAGTGGCTGCCAGGCCCTGCCCCCACAGCGTGCACACAGGGCCTCAGAAACCCTGGCAGAAGCTGCGTGGAGCAGCCACCGGCCCTGCCCCCGCTGTGCCCGCCACCATCTTGTGATGGTGTTACAGCATGAGGGTCAATTTGCATATTGCCTCTTTATTATATAGGATAATAGCAAATACATACAAAACATTCATTTCCAATACCAGATATTACTCTGTACAGTATATATACCACAATTTAGTTTTCCAATCTACATTGATGGGCATTTGGGTTATTTCAAATGTGAAGTTATTACAAACAGTAATCCTATCAACATTCTTATTCATATTTCTTAGAGCATAGATTTCTCTTGGATATAAACCTAGGAGTAGAATTGCTGACTTATGGAACAGGCACATCCAGCTTTAGTAGCTATAGTTCTCCAAAGTGATTATACCAATTTATATTCCTACCAGCAGTAGAAATTCCAGCTGATCTGTATCCTTGTCAACATTTAGTATTGCCTGTCTTTTTAGTTTTCGTCATTCTAGTGGGTATGCAGTAGTATCACATGGTGGCTTTAATTTGCATTTTCCTGATAACTAATGAAAAGGTGCTCAACTTCATTAGTCATCAGAGAAATACTGATTTTTGAACTATATAAATGTATTACCTGCTCAAGAAAATACATAAATATTTTTATTATTTTTAAAAAGAATGCATGGCCCTAACCAGTTTGGCTCAGTGGGTAGAGAGTCAGCATGCGGACTCAAGGGTCCCAGGTTCGAGTCTGGTCAAGGGCATGTACCTTGGTTGCGGGCACATCCCCAGTAGGGAGTGTGCAGGAGGCAGCTGATCGATGTTTCTCTCTCATCGATGTTTCTAACTCTCTATCCCTCTCCCTTCTTCTCTGTAAAAAAATCAATAAAATATATTTAAAAAAAAAAAAAAGAATGCATGATTGCCCAGCCGGCCTGGCTCAGTGGTTGAACATTGACCAGGAGGTCACGGTTCAATTCCTGGTCAAGACACATGTCCAGGTTGTGGGCTTGATCCCCAGTGTGGGGCATGCAGGAGACAGCCAATCAATTATTCTCTCTCATCATTGATATTTCTCTCTCTCCTCTCTCTCTCTCTCTCTCTCTCTCTCTCTCTCTCTCTCTCTCCCTCCCTCCCTCCCTCCCTCCCTCCCTCCCTCCCTTTCTCTTCCTCTCTAAAATCAATAAAAATTGTTTTGTAAAAAAAAAAAATTTTTTAATGCATGACTTCAGAGCCCTCACTGCAATGATTAAAGCCCATCAAAGGGGTGTGTGTGTGTGTGTGTGTGTGTGTGTTTGTATACATGTGCAAGTGCACTCATGTGGGTGTATTTAATGTGTGCATCCTTGTGTTTTACTAGTTAATGGTGACTTCTGGTTAACAAAAATTTGTCCCAATCAACCAGACAACCTTGAACAGGAAAAATGAGAGACTCAGAATCTCAGTGCAAGAATCGTGGTCCAGCTATTGAGTAGAGCATATCCAGTACTCTTCCTACCTCCTTCTTGTCCGAGGGGATGTTGTATTCGAGGTTGGGCTGGACCAGTTTGGGAATTAAGAACTGGAACTTGTTTGTTCCACTGAGTTGAGATGAGTGCCCATCAGTGACTGTGCAGTAATTATCGATGTCCCAGATCTAGGCACAAAATGTGAGTTAGTGGCCCAGCACAAACTCACTCTGGATCCCTCCCAGACCACTGCTCCTCACTTTAGCGGGGCAGTTCTTATTCACACCTCTCAGATAACCAGATGGTCAGGCCCAGAAGGGGCCCAAGTAATCTTCTAGGTCAGACCCCTTCCTAGCATGCAGAGAGGGTGAGACTGGCCCCAGGACAAGACACTCCTGCCTTGTGTCTCACCACAAAGCATGAAATCAGTTTCTGAAACAACAGACCACAGATAAGATGCATGGCTGGGGGGTGAGGGAGCTTCAGGGAGACAAGGATGGAGCACAGGATTCGCTGGGGAAGGCTTCGTGGAGGGGCCTTTTGAACCAAACCCTCAGTCCTTTCACTGGGCACACCAGAGCAGGAGAGGACTTGTAAGGCAACCCATCCTACTGCCCACTATTTCACAAATGAAAATATACCCGTAGGGATTAGGCTAAGGCCACCTGTGCAAAGAGGAGGCTAGAATTGGGCTGACACCAGCCTCTCAGTCTCCACGCCGCCTTCCTCACCTTGATGAACCCTTTACTATCCCCCGTGACAAGAATGCAGTCATTTTCGTCAGTGGCCATGGCACCCACGACCACGTCTCCAAGGCCTCCAGAGTCCACGCGGAACTTCCCCAGCAGGCCTCCGTACCCATAGATGGACCAGGCGTAGATGTAGCCGTCAATGCAGCTGCTCAGCAGGGCAGCCGTCTGTGGCAGGCGAGGCCTGCTTTGCAGGAAGATTATCTGTGCAAGAGAGGTGGGCCTGCTCAGCTGGTCGCTGCCACACGGTGCTGAGGGGCCCGCCTGGCAAGTCACCACACTGATCTGGTCCCCCAGTAAACTAGACGCCCAGTGAGAATGGTGATGGGTACCACACTTCCTACCTCACTGGTGACCAGGAACATTTTGCTGAACTATGAGCTCCTAGATGGCAAGGATGTGTGTCTGTTTTTGTTCATGACTTTATCCTCAGCAACTAAGATGATGCCTGGCACACGGTACATGATCAATGAATAGATGCTGAATTGTCCTAAGGCTCCAACAAGATTTTCTGAGACCTGTAGCTCAGCCCAAAGCTATTTGGAGGATGAGTTCATTCCCTTTCATATATCACTACAGTGAAACATTTCCATTTTCAGCCAATTGCCAAAAATTCTTCACCAAATTCTTCTTCAAGTCTTAGTTGGATCATGCCCTTTGCTAAATCCCCCTAGGGCTCACTTCTGCTTACATGGTCACTCCCATGGTTTACGTGGGGGCTACAGTGGGGAGTTACTCTGTATGAGGAGTGTGTGAAGAGAGCCGCTCGCCTGGGACCCACCTCGAATGGGGCAGAGAGAGCACAGTTAGGGATACAAAGTAAATCAGGCCACGCAGGGAAACTGGAGGCTTCCCAACTCATACTAAGTCAGAAATTACAGTGGTGGCTTGTGGGTTCCCACAACATGCCTTCAACAACAACAATAGAAATCTCATTAATTCTCGTCCTGGGGTCCAACACAAAATGCTCAACCTGCTTCCCATTGGCCCAGGTGCCAGGGTCATAGAACCAAGAGTCCCTAAACCAAAGGAAAAAGCAAGCATTTCCCCATTTTTGCAAGTGTACTTGTGCACTGTACAAAATGTGGACAGCACGGGTCGATGAAAAAAATTAAATCATCCACAGGATCCCAATAACCAGAAATAATCACATTACAATTTTAATGCATTTCCTTCAGCTTTTTTTCTAATTGCATCGTCTATAAAGACTTTTATCGTATCTCTTAAAAATGTAAAACATCCATGCAAGAATAGACAAATATACCAATGGAACCATAGAGAGGGTCCAGAAATAGATTATAGAAAATTATCTTATATAATAATGATAGAATTTCAAGACAGTAAAGAAAAGATAAACTATTCAATAAATGGTATTTGAGTAACTGGCTACCAATTTTGGAAAAAAAGAACAACTAGATTCATACATCACACCATACACAAAGTTACTTAGATGAAAAAAAAGCTGACTAAAAATATATAAAATCATAAATGTCTAGAAGAAAATATAACAAGCCCAGCTAGCATGCCTCAGTGGTTAAGCATCAACCTATGAACCAGGAGGTCCCGGTTCAATTCCCAGTCAGGGCACATGCCGGGGTTTTGGGCTTGATTCCCAGTGGGGGGGGGGGGGGGTGCAGGAAGCAGCTGATCAATGATTCTCTCTCATCAATGATGTTTCTCTCTCTCCTCCCTTCCTCTCTGAAATAAAAATATTTTTTAAAAGAAAATATAACAAATTTTTCTGTGACCCTAAGCCTTAGTGTGATACCACAAAGGCAGATGAGGGGAAAATATTTTTAATACACAAACAGGCAAAGGATTAATTTCTAGAGCATATAAAGAGACCGAAAACTTAAAGTATATGAATAGATATTTATTTCATTAAAGAAATACAAATACATGACAAATATACAAAAAGGCTCAATATCACAAATAATCAAATAAATAACCCCCCAAAATGCTGTTTTCCACTCATCAGACTAGCAGAAATGAAAGGCTAATGTCCACCTCCTCTGTGAAGCCATCCCTGACCACCCTATTCAAACAATAGTGTCCTCTTCACCTCCTCTGCCATTCTCCCTGCCTTCTTCCCAGTTTTCTTGTTCTCTGCTGTGCTGGCTCAGCCTGTGGCCTATCATTTATTTTACTCACTTAACTAGAATGTCAGCTCCATTAGGACAGGGGTTCTTGTCCCTCACTGCTGCCCCCACCCCCAGTGCCTGGCATGTGGTAAGTGCTCAATGAATAACTGTCAGTGCCCGGACAGAACGAAGTCACTGACCTGAAAGGAGGGGCTTTGAGTCATCTCCCTCAGTCAGAGTCACGGATTGAAAGGACTGGGGTCTCTTGGCAATTCTGCTCCCAGGAATCCATGCTTTCAATATATTCCCATCAGTGCAGAGAAATGCATATACAAGGATGCCCAGTGCAGTGCTGCATGTAAAAGTTCAATGCAGGCACTAACCTGCCAGTCTATCAATGGAAGGCTGGCTTCATAGTTTATGATACATTCAAACTATGGGGCACTATGCAGTGATTAAAAAGAATAAGTAAACGTCAAAAGAATAAGCTGAATCTAAATTACTGATATAAAAACATATCCATGGTATATAGTTAAATTTTTTAAAAACAGCAAATGGCCCAGCCGGTGTGGCTCAGTGGTTGAGTGTCAACCTATGTACCAGAAGATCACGGTTTGATTCCTGGATTCCCCATCAGGGCAGATGCCTGGGTTGTGGGTTCAATCCCCAGTGGTGGGGGACAGAGGGGGCTCAAGAGGCAGCCAATCAATGATTCTCTCTCATCATTGATGTTTCTATCTCTCTCCCTCTCCTTCCTTTCTGAAATCAATAAAAATATCTTCAAAAAGAAAACAACAGAAAATGGAATGGCAGGGCTATAATTTAGCTATAAGCTAGCTATAATTTTACATCACTGGTCTGAAAATAAAAGGCTAAGGCTAAACCAATCCATCACCAGTGACGGTGACCATTACTTTGGGATGGAGTGGGGGGTTGGGGGAGGCAGAAAGGATACATGGGGGACCTTTACTCTTTGCTTTATGCACACTTCTTTTTTGTTTTTTACCAAAACAAAACTTTTAAAAGAGAGGAAAGCACATTCAGAACCTGGAGGAGAGAGTGTTCAGAGGCTTGCCAGTCTCCGCTCCAGCGCACAGGACCCAGCTCTGCAGGGCACTGCTCCCCTGCTCGAGGCCCTGGTCCCCTAGGTAAGGGGGCAGCCCTGCCATACCCAACACAGCTATGATTCTGACTTTCACTGGCTCAGTAGATACAACACCCTGTGAAAGGCACAGCTGGGGTCTAACAGGCCCTGGGCTTAAGAGACTCGAGTTTGCTTTGGGGGAAACCCATACAGTCTCTTAATGACCCTGTCTTTGCAGATGAAAGCTGGAAGGGGCCTTAGGTGACAGCACAGTGAGGGGTGATCAGAGCCTGAAAGGGGAAAGGTACAGGAGGAAATGAGAACAGATAGGACCCAATCCCCTCACATGTCATACAAAACACCTCACCAGAGCACAGGAGGGCATTTAACAGTGGATTCTGGAAATGCTACTTTTCCTCCCTCCCAGTCCAGCACCCCCAACCAGGAGGGGACACTGTTCACCTCCCTAGACAACCCCCATACCCGTGGAGCTTCCCCCAGACACAGCAGTCCTGGACCCAAATCCTGAGCAGTACCATCATCTCCATCACTTCTCTCCAGACCCTGAGGAGAACCAGGCTGGGCCCCAGGCCCCCACAGGCACCGCATTTCCCAACCCCACCCCACTCTCCACCCCTCCTCACACCCCAGACCCTGCCTGAGCATGGCCCACCTTCTCCACCGATGCATTGGACTGCTGGAACTCCCTCTTCTGCAATTCCCCTTTTGTCCTTTCAGTCTCTTGGAGGAGGGACTGCCTCTCATAGTACATTTTTAAGAGCTTGATGCTGCCAACACTGTAGTGTTTCTGGAAAACAAAATGGGCCTCCCAGGTCATCATAAGGGGGTCTCCCTGGCTAATGGGGAACAGAGACTAGAGGCAGATGCTGAAGGAGCATCCCCCAGCCCCACTCAGTAGATACAACACCCTGTGAAAGGCACAGCTGGGGTCTAACAGGTCCTGGGCTTAAGAGACTCGAGTTTGCTTTGGGGGAAGACCCTCCCTTTGCCCTGGAAGAGATACCCTGGCTAAAGGTAAGAATAAAGGGGTGTGGATAGGCCATTGTTCTAGGACAGGGGTGGGCAACCTTTTTGTGAGTGCGTGCCAAAACCAGCAAAATCTCTGACTCAAAATTCTTCTGCATGCCAACCCTAATTTTTTGAGAACATGTTACGCCTACTTGATATCTCTTAAGGTGCATGTATGTGAAGAACCTTGAAGAAATAATAAAATTCATTCGAGCGACAAAAACACAGTATATGATGATGAAAAACACATTTATTTTTTAATGTATACATGTACACTGATAATCCAACAGAAAACTTTATGACTCCGTTTGATATTATCAGTGGGACTTTTGCTGCTGCATCACTGATGACAGAGATTTTACATCAGGTTTATATTTCGTGACCTTCAGAGATATGCATGAGCTACTACTTTCATCCGTCAGGCTACTCCTATTACGAGACTTAACAAAATTCATCACTGAGAACAAAGATTCACAAGCGTATGTGGATGAAACCAAAACACTGGTCGGATCTAGGAAGGCAGGGAGAGTTAAGGCAGAGGCATAGAAATTGCTCTTCCCCTCTCTCGTCAATCCATGTCTATGGTCTTTAAGATAACTTGTTATGTAAAATTATTTATTTATCTAAGATGCACCTACACTGAATTTATCTGAAAAATAAAAAAGTCGATATTAAGAAAAAAATTGTAAATGGAAGATTATAAGAGAGGGTTTCGCGTGCCAGCAAAAGTTACTGGCGTGCCATGTTTGGTACACATGCCAGGGGTTGCCCACCCCTGTTCTAGGAGATTTGAAGGTAGTGGTACCACCCCAATACTCAGTGATGGTATTAGTGCCTTGTAGTGTTATCCAGTGGCTGCCCCTTACAGCAGAACAGAGTCCCAGCAGGTCATATGGGATCCGGGTCTAGACTACCTGGTGCCTGACAGGTCTTGTGTGTTTGGAGAAGGTGGGATTCTCATTCCTGGAAGCCTCAGTTCCCAGGAGTCAGACTTCAATGGCTAAGATGACCTGACTGGCTTCCAAGCCCCATTCAAGAGATTACTGTCTCCACTGTAGGGTCTGAGGCCAAACCACACCCAGTGAGTAGGGAGAGAGCAGCCCCCTGGCTCTTTCTCCCTACTCCACCCACCCCAAATAAGACCACCAGTCAAGCCTGGAAGGGTTGATCCTGGGGCAGACACCAGGGCTCAGAGGAGGAGGGAAGTGGTTTGCACCTAGGAGTCTGGTCTCCAGGGAGCTAAGGCTTGTTGGGGAGGCAGGGGAGCCGTTATGGCTCATCTCTGCTGGGGCAACAGGAGCTGGAAGACAGAGAAAGCAGCCCAGGATTTAACCTCGTTATAGGTTCTCTGGTTGTCTTGCCTCCAGGTCCTGCCCTTGAGCTTGCAGACATCAGGTCTGGTATTAGCTGCTCTCTGAGAAGGGACCATGGGCAGGTGCGAGGCAGCAGATTGGGTTAGATTCCATGGGCCTAATCAGGGAGGTGCCTGCCCAGCCCACCATACTCAGGAAAAGTGTGTTAACGGACCTAAAGGCATTCTGGGTAAAGTGCCTTCTAATAAGGAATCACTCACACACACGAGGCAAACTGAGGTGTCTAGAGCAGCGGTCGCCAACCGGTGGTCCGTGGACCACTGGTGGCCTGTGAGGTCCAAAAGGTTGGCGACAGCTGGTCTAGAGAGTAAGGGTGGATGCCTGGGTCAGCTCTTGCTCCCACCTTCAGGATCTCAGGCTCCTCTGACTCCTTGGTGCTGGGGTGTCTCATCACAGGGGGGGCTGACACCAGGCTCTGCCTCAGTTTGGTGTTGGACCCAGGCTTGGTGCTGTGGTCCAGAGGATACACGGAGGATCTGCGTGCCCACTTCTTTGGCTCCACACAGGGATTGCTGGTCCTTTGGCCCTCGATTAAGCTCTCGCGGTCTCTTTGCACCTGTGCCAGAGAGAGAGCAGCCCCTGGGGCTCGGCAATGTCCCAGAGGGAAATGCAGGGTCTCCCAGCCTCACACCAACAGCACAGGCTCTCCAGGTACCCAGAGCGTGCTTCCCTTAGAGGCATCAACCCAGAACCTAGGACCCTGTCCCGGGGCCGACCGCTAATGCCCTGAGTACCCATAGGCAGGAGACTGCTCCTATGAGGAACTCAGTCTTCCCATCTCTAAAAGGGACAGTGGTTTCCAAATATTTTTTTAGGATGTTTTTAATCTTAAGGGAAGCTCCGAAGTATAAAATAGATAAAAAGCTGGGCTGCTCTGGGAGAAGCCTCTGCAATAGCTTCCAAGCATCTTTCCCCAACATGTTCCAAAAACTACTGCATGAGGTGACCCCAGAGGCCCTTCCAGCTTTGATGTGCAAAGATGTGGCAATTCAGAGACTGTGTGAGTTTCCTAAGTCCTTGCCATGAGCTCAGTGAGCCTGGAATGGTCATATGTGCTAGTGACGAGTAAGATGTGAGCCATCTTTCAGGACGGAGTAGTCTATGGAGGGAACACAACTAGCACTCCCAGGCTCTGGAGTCAAACTGCCTGGGTTTGACCTATCATTTCTTGGCTGTGTGACCTTGGGCAAGATGCATAACCTCTCTGTGCCTTAGTTTCCTCATTTGTTGAATGAGGATAATCATAGAAATCTCCTCCAGAACAAGTCACCACCATCCTCTCTACTTCCCAGGATGCTCCCTACACCCTCCTTCCCCAGGTCCAATGTGATTCTGGCCCACAGCTAAGAGAAAGATGAGAGAACAGCATGTTCCTGTTGACCATACCCTCTTAGGCAGCAAGGGTGAGGGGCTCTGAGAGGCGTTGAATTTGAGGATGGGCTTGAGCATATTGACGTTCCAGAAGAGGATGTCCCCGTTGTAGGAGGAGGTCCCGAGGAACTGGTTCTGGTACTTGGACACACTCAGGATGTCCTCGGTGTGGAAGGTCTGCCAGTGGTTGCACAAGAGCACCGACTTGGTCTTGTGGAACCTGCACACACGGCCAGAGGCAGGAGGGCTGAGAGCTCAGCCTTAATGCTCCATTGCAGGAACACGGACTCAGAGGAGGGCACATGGGGGGCTGGAATAGGGCTGATGTTCTGCCCTGCTGACCTCATTTACTAAGGCCCTGAAGCCCTGTCCTAGGGCTTCATGTAAACTAATCTTACAGATGTTCACCTCTCAGGCACCTGAGTAAGGATTCAGGTTTAGAGAAGAGGAAACCGCTGCCCTAAAAAGGCCCTCTGAGGAGGAAGGGGTCTTGCACATATGCTAGCATTTCTTCCCTCTGCCTGGAATGTTCCTCCTATCCCAAGCTCTTAGCTGCTTCGGTAAGACCCCTCTGCTCACTCTTCAGATCCCCCTCCACCCATAAAATCCTCAGGGGAGCTTTTTCTGACCACCCCTCAGACTAAATCATATTTCTGTCTCCTTTCCATAGAAACCTCTATTCAATAGAATGTAGCATTCCAAATGAAGCTATTTGATCAGCTCAACCCCACAGAGGCTCCAGGAGGATGAAGAATCCATCGTTCTTGTTTATACCCATCCCCAGCACCTACCGCAAAGCCTAGAGCCTATCATCTAAGGGAGTGGTGAATAAATGGGTGGATGAGCAGATGAAGCCTTGGGCATTAGCCACCACTAATGTCCTGCTGGTGTTCTAACCACCCGCAAAGCCAGGAATGGAGGAGCCCACCTACCCGCACACACCCTTGCTACTCACTTGTAACAGGTGATTCTCTTATTCCACCCGGTCACGTAGAACACGTTATTCATATGGATAATCCCACTAATCTGTGGAAGATGAAAGAAAACAGAACTCTAAGGTAACTCAGTGAAAATAGCTCTGGGCGTGGAACGTCTTCCTAATCATCCCAAGCAAGAAGCTAACACTCTCCATGTGAGGAGAATTCCCTAGAGGTGATGCCACCACATTTTTCTCAAGGTTTCCTCACATCTCATCAGTTGATGGACTTAGAGAAAGCAAATCAGGTAGGTATCCATGTCCACTCTCTAGGGGATGACTGAAAACAGACAAGTGACTTGGCTAAGGTCAAATGACTGAGTGACAAGACCGGGACTAGTACTCAAACCCCTGGCTTCTTGACCATGTGATCCTTCGGGGTTGGTTAAAGGACTGTGCCACAGGCATCAGAAATGGCCTCAAATCCCAAAGTGGGACTGCTGGCTCGGCACGGTGCCACACCCACAGACTGTCTCAAATAGAGTCAAGCATGGGTGGCTCTGAATCACCTGCCGCCACTGCTAGGATCCCAAGCTCTCATAAGTGGGGTAAGAAATGCTAACAAGCCCTGACCGGTTTGGCTCAGTGGATAGAGCGTCGGCCTGCGGACTCAAGGGTCCCAGGTTCGATTCCGGTCAAGGGTATGTACCTTGGTTGCGGGCACATCCCCAGTGGGGATTGTGCAGGAGGCAGCTGATCGATGTTTCTCTCTCATCGATGTTTCTGACTCTCTATCCCTCTCCCTTCCTCTCTGTAAAAAATCAATAAAAAATATATTTAAAAAAAAAGAAATGCTAACAAACTAAAAGCAAGCGAAGCTAACGTTTGTAGAACGCTTATTAAGGACAGGTGCTATTGCCTATCTTCACCTTCCGCATGAGGACACGGAGGCTCCGGGAGCCGTGAAGCCGCACAGTCCACGTGGACAGCCCTTCAGGGAGGCAGATGAACTAGTGGGCCCAGAGTCACAGGAGTTGTGCTTAGTGTCTCAAGAGGCCCTCTGAGCCCACCCGATGGACCAGACTGACCTCCAGCTGGTCGGGGTTGGGGAAGGTGAGCAGGGACTCCCCCGTGCTGTAGTTCCACATCTTTACGGTGCCGTCACGTGAACCCGTGAGCAGGCACCGCTCGGGCTCATCCAGGGACATGGCAGTCAGCTCCATTTGCTGGTCACGACTCACAGAGAACTCCATCATCCTCTTGCCTGTGACGATCTCCCACACACTCACCACGCCGGTCACACAGCCACTCACCACCTGCGGGCGAGGACACAGTCTGGGGCTCCCACAGAGGCGTGTGGCCTCTACCTGTCACGGCTAGGCCTGGCCCAGCCCCCCTCCATGCACTGGGAAGACAGGCATTCACGGACCCCGGCTGCCAGATCACCCCCTCTTGAAAACAAGCCTTCTTCAGGGCAGTGCAACCTGGCACAGCTTTCAGAAGGAGCCAGTTTGGTGAAGTTCCCTTTAACTCAGAAATGGCGTTTATCAGAATCTATCCAGAGAAAATAATCTCTAATTCAGAAAAAAAACACCTTTTATTGAAGCATCATTAATGATGGGGGTGGCATAGGAAATAGAGAAACTGGCCCCTAAGAAGGGAAGTGCAGAGAGTAGAAGATGGTCACTCCACTCGGTGCAACCTTTTGCTGCCATGACAAGCATTTCAATGCAACAGCAGCAGTGAGCCTATTTGAGACCAGCCCTCCTGCTAAGAACGTCTAGAAAAGCTGGGGTTGGGGTTATAACTGTTTGAAAGCATTGAGGAGCCCAAAGTATGCAGGATGGTGGTGCTAGGAGCCAAGATGAGAGGGAAGTGCTGAGAGACGAGCTCTGGCTTCATGCGGACAAGGCCACCTCTGTAGCAGATACAGCCTTCCCTGCCCAGAACCCAGGCCAGAAAAGGGGTCCACGTAGAAATTGGCAGAAGGCCTGGGGCCCTTTGTGTCCCTACACCTCAGAAACCATGTGCCCAGTTGCCCCGACCAGCCCAGAGGTCTCTACTCCGGACCAGGGTGCTGCCCGCGGCCTGGGCCTCCCTCCCTTCCCTTAGTGGACAAAGTTGAACTGGGGCTTCCCTAGAAAACGATGCCCAGGAACCCTGCAGAGCAGCCCACCCCTACTGCCCCATCTCACACTCACGTAAGAAGGCTGCCTGTCAGAACGGACCTGGGGCAGCAGCCAGGAGTCCACGGGCTCAGGAGTTGGCCAAGCCGCTGGCCAAGCGGTGGGGCTCCAGTCTCATCGTGGGCCAGCCCCTCTGCAGGGCTGTTTCTCATCCAAACCCCGCTGCCCCCACCACCATGACAGCTATGGGAGTCCGCACCACCCTGCCACCTGCCCTGATGACCCCTTGGATCTGGACACACAGGAGGTCTGGGACCTGCCCCACGCCACCCAGCTCTCCTGCCAGTCCCAGAGGCCAGCTGGCCCACTCACCTGCTTAAAAACCTTGCTGTAGAGGACAGCACACAGGGGCGCGCTGTAAGTCGTGGTCCTCTCCCCGGTTTTCCCAGGCCCCTCGGTCTCCATGGACCCTTTTTAGGAACCCAATCTGGAAATGAGGAGAGGAAAAAGATAGCTGGGGCAGTCCAAAAGGGCCTCTGCCCCTCCATTGACTGGCCCCAGGGAAAAACTCCAAGTAAAACTGAGACATTCAAGGCATCCTGACTACACACAGGCCTGAGCCTAGCAAGGCTCCTCTGATCCCTACTCCATGTCACCCCTCTCTGAGATCGGGGCTCCCAAATCCTAGTGCTCCTAGGACCCTAAAATCCAAGGTCCCTCTTATAACTCCTGAGAAGCATACAGCCTCAATCCAGTGTCCTCTCTTCCAGGCTATCCCTACCCCAGGCTAGGCTAAGGGTCTTTTTCCTGTGCTCCATGAAGCTCTTAGCATACATGTCCATCATAATACATTGCATTTTCTACATTTTCTTCTACCCCATAGGTTCCTCAAGGGATCGGACAGTGTCTAATTAATATATTCTCTGCTTCTAAAAAAGAACAGGGGGTTGATAATGTTTGATGACATAAAATGACCTTCAAAGGTCTATTTAATTCAACAAATGCTGGCAGCCAGTCTGGTACTCAGCAGAGATGAAGGAACTCACAACCTCCCATCTCAAGAAACCTACCATGTGGGGGAGAGCCAGCCAAGGACACAAGAACAATATACGTGTCCCCTGCCAGGGTGGCCTGGCCAACAGAGGGTACAAGGCCTCAGTGGAAGTACCCCTAACTCTTAGCCACAAATGACACCCTTGTCTCCCTTCCCATCTTGGCTGCTGGTTGTCCTTGCAGCTCCCTAAACCCCCATCTTGTCACAGGCCCCACCGCCACCCTTCATAGCCCCCTGTGCTTCTCCCAGTCTGTGCTGTCCTCCAGGGTCAGGGTCAAGACAGAGTGCACATGGGCCCCAGGGAAGGTGAGCTCACAGATGGTCTCAATGAGGTCTCTCCAGGTTCTCTCCCTTAGAAGAGCTGCTCAGGTGTGGTCCTGCCTTCCTGGAGTTCACAGTTTGTCAAGAAACTCCCACAAGAGTTTCAGGACAGAGCTGTAAGGGCTGTGATCACGGGGAGGCACCGGTCCAAGGGAGCTTGGAGGGGGAGCCCCTAACTCAGCCTGGGAGCAGGGGGTGGGGGAGGGGGTGCTTCCAGGTTGTATTGGTCAGGAAAGAACAGACGGAGCAGCAACACAGAGGCTGACAGCTGGGGGCCTAGAAACAGCTTCTAGGAAATCCCAAGAGATGGAAACTCATGGGCGAGGCCACAGAGTCTAGCAGCTTCATCCTCACATCATCATGAAGAGCAGTCTGGGGAGGGACAGTCTGTGACCATCCCTTGGTTGTCCTGTGGGACTGCAGACCCGGCCACAGTGACCACCCTCTATGTGCAGCCACGATGCCGCCTCCCCCCTGCACGGCACTCACTGAATAGGTGCTGCAGATGAGGGTGTTGTCATTCTCCCGGAGGTAGATGCTGGTGATGGGACAGTTTCCCAGGGCAAAAAGCCTCCCACATAAGGACTGGAGGCATACATATTCCTGCAGGTCCCACACGCGGATATTCTAGGAGGTAGGAAACAGGTAGAGAGGCTGAGAGCGGGATGCAGCTGGCAACGGAGGCCTTGGGATGTGAGCAGGTCAGGGGCCCACGATGCAAGCACTTCCAATGCACACCCACTGCGCTTAGTGTCTGCCCCGGATCCTGACCCTACGACAGAGATGTTGTTCCTAGGCTCTATGAAAAAACTGTGGCCCGGCTCTCTCCCCGTCCCAGCCTTCACTCAGGACCTCTACCCTGTTTGAGTGGATGACATTCAGTGGTGGAGGACCATGCCAGGCAGCACAGTGCCCTTGCAGACCTCATGGCTGCCCCTCCAGCCTCCTCAAACACAACCAGGTAGAAGGCAGAGTGGCTACCAACATTGTTGCCCAAAAGGCCCACCTGTCCCCAGAGGATCCCCCTCGAGTTTAACCCAGGTTGAGAAAGTGTCCCTAGAGAGGCCCCTGGAGAGCTGGGGGTGCAAGTTTGGGTTGGGGGGAGGGTGGAAGCAGGGAAAGACTCACATGTATTGTACACCTACTATGTGCCAGACATGACATTAATCTTTTACCCCCCATTTTCCTCTAAGCCACTGACAACCATTCCATGGAAGGGGCATATATACTCCTGCAGGTCCCACGCTCAGATATATAAAAGGGAAGGGTGTGGCCCAGGACCACAGCCAGCTCCAGTGGACTGCTTGGAGCTGGGCTCAGGCTCCGCATGGCGACTCCCCCCGGGCCATCTCCCTCTAGGCCTTAGGCCAGGCGTGAGACCACAGGCAGGGAGGTCACACCATTCCCCTGGGCCTCAGGCTCCTGCCAAGTGCTAGCCTCCCGGCTGCCCAAGCTAGATCACTGTTCCCAGGAAAGTGTCTCTGGTTGGGGGCGGAGGGCCATGCTCCGCAAGGGCAGCACCTTGTCCTTGGAGATGCTGATGAGGATGTTGTTGTTCTTGGTGTTCACCAGGACGTGCGTCACCGAGGTCTGATGCCCCTTCAACAGCCACACAGGCTTTTTCGAGTAGTGAGGGCTCCACAGGTGGATATGGGGGTTATAGCCACCAGTCACTGGGGTGAAAAAAATGAGCATCAGCCACTGGGGGCTTATGCTGGGACCTTTTCCTGGGGCCAGGTATCAATTCCAGCCAGGCTTGGCAGATGGGCAGGCATTGCTACCAATCAACCCTCTGCTCCCCACCCATGCTAAGCACAGCCTGTGCCACCACACTACCCCAAGTACCCATGAGTGGGAGCCAGAGTGGCAGGAGAGGAGGCCAGGCAGAGGCAGAAGGCTGCAAGGCCTCCTCCTTGGCTCTGATGGTCCCCATGCCTCCAGCAGCCCTCACCCCAGTTCTGCCAGGCCAACAGATTCTGCATGGCATGAAGATGACTTACCCAGGAAGTTCTTCTCTGCGCAGTAATCAAAGCAAAGAATTCCTTTTCTTACATTCAGCACCGAAGACCTACAACAGCAAAGAACAAAGGCTGTGGGGCTAGGAGAGGCCTCAGGGGAGCCTCTGAGTGTGGGGTGTGGAAGAACTGGAGAGAGGGCTGGGGGGAGGCCAGGAGAAGTCACTACCTCTCCACCCAAGGAGAGCAGCAGCCCCAGAAGCCCTGCCCAGAGCACACCCTGCAGCTGAGTCTCAGCCTTGGGTCTCAGCCCCAAACCAGCAGCTCATGGAAGAGGCACCCACCTCTCACTTATAGATGAAAGCAGCCCGCAGGAGGAACTACTTACAGTTATAACACATTTGCCTCACTCCACAGGCAAACGTCACTTCATCTTCACCTCAACCACAGTGGAACAGGTGTCTCCCCAACCACAACACAAATCCAAAGGGAAGGGTTTCAGGGCCAGGGAAAAGGGAAGACAGCTCTTGGGGTCATGGCCTTGCTCCATGCGGCTCTCAGTGCTGAGTGCTGTCTCGTGTGCCACCTGGACCCCTCACATCACCCTGAAGAGTGTCATCAGCTCTGTGCCACGATGAAGACGTGGAAAGGAGAAGTCAGGGAGCTTGCCCAAGGTCACGTGGCTGGTAAGGCAGGAGGTCAGGGGTCAGAGCCAGGATGGGCATGGCAGGAAAAGACAGGAGGCTCAGCTCCAGGAAAGGAAGGGGTGTGGCAGGATGGCTGGAGCTTGGAAGGGCCAGGGTGACCCAGGCAGGATTTGTGGGAAGGTCAGGCCCAGAAGCCCTGAAAACTCAGTGCCTTTGCACATGCTGTTCCCTCTTATCCACACATCCTGCCCTGCCAGCTTCTTCTTGAACTCTCCCTTCAAAACTCAACTCAAAGGCCTCCAACCCTCTAATGCAGCATGCCCCACTGAACTTGCCTTTGAACTGGCTCCTCCACCACTCCCTGGGGGCCCAAGCCTGTTACCTGAATGTCACTCAGGAGGTTCCCTCTCCTATACGCCCCCACATCCCACCACAGCCCTGGCCTCTGCTTAGTTCAGACCCCCCTTCATTTCTGTCAGCCTCCCAGGGGGTCTCTAAACCTCCAGTCTTACTTCCCTCCAACCTGCTCTCCCCTCCACAGCAGAAGGATGCCTCAAACAATCAAAATGTCAGGAAAAGCAACTGAATGCATGTATGACATTTACTGTCAAACCAGATATATCTTCTCCACACATATATGCAAATCTTCTGGAAGAATGGTCCCAAAACGTCACTATAAATTATTTCAGGCTGATTCACCCATTCATTCACCAAAGAGGTACTGGCTCCTGCTCCCTTCCAGGATTACAGAGATGTGGATATGATGCCCTGGCCTTCCTGGAACTTCCTCTAGAAGGCAGCAGCATGAGCAAGTACATGAACAGAGGTGGGAGACGGACATTTATAGGTCGTGGCAAGTCCTGCAGAGAGACACACAGTGGCTTTGACAGGATAGCAGGAGGAGACCAGGTCTGCAGATGGCTGCTGCGGTGCAGAGAAGGGCCTGGAAGGTCAGGGGGCATGCAGGGAACAAGGCCACTGCGAAAAGTTTAGGTGGCAGATAACAGTGGCTTCAATGAGATGGTGGGGGCAGAAGTGAGAGAAAAGGTGGGAAGCCAGGGAGATGCTGTGTGTTAGTCCACATGTCCCTTCTACCCCGGCCATAGCTCCTCCATCAGATTCACTGCTGGGTCCAACCACCTGGAAACTCAGCGCAGGCCAGCTGCTGGGAAGTCAGACCCTTGGACACACGCTGCCTGGGAGGCTGAGGCCCACTCCAGAGTTGGGTTGGCAGTGCCAGGCCCCACCTGCAGAGGCCACCCCCTATGAGGCCATCCCCAGCAACAGAAAACCAGCAAGCAGTCAATGGCGCCACCTACCAGAAAATATGTGTACTGCATTCAGGCAGGAAGGAAGGGTGTGTGTGGGTACCACTGTATAAATATATTCTCCAACCAACCTCTAAAATATATCTCAAATCCCTCCATCTCCACCCAACTGGTCGACTGCAGGCTGCTACCATATGTACCCTGAATTACTGCAATGGCATCCTCATGGGGTCCCCATCTCAACTCCTGCCCAATGCACTCTACTTGCAACAGAACAACAGAAGGATGCTCCTACACGTCAGACCACACCATTGCTCTGCTCAAAACCATTCTAGAACCCTGTTTATATCTGATTCCAAATAATTGTAAAAAGACATTTTTGAGACACTTGGGGAGAGATTAACTTAGACTAGGTACTAATGATATTAAAGTATTATACTATTATCTCTACTTTTGTATGTGTTTGAAATTTTTCATAATAAAAAATGTTTAAAAAACAAAAATTATTTTTAAAAAAGAGCACATCACTAGAGAGGAGCGATGCAAAGGCCCTGGGGCAGGAGCACGCCTGAACCACAGGGGGCCAGTGTGGCTGGAGTGGAAAGGTGGAAGAGGTGTGCTCAGGAAGGCAGCAGGGCCTGACCAGAGAAGGCCTCGGGGCCACAGTGAGGTGATCCTCCTGATAGCCTCCTGCTGTTGAGACCCAATAAAACAAGAAGCTGAAGCTGATGAAACACATATCACAGACATGAGATAATACTACCACCAAAGCAGAGAGATGACACTCAGCCAACCAGCTCCAAGCAAAATCCCACCCCACAGCCCCACTAAAAGCACTGAAGCCAAGACTGAAACGCCCCCACCGCAACAGATATTCTCCGAGGCCCCCTCCCCTAACCGCAGTTAGTTCCAGGACTTGGGTGGGAATGTGCACAGAATACTCTGGTTAACAAGACAGTGGACTTACAATGAGGCCTGGGATGCAACCCCAGCTCAAAGGTCTGCTCCAAGCCAGTCACCGCCCCTGCCTTCCCTAAGCCTCAAGTTTCCAGTGTAAAACGAGGAGCTGGACCTAAATTAGCGCTACCATCCCAGGACTGGATTCCCTCTGGAAAACAACCAGGATAAGAAGGAACAGACAGAAACTGGGCCAAAATGGCCCTCATTCTCCACACTGTACCTGACCCAGCTGCACCCCAGCACAAGCCTCAAAGCTCCTGCTGTTCCCCCAAGACAAGGGAGCTACAGCTCATTATTCAGCCCGTTCAGGAGCAAAATGACACAGACCAAAGGCTCCAGATGTAAAAAGGTAGGACAATGAGAAAACTGAAGAGGCAGGGAAACCCAGCTAAAGGGATCCTCAGGAGGAAGTACCTACTGCAAAGTGCCAAGTGCTAGGTGAACACTAAAATCATAGAATTGGGACTTGCGATAATGGAGTGAGTCAATGGGGTTAGGTAAAGGGAGGAGGGCTGCAGGATTCCAGTTTCATTTATAATGTTTTAACTTTTTTCCAGGACAATGTATATGCATATACAAAAAAAAAACAAACAAACAAAAAAACACAACAACTCAGACTCCAGAGCCCATGCTGCAACAGCCCGCTGTTGGCCCATCGGACAGGTAGTGCTGCCTTGGACCCGGTGTGGTTCGTAGACAATGAGCTGCCACAAGCAATGCCACTGACTCAGAGGTGGGGCCACCCTCAGTAGGGATGGCCCCTTTTGAATGAAGTGAAGCCAGACCCCTACCCACCTCCCTTCAGCCCCACCACCTTAGCCTAGAGCAGCGGTTCTCAACCTGTGGATCGTGACCCCTTTGGCAGTCGAACGACCCTTTCACAGGGGTCGCCTAAGACCATCCTGCCTATCAGATATTTACATTACGATTCATCACAGTAGCAACATTACAGTTATGAAGTAGCAACGAAAATAATTTTATGGTTGGATCACAACATGAGGAACTGTATGTAAAGGGCCAGAAGGTTGAGAACCACTGGCCTAGAGAAAGGTGCTTCTTACCTGGTGGTCTCGGAGGCTTTGGATGGCAATACTGTCAGCACCAAAGAGGACTTACTGATGGCTGAACAGGAGGCCACCAGGTTCATCTCGGGGATGAACCTGACCTGCTGACACCAGTTGCGATGGAGAGCCTGGGAAGAGAGCGGCAGTGGTGGAGACCCACCTGAGGACGGCCTTTCAGCACCGCCTCTGGGACGTGGCAGGTGTTGGAGACTGGAGGGACCCGGGGATCGCTGAGTCCAGTGGCTTCTAATGATCACAGCTCTGACCAAGTGATATGGCCCCAGCCCTAGCCCAGACCCCATGACCAGGAGGGTGTGGCCATTGCTTGTCAGTGAAAAGGCTGCTGTCATGTGAACTCTTGCTTATCAGGCAAGTCAGGCCAATACTAAGATTGTCGCCCCCTCCCAGACAGGAGAAAGGATGGATTTGTGTCTGTGAGTTCTGTTATCTGCAGGAGCCCCGGCACCAATGAACCTTTGCTTCCTGGCCCCTCCGCTGCCCTCCATCTTTGTCAGGACATGGCGTGGGATAGTGAGAATGTTATCTGGTGCACTTGGGCAACAAAGCCCAAGACCCACAGATCAAGGGGGTGTTCTGGCTGCACAGGCTCTAAATACTCCAGTTCCAGCCCTGTGGTCTGACCCAGCGCTTGGCCTCCCCATCCAGCCATCTTCCTTCCCACGGGGACAGGAATGGAGGAAGTGGGTTGGAGGGGTCGTCAGGCCCTGACTAGGTTTTGCAGGCCTATCTCACTGAGTATCACAGTGGGGCACCAAATCCAAGGCACTAAATGGAACCTGGGTCATTTAGCAACTTGGAGGAAAACCAAGCCCAAGATGAGAATCCCACAGGAGATGCAGGAAAGGAGGACTAGCCCGGGACTCTTTCTGAGGGGCTCCTGGGCCTGCTCCAAAAGAAGCACGGAGGAGCCTGCACCACCCAACGCAGACTTTCCTGAGTGTTGGAGTTATTCACTCATTTGTTTAACACATGTACTAGGAGCCCACAGCCCCAGGCACTGGAGACAGAACAGAGAAGAGAACCAGCTAAGTGCCTGCCCTCCAGGAGCTGCACTCTCATGGGGGAGGCAGGACAATACCAGGTAAGAGATGGCAGCTGTGATGCTGTGATTTATAATGAGAAATATATATTTTGGTCTTTGTCCCTGGTTCTGGCACAGAGTCCGAAACCCTGGGAATTTCCTAAGTAATAAGAGCTATAAAGGTGTTTTGTAGTCATAGCAAGCCCCTTTCAACCACACCCTAGTTTATGTTAAGGAGGTGACTTTTGGAAAGCACCTAAGGATGGGGCTGGTTACCAGGGGAACCAGCCATGTGACTAGATTAGTTGGAACCTTTAGTTTCAAGGAGAGGAGAGGAAGTGGAGGCTGAATTCAATCACCAATAACCAATGATTGCAGCAATTAGGCCTCTGTAACAAAGCCATCATAAAAAGTTCAGAGAGCTTCCGGTTGGTGAACGTGGAGATTTTAGGAGAGTGGTGCTCTCAGAGGCCATGGAGCTGCAAGTGCCTTCCCACATACCTCGCTCTACAAATCTCTTCCGTCTGACTGCTCCTGAATTACAGCTTTCCATAATATGATCAGTGATCTAGTAAGCATAATGTTTCTGTGAGTTCTGTGAGCAGCTCCAGCGAATTAATCAAACCCAAGGAGGGAGGGGATCGTGGGAACCTACTTTCTGTAGCCAGCAAGTCAGAAGCACAGGTAACAGCCTGGACTTGTGACTGGCATCTGGAGTGGAGGGCAGCCTTGTGGGACGGACCTTAATCGGCAGGAACTGTGTTGAACTCTAGGACACCCAGTTAGAGAATTGCATGGTGGTGTGGGAAACACACACACACACACACACACACACACACACACTGTAGTTGGTGTCAGGATTCTGCAGGGTGAAGGAGTAAAGGCAGAGGCAGGCAGGTAGGTTGGGGAATTGAAGGAAATAGAGAGGCGGGCATACAGATACCTAGAGAAGAGCATGCAGCCTGAAGAACAGCAGGTGTCAAGGCCCTGAGGTAGGAAAGGGCTTCGTGTGTTTCAGAGAGAAGCTACTGGGGATTTTGAGCAAAGCAGTGACATGACTGTATTTCCAGCTCCTAATTCCACTGGCTGCTGGAGAAAGCACTGAGTGAAGAAAGGACGTAGGGAACAGCGAGGAGCCGCTGCAGCCATCCAGGAGGGAGGCGGTGTCTGCGGGAGCCAGGGCTGAGCAATGAGGGCGCTGAGAGAGATGGCCACGCCTGGGATACAGAAAAAGCTGGTAGGATCCAACTCCACCCATTCCTAGAGACCAAGCCCCACGGCCCATGACTGAACACAGGGGCCAAATCCACTCTCTGCATTTATTTTTTTAATGCATTTTTTAAATCTTCACCCGACGATATTTTTTCCATTGATTTTTTTTTTTTTAAAGAGACTGGAGGGAAGGGAGAAGGGAAGAGAGAAACACCGATGCAAGAGAGACACATTGATTGATTGCCTCCCTCTCACACCCTGACCGGGGCCAGGGAATGAGCCTGCAACCGAGGTACATGCCCTTGACTAGGAATCGAACCCATGACCCTTCTGTCCATGGGCCGACACTCTCACCACTGAGCCAACTGGCCAGGGCCCTCTGCATTCATTTTTGACAGGTGTGTGTACAAATAATTATCATGGTAACAGGCTGAGGAAAGCGACAACTTACCTTCAGTCGGTAACTTTTATACAAAGGGGACTTCTCGTTTAAGAGCTTCTGTGTGGAAATATTGGTCCAGTGATCTGTTAGGAGAGAAAACTGAGGTCCATGTCACCAGTTCTCCCCCTTTGCCAGACAAGCAAAACCTCAGAAGACACCGGAGTCTGCCTGCAATTCCTATGCAACTCAAAAGCCTTTTCCATCCAAATGCTCGTTCAAACCTCACTGTGTCCTGATGAGTTCATGGGGGCAACTCAACACCCAGAAAACAGACCCAGCAGGTTAACACTACCCAGTCCCCCAGAGTCCCCCTGCCCAGAGTCTGCCCAGAGTCCCCCGCCAGCTCACGGCAGAGCTGGAGCCAGGTCTCCGGGTTCCCCACTCTCCCCCCAGCTGCTACAATCTAAACAAGTTGATTCTGTTAGTTAACTCCAACTTTGCTGACGTGAAAATGAATCACGGTCCTAGGCTCTATACATTCTGAAAATAGTCCTTTGGGGGTTTCCCATCAGGCTTCAAACTGCAGGCCCCCCTTTGCCCAGCAAACACAAGCACTGTAAACTGAGCACATCAGGAGCAACCGCACTAGGCGCAGCCTGCCCTCAGGGACCTCAGGTCTCCTGGCTCTGGAAACCTCCCGTGCAAGGCTGCTGAGGGGCCTCTGGGGGAGCACTCGCCGGCCCCTGGTGCCAGCTGCACAGCTTGACACAGACGGGCGGAGGCAGCGGTGACAGGGGACAAAGCAGGGTTTAAGGAGGTAGGTCAGAAGGGCCAGGACAGATTGGGCTCAGGTGTGAGAGAAGCTTCCAGATGAAATGGAGAAAAGAGGGATCCAGGGCCTTATGACAAGCATTTTCTGCTGCCAGGTCACCAGCCCCATCTCGCAAGGGCCGGAAGAGGCTTGAAAAGGAAATCCCAAGGGATGGAGTGTTGCCCACTAAAATGGGGCATGAGTGTGGGAGGAAGGAAGCTTAGTTGTGGCTGGGCTGTGCAGTGAACACGTTAGCCTGCCTGTGGCTGCCACTAGGCCCAGAGAGCAGGGGAGACAGTCACTGGACACTTGCCATATGCCTCACACTATGTACTCTCTTTCCATCTCACAGCAAAGCTATAGATTGAGTATGCTCATCCCTATTTGAATAAGGGAACTGAGGCACAGAGAGGTTAGGCCACGGGTTCAAGGTCACACAGAGCTGGTCTGTCCAACTCCTCCCAAGTTAACATGCTGCTGGGCCTACCTTCGTGTTTGTCCCCAGCCTTCAATCAGCATGTGGCATGGAAGGACGCCCGTCCAACAATTCAGCTTCATCTGCTCCCATCCACCACCTAACTTCCCATTCATCACCTCAGCTCAAAGACTACCAGGCCCCGCCCATGCCAACTCCTAGGGTGGCAAACAGTGACCAGAGCAGAGGCTGATGAGGCAGGAACATAGCAGGGTGCCAGCCCCCTGCTGCATCCAGGGCAGGATGCACTTTCTGTCCAACCAGGAGGGACACTGCCCCAACAAGCTTGGCAGGAGGTGTCACTGAGGCCTGGGAGCCCAGGAGGATGTCCTGTTCAGACACTATGACTTGGAAGCCCAAGGGGCCACTCTGGTGGTCTGGATGGAGCAACCTGGAAGCCTGACACTGTGAACTGAAGGTTTGATCCAGCTCAGATGAGTCCCCAAATGTCCCAAGCCCCAGGGCCTCAGCTTCTAGTGCCCCTTGGCAGAGCATCCCACACAGCATCCTTCAGTATTTGGTGAGCTTGGGGTGCAGCTTAGCAAGTGGTTCAAGTGCAGCCTCAGGAGCAGACCGCCTGCTCAGATCTCAGCCACCACTCAGCCGTGTGGGGCCTGGGCAAAAGCTCCACCCCTGTAATCCTCTGCTCCTCCGCTCTTCAAGGGCTGTGGCAACAGCAGCTCCCTCCAGGCAGTGGGTGGGGAATTAGAGGAGGTGATGTGCTCACTTTCAGGGCAGCTGCTCCACCCACCCCTAACCACCCAAAGGCAGCTCACCGCCAAGGAGAGCAGAACCCTCCTCACAATGATAGAGGAAGCTAGCACCAGCATCCTAGGGCCCAGAGCAGGTGAGTGACTTTCCAAGGTCACACAGCTGGCATGGGTTCCTTCTTCCCGGGATAAGGAGGGTCCTGAAGCCCCACTCCCCTGGCCCTTACCTGTACAACCTCCCACCTTCAGAGTGATTGCCTATCTCCTCAGCCCCCTCCTGCCTCCCGCTGTCACCCCATCTCCTCGGTTCCCACAGGCCGCTCTGAGCTGAGCATGTAGTGCACTGTTGCCCGAGCTTCTGAAGGAGCCAGGGGCCCTGGAGCAGGGAGGTGGGGAGAGGGAAGAACACCCCAGGGCAGAGCCATTCCCCAATGTGTTAGCTACCCCACTTGGAGGTCCTGGGGAGGATTCGGGGGTTGAACAGCCCATTGGCCACATTGTCGGAGGTGAAGACGATGACGTTGCCTTTGGTGTCTCCGAAGCAGAACACGCCTCTGTGATAGTCAGACCTGGGAAAGATGGAGACAGAGGCCATGGATCCGGCTGGGCGCACCCCGCTGCAGTCCTCACCCCCGCCCCGTGCTCCATGCCTATGAACACCCAGGGGCTGAGGGCAGTTCTTGCTCTCAAAGGCTGATGAACATGGGCCCAGCTACCCAGATCCACAACATCGATGAACCAGGGCCAAAAGAAATCAGCATTTTTTAAAAACCACCATCAATGAGTCCCTGGTCCTCCAGCTGCTCTTTGTCAAGTCACCCCTAGCGATAGACGCGATGCTTCCAGAGTCCTCGCCCGCAGTGGGACAAGCCTCTGCCAGGCTTCGGTGGCTGACTTGGTGGGAGAGGGAGAGGAAGAGGGCTGACGATGACTCTGTGGTCTGAGTGACGGCGAAAGGTGACCCTGAGAGAGAAGCAGCTTGGGGGAAAGAGGACACCGGCACACAGGATGGGAATCTCTCCAGGACTGTTTCCAGCAAGGCTTTCTGTGGGTTCCAACCCACTGACGGATGTGGCCGCTGCCAAGACCCTGCACCGATCTCCTATGAGACTCACCAGTAGTCCATAACCAGAGGGCAGCTGTCCAGATCGATGAAGGTGAAGGCCCGGGTACAGTTACGATTACTAACATCAAAGAACTCTGGGGAAAGACAGAGGAGAGGCATGCATAGAACCCAAAGCCACATCCCTGGCCTCGGGGTCTCTGGTGACAATGAGCAGTCACTGCTCACCACCCGGCAATACCCCCGAGGACTTTAATCTATGCTCAAAGTTGGCTCAGTGACAGATCTTCCCACATGCAGGTGCATGACTCCCAATGGCCAAGAGCAGGCGGGGCAGCCACCAGGGACTCACCTATCTTCTGGTCAGTGGACGCAATCGCAACTAGGTTCATGTTGTGGAGACATACCATGTCGATGACCCACATCTGCTGGTTGTAGAGCGGCTGTATCTGGTTAAGCTGGCCAGAAGAAGAGCAGAGACCTGGGCTGGGGAGGCTGCCCCCGGAGAACCCACCCTGCCAGCCCTGGAAGCAGGCAGAGACCTGGTCATGGAGCCCCGTGTGACCACCAACTACTAACAATGGAGCTTTAGATAAACGCCCTATCCTCGCCGAGTCTCAGTTTCCATGTCTATAAAATGGGCTTTAAAAAACTGGTATCTTTACAACCCTTTTTAGAGCAGTTTGACAAGCTCGTCAAAGTTTTAAATGTGCAGTTTGTGATCCTGGGATCCATTTCCAGGACACATCTATGGATATGCTCACATGTATTCACTGAGACATATATGCAAGGGGCACCACCCAGACATTAACTGTGAGGGAGCTGTGCACATACCAATAAAAAATAGTTGCCAAGATATATTATTACATGAAAAAGCAAGGTGAAAAGCACCAATATAATGTGCTATCATTTGCATATTTAAAATATATATTTTATTGATTTTTTACAGAGAGGAAGGGAGAGGGATATAGAGTTAGAAACATCGATGAGAGAGAAACATCGATCAGCTGCCTCTTGCACACCCCCTACTGGGGATGTGCCCATAACCAAGGTACATGCCCTTGACCGGAATCGAACCCGGGACCCTTGAGTCCACAGGCCGATGCTCTATCCACTGAGCCAAACCGGTTAGGGCCCATTTGCATATTTAAAAGGAAAGGGGGTGGTATATGTATACGCTATCTATGGAAGAGCACCCAAAACTAGTCACAGCAGTTGCCTCCCAGGAGAGGAACTAGGGTCTGGGGGAGGAAGACCGACTTTCCACTATCTGTCCCTCTGGATGCCTGAATCTTCCTCCCCCTCCCACCCCCCGTTTTATTGAGATATAATTGACATATAACAGTGTATTCGTTTTGTTTTGTCTGAATCTTGTTTGCCACCTGCTGGTGTCACCTGGTCACCGTGGCTAATTAAGGAGAAATCATCCTGTCAGGCTGTGAGGAAGTAATGGACTCAGAAAAGCTAAACTATCTAGAGTGCCCTTGGCAGGAGCTTGGCAGGCTCGGGAGCCCTTCCACGCTCTGGTGCCAGCCTCACTTAACACATGCAGGCAGATTTGAGCTGGCACTCCAGGCGGGGACACCACGAGCAAAGGCATGTCAGCAGAAATGAACTGCTATGTCCAGGGAAGAGGAGGCCGGCCTGACAGTCTTGGGTGGGAGGAGATGGGAGATGACTTTAGGGGTGGCCAGCTGAGAAACTTGTATTTTATTCCCTGAATAACACAGGTTCTGAACTGAAGAAAGAGAGGGGTTCCATCTGAAAAAAAAGGGAGGGGGCATTTTAAGGCCGCTCCTGTAGGTGGATATCCAGAAGGGATGGCAAAGGCGGAGGCAAGAAGCACAATGTTCCAACAAAACTCAGAGCACGAAAAGCAGAGGCCTGCACTACTGGCTGGGCAGTGAGGACAATGGACCAGGGCCCCCTGAGGCCCCTCTCTTGCCCAGGGCTGGGATCTAACCTGCGCACAAGGGAGGTGACAGTAACATCCGTCACCCGTGTTTAGATGAGACAGCGAGAGCCCTAGGGAGTCTCAGTGGCCTGCCTGAGGTTGCACAACTCATAGGTAAAGCCCAGACCCGGCCCCATATCCGTCCGGGCCTTCCATTTGCGTGACCATGGGTGTGCAGCTGGTGGTCATGGATGGTGACTCACTCTTGACACATCTACTTGAAAGCAGCCCCTGAGGGAAGAATGAATGCCCAGGTCTGTTGGACCTTCCAGAGGAGCCTCCCGCTGTCCTCCTTGGCCCTCCCAGGCTTTGGCCCTTGAAGGACACTAAGGGGGCCATGTAGCAGCCACAGCCAGGAGCTCAGGCTATAATGTGCCCCCCTCCCAATAAACACACAGAGAAAAAGTGTGTGGAGTGTGCCCGAAACTCCAGCCTCGGGAACACAGTACGAATCCCCCTTGGTCCTGGGCTCCCAAGAGCACCCAGGAGAGTCATTGGACATCCCCAGACTTTAGTTCCCACCATAGGCAACTGGGAGGCAGTGGGGGAGACCACCCAGAACCTTCCTGCCCAAGTCATAACCCCTGATGCAACTGGAAACGCTGCAGTTACACAGAGCTGATGAAGCCCTCACGCTGCTGGCGGCATCTCAATAAGCCTGTATTCTCCAGAGAGCTGCGCCTTCCTCATCTGCTAGACTGGCCTGGCAACACACACATAGTGGGTTTGCCTGAGTGTTCTGTCACTCACTGCGCTCGGCCAGGAACTGATGACACAAAGACAATGACGAGGGCAGCTTATGTGCATGGGGCGCTTGCTGTGTGCCTTGCCCTGCTCCAAGCGCCATGCATGTATTATGTCATCCATCCTCCCACTACCCTTGAGGGATTACTACCCCATTGGACAGATGAAGAAAAGGAGGCACGGAGAGCTCTATAGCAATTGGTCGGAGGTCACAGAGCTGGAAGGTGGTGCACAGGGGTTCTAAGCCAGGTAGTCAGGCTCCAGCGGCCAGGCTCACAACCACTGTGATTTCCTGCCTGGGCCAGGCAAAGGATTGCATCTGCAGGATTTGGTGATGGAGTGGGTGTAACAAAGAAAGGAAAGGGGGCTGATCTCCAACACAGAAACCTCTCACTGAGGTGGGGGCACAGGAGAAGCCTGGTTGGGCTGGGAGGGCCACCGTGACATTTAGTTTGGACAAACTGGGTTTGAGGTGTCTGTTGGACATCCACGTAGAATGGACATCAGGTGGGATCTTGCTTACAGAGGAGGAATATGAGGCTCATGGTCCCACGGTGAAGACAGAACCTGGACCCAGGAGTGTGACTGCAAGTGCGGACTGCCTAGTCCACAAACCCTGAGAAGGAGTCACCCTGAGCCACAGTGCGAAGGCAGAGGCTCTCTGACCACCCCATCTGTGCTCCACATGTGGGCCCAACTCACCTTAAAGGAGCTGATCAGAGAGAAGGACTCTGACCAGAACTGCAGGTTCCCGTCCTTAGTGACAGTCAGAAAATGCCCAATCTTCTTGAACCGCTGCATTAAAAACTCCACTTTCACAACCTCACACCCGTGATTCCTGTGGGAGGTAATGAGAGAGAGAAGAGCCCAACCAAAAATAGAACAGACTCAGAGGAGGAAGGGAAAGCAATCAGGAGTTCACACACACACACACACACACGCACACGCACACGCACACGCACACGCGCACCAGGCCCACTACTGAGAAACTCCAGCAGGCTCCAGGAGACGTGGGACCCTGCCCCTCATACTAGCGTCATATGTGGGAAGATACCCATGTATGACGCTGGTATGAGACAGGGCTCCCAAAGCAGGAAGCCTGTCCTGTGATATAGCCAGTCAGCCTCCACATCATGGGACGGGGAGATGAGACAGGCAGCGGCTTTTGCAGACCTTTTATTGGGAAAATGGCCCACAGAAGGCGAGGAGAGTAGGACTTGACTGGAAACTATAACATTGATTCTAGCAACTGCTCTGGTGCTCCAGAATGGAGAGAGGGGAAGTGAGCGAGGGTGCTACGAGACATCAGGGCCCCTTTGCATGACTCTCCCTCTCCAAGGACCTGCCCTGAGCACAGAAAACAGCTTCTGGGGCAGGCCAGGCCTCACTCAGCCTTCCCAGCAAGCCTCAATGCTGCCTTCCAATGGCTTCTTTCCTGCCACAAAGCTGGCTAAGCCGGAGATCTGGCAATTAAAGGGCACCACCATTTTGACTTTCCGACACCGCACACACTCCCATTTGATGTACCCTCACTTCTGGGCCCAGCAGAGCAGGTGATGTTATCTCACCTTGTGCTGGGAATTATGTCCTGGTTACCAACAAAGCTGGTAGCCACAGCCCTTTCCAAATGATGTGACCCATGGCTTAAAAATAACCCAGTCACCGTGAAATTCTACCGTGTTACTACCTCTGCGGAAGAGAGAGGGAGGTGCTGTCCTCTCCCTCCTGCTATCAGTCCATAGCTCTGTCCAGTTCCTCATGAATATTCTCAGTCACCCCTCTAGCTGTCACCACCCATTCTGCCTCTTCTGTCAGGGCCAAGAGTGTGAGGAACAGACACAACAGGTGAGAGCTACGAAGTGAGGCGCACCCTGGGAAGTGACACCCCATCATGGAGTCTTGGTCTCCCCGTCTCCACAATGGCAGCACCTCCACCTCCTAGAACTGGTGCATTTGGTGAACTGGGCCCAGGCTACCCTTTCATGAAGGTAATTGAACATTATTTGACTATGTTCTCCAACAACCTGGAGATGTCCTCCAGGTTGTGGGTTGAGCATATAAACAGGAGAACACGGGCAAGCTTCTTGGCATTTTGGTCCAGGCCTTTTATGCACCCTCGGAATTCAAATGTCCAAGAAAATAGACTGGTGACGGCTTGGCTACATCAAGCAAAGCTTCCAGGTCAAAATTTAAGATTATAAAATCTTTCATCATTCATGTACATGGGCTATTCCTCAATTAAATCTTGACCAAAATTTATGTAATGTACCCTTTCACACTTTTCATTTAAACCATGTTCTCTATTAAACTCCAGGTTGCTGAGGTCAGGGGCTGCCTTCTAGTTTGTGGTGCTCCCCATGGCCTGCTCTGGGGATGGTCCCCTGAGGACAGACCCACCATGGCCCTTCCTGACCAGGCCGCACATGCCTGTATCACAGGATCTGGCTCCTGGTCCCAGCCACCTGCATCAGGCAGCTGGCGCTCCCACACAAGGTGCGCTCTGGGAAGGGAGCCAGCGGCCCAGCATTCCTCACTCTTAGGGTGTTTTGAAGGGTAGGGACTAACAGGCCACAGCACAGAGAGAGGATGAGAAGTTCCAGAGGGCACAGCAGGGGAGGAGCTACAGGAGCAGCGAGCAGGCAGGGTCAGGCTGAAGTCAAGGCAGGGACAGCTGCATGCTCCAGGAGTGACAGAGGGGCCGCCCTCCCCCTCCCCCAGGCCTGGGCAGGCAGAAGGAGCAGTTTCCTGCCGTGGCTCTTAATCCCTGTCCCCACTGTGTGAGGCATCTGTGTCCTGTGGATGAAACTGCCAGGTGTATTCAGCCCCGGCCCCAGGAGGAGCCGGGTTGGGGAAGCTAAAGGCTGAGGGGGCAAACAGAACCACCCACTACTTCCATTTGACCTCTCTGAACCTCAATTTCCTCATCTGTAAAATGGGGACAAATCACTTACCTAATGCTCATGCCCACCTACCCAGTCGTGAGGCTGATAGGAGCTAAAGGACATCAAGCACCAGGCCCAGTGTCAGACCCTTGGTAGCCCCACAAGGGTGGCTCAGGGATTTCGGAAGGGCACTAGCTGCATGGCCGGCACAGCCTTGTGCAGAACCGCCCTTTCGGCCCAGGGAGAGGCTCCTTACATGGGGATGATCTTCATGGGCAGGTGGAAGTGCAGGTGGTACTGGCTCTTCCTCATCAACTCCTTTCCCTGGAACTCGTGCATCATATAATCCACACAGTTCGACTGCCTCGAGAAGAAAGACGAGGCAGGGAGGGTGTTGGCTCAATGGTCTGAGCACTGGGCTTTGGGAACCCAAGCTCAGCTTCCAGTATTCTCCCCCAACTCTCCCAGCCCCTCCCAAGGGGCTCTGGGAGCCCCACCCCCACCCAGGCTGGCAAAGGGAAGCAGCCTAGCAACAGTGCTGCTCTTGCATCTGAATTGGGTGAAGGGCTTATTGGCAAGTATTTGTGAAGACAGCATAGCAGCGCGCCTCCCTCCTTAAAGCTTTTTCCTAACGCTAAATCACCAAGTTTCAACTTTTCCATCTCACGGCACACATAAACTAATTACTAAAATTCCGCAGCACACCAAAAATATGTATTTTTTGCCGATCTGACAAAAAAAAATAAGTATAATTTTGGTTCATTCACACCAGATGGCTATTGTTGTGTTGGCTGTTGTTTGTTTTTTTACAATCCAAGGGTAAAAAGACAGTGCCCCTGACTAACAGTCAGGTGTTGCATCGGCACACTGGTTGAAATTCTTGTGACACACTGGTTGAAATCACTGTGCTATATACATCTTCACATCACTTCCACATGTGGCATCTCATCTGAGTGTTTATTCACCCTACTTTATGGACAATAAGACTGTGCCCAGATAAGTATAGATGAGTTGCCCCAGATCATTAACAGCAAGGGAGGACCCATAAGCCAGGCCACTAGGGCAACTCTAGACTCTACTGTTCAGCCTCATGAAAACATCGCCAAGGCCAAAACGGGCCCCAGGTGAATCTATGACAAGAAATAGGGAGTTATTAAGAAATATCATTGAAATATTTGACAAAGGAAGCAAGAACATACAATGGAGTGAAGACAGTCTCTTCAATAAATGGTGTGGGGAAAATTGGATACATGCAAAAAAATGAAACTAGACCACCAACTTACACCATACAAAAAAATAAACTCAAAATGGATAAAGGACTTAAACGTAAGATGGGAAACCATAAAAATCTTAGAAGAAGCCATAGGCACCAAAATAGCAGACATTTGTTGTAGCAATATCTTTACTGATACAGCTCCTAGGGCAGGGGTGGGGAACATCCGGCCCCTGGGCCATATAAGGACCAAGAAATAGTTGGTCTGGATCTGCCAAGGCATTAGGGGTGAGTTAATTAAATGTTTGACCAAATACAGCAGGCTAATTTTTAAGTTAATAATTTTGTATGGTCTTCAAATGATGTTATAAATATCCAAATGGCCCTTGGCAGAAAAAAGGTTCCCCACCCTTGTCCTAGGGCAATGGAAACCAAGGAGAAAATAAACAAATGGGACTACATCAAAATAAAAAGCTTCTGCACAGCAAAAGAAACCATCAACAAAACAACAAGAAAGCCCACTGCATGGGAGAACGTATTTGCCAATGTTATCTCCGATAAGGGTTTAATCTCCAAAATTTATAGGGAACTCATACAACTTAACAAAAGGAAGATAAATGATCCAATCAAAAAATGGGCAAAGGACCTAAATAGACACTTTTCAAAAGAGAACATAAGGAAGGCCAAGAGACATATGAAAACATGCTCAAAGTCACTAATCATCCGAGAGATGTAAATCAAAACAACAATGAGGTACCATCTCACACCTGTCAGAATGGCTATCATCAACAAATCAATAAACGACAAGTGCTGGAGAGGATGCAGAGAAAAAGGAACACTCGTACACTGCTGGTGGGAATGCAGACTGGTGCAGCTATTGTGGAAAACAGTACGGTGTTTCCTCAAAAAATTAAAAATGGAACTTCCATTTGACCTAGTAATCCCACTTCTAGGAATATATCCCAAGAAAACAGAAACACCAATCAGAAAGGATATAAGCACCCCTATGTTCATAGCAGCACAATTTACAATAGCTAAGATTTGGAAACAGCCTAAGTGCTCATCAGCAGATGAGTGGATTAAAAACAAACAAACTGTGGTACATCTACCCGATGGAATACAACGTTGCTGTAAAAAGGAAGGTATTCTTACCATTTGCAACAGCATAAATGGAACTGGAGAGCATTATGCTAAGCAAAATAAGCCAGTCAGAGAAAGATAAATATCACATGATCACACTCATTTGTGGAATATAAAGAACATCATAAACTGATGAACAAAAATAGATACAGAGACAAAGAAGCATCGAACAGAGTGTCAAACTACAGCGGGAAGGCAGGGAGGGTGGCGGTGGGGAACGTAAGAGATCAACCAAAGGA
>NW_005871108.1:3040717-3131226 GCF_000147115.1 Myotis lucifugus | reverse complement strand
GGGCAGGGGGAGGTCAATGGCAGAAAAAGGGAGACAATATGTACTCTATTTGTAATACTTGGAACTCTCTCTCTCTCTCTCTCTCTCTCTCTCTCTCTCTATATATATATATATATATATATATATATATATATATATCCCATTGTGTTTGATAGCAGAGAATGCTGAAAACGTGTTTATTACAGAATATTAAGGGAAATGAAAGCCAGAAGAAAATAAAAAGACCCAGAATGTACCCCTAAGCCAAGAAGGGTATGATAGAGTAGTTAATGGATGGGCTCTTTTTTTTTAATGTGAATTTTTTTAAATTGTTTTATTGCTTAAAGTATTACAAAGAGTATTATATATGTCTCCTTTTTTTTTTCTCCCCTTGACCTTCCCCTGGCCTCCCCTACCCCCCAGTGTCTTGTGTCCATTGGTTATGCTCGTATGCATGCATACAGGTCCTTCAGTTGATCTCTTACCCCATCCCCCAACCCTCCCCGGCCTTCCCACTGTAGTTTGACAGTCTGTTCGATGTTGCTCTGCCTCTGTATCTATTTTTGTTCATCAGTTTATAATGGTCTTAATTATCCATAACTGAGTGAGATCATGTGGTATTTTTCTTTCATTGACTGGCTTATTTCACTTAGCATAATGCTCTCCAGTTCCATCCATGCTGTTGCAAATTGTAAGAATTCCTTCTTTTTTACAGCAGCATAGTATTCCATCGTGTAGATGTACCAGTTTTCTAATCCATTCATCTGCTGATGGGCACTTAGGCTGTTTCCAGATCTTAGCTATGGTAAATTGTGCTGCTATGAACATAGGGGTGCATATATCCTTTGATTGGTGTTTCTGTTTTCTTGGGATATATTCCTAAGGGGAATCATTGGGTCAAATGGGAGTTCCATTATTAACTTTTTGAGGAAACTCCATACTGTCTTCCATAGTGGCTGCAACAGTCTGCATTCCCACCAGCAGTGCACAAGTGTTCCTTTTTCTCCACATCCTCTCCAGCACTTGTCGTTTGTTGATTTCTTGATGATATAGCCATTCTGACAGGTGTGAGGTGGTACCTCATTGTTGTTTTGATTTACATCTCTCGGATGATTAGTGACTTTGAGCATGTTTTCATATGTCTCTTGGCTTTCTGAATGTCCTCTTTTGAAAAGTGTCTATTTAGGTCCTTTGCCCATTTTTTGATTGGATTGTTTATCTTCCTTTTGTTAAGTTGTATGAGTTCCCTATAAATGTTGGAGATTAAACCCTTATCAGTGATAACATTGGCAAATATATTCTCCCATGTAGTGGGCTTTCTTGTTGTTTTGTTGATGGTTTCTTTTGCTGTGCAGAAGCTTTTTATTTTGATGTAGTCCCATTTGTTTATTTTTTCTTTAGTTTCCAATGCCCTAGGAGCTGTATCAGTGAAGAAATTGCTTCAGCATATGTCTGAGATTTTGTTGCTTTTGGATTCCTCTAGTTGGATGGGCTCCTGAGACAAACTCCCTGGGCCTGGGACAGGCTCACCTGCTAACTAGCTCTGTAACCCTGGGCAAGGTTCTTAACTTCTCTGTGCCTCAGTTTCCCAGCCTGTCAAGTGGAAGTCAACAACAGCACCTACCCCATGGGATTCCTGTGAGGTTTAAGGAAAACAAGGCATAAAATACTTAGCACAATGCCCAGTGTAAATGCTAGTTATCACTGTCATCATCATGACATCAATGACAGACTTTTTTTTTATACCTTTCTGTATTCTGTATTCTTGATGCTGTACAGTATTTGCTTATTGTAGAAGTGTTAGAATCAGAAAAAAACAAAAGCATGAGTAATAACATACTCTAAAACCCTGACATTTTTGGATTTAACAGCCACAGGCTTGCCTGATCTTGAGTGAGCGTAAAGGGCCATGAGATGGTTGTGGCACTGGCTGAAATCCCCCGAGCCGAACGCGGGACTGGTGAGCTGCTCACTGCTGTGCAGGCAGTTCACCTCAGGCAGAGACCACTGACATTCGTCATACGCTCTCCTGAATCCCAGGAGGGGAATGAGCTGTGATAAGCCCCCAAAAGTCTCAGGAGGGCCCCCCTGAGGACTCTGAGGGTTCCCTCCATCCAGCATGCATCCCAGAATCCACAGGAGGCTTTCTAATGTTGTGGCTGCCCCCATCTTCAACCCTCCATGTGCTTCACTGACCCGCCAAGCCCTGTGCCCTCCCAGCCTCCCTCTGGCGACCGAGGCAGCAGGGCTGCCCTCCTCACCCAGGTGATTAAGCCAGTGCCGTCTGTGTCCATCTTCAAAAACAGCGCCTCTAGCATATCATCTGACACATTGCTCAGATTGTTCCTCATGGCTTTAATGAAAGCCATCTTGTCCAGGGCTTCAAAAGAGAGAGGAAAGAATATTGTCTACTTTATCACAACCCACCATTGACCACAGCGTTTTTAGGTGTCTGGGTGCTGAGGGGGGACACAGAGCGGATCACATTTGCCAGGTTATCTGTTGCAATGCCTGTTCAACATTCAATCACCCCACAAATACTGGCTGCACACCTTCCATGCAATAGCACTATGTTGGCCCCACTGCTGTGGGGGGTTGGGGGGGGGGAGCGTGTACTACAAAAGATCAGATATCATTACTCAACAAATAAGACTGACCAGGCATCAAGACAAAGAAAACTGAAGAAGAAGAAAAAAAAACTAAGGGGAAAAAAAAATTGCAACAATGAGACATGAATTCAAAAATATAGAGGCAAAGGTGAAGTGCATCTTTTAAAGGCAATTAAAACACAAACTTGGCTGGAGGGAAAGATGGGGAGAGGAAAGGAGAGAGAAGGGATGAAATATCTCCTGTGCTGGGTCTTGTGGTTCTAAGTTTCTCTGTCTACAAGTAAGTCGATAACCTCTGTCTAGATTTTTGAAAATAATTGTTCATCAATTTATAATGGGGTCCAGGGCCCCTCCTGACTTGAGTCACCCTTCCTAAAACATGCCCTGCCTAAAGTATTTGTAACGTGCTTCTAAAATCCTCTCCAGCCCTGGCCGGTGTGGCTCAGCTGGTTGGAGCATCATCCTCTGCACCAAAAAGTTGAGGGTTTAATTCCCAGTCCAGGCACATACCTGAGCTGTGGGTTGGATCCTGTGTTGGGACATGTACAGAACAACCAATCAATGTTCTCTCAAATCTCTCTCTCTCTCTCTCTCTCTCTCTCTCTCTCTCTCTCTCTCTCTCTCCTCTCCTCCCTCTCTCCCTCTCCTTTCCCCTCTCTCTAAAATCAATATGCTTAACCTCAGATGAAGATTTTTTTAAAGTAAACAAATAACAAATAAAACCCCTCCAAGTATTTGGAGTCCTTGCCATGGTCTGAAGGCCGTGCATCATCCTGCTTCCTTCATCCTCACCTCCCACGGGGGTTCCCTGCTTTCTCTGGTCCAGCAATTAAGTCCCCCGCACTATTTCTAAAACCACTGAGCATACTCCCACCTGAGGGCCTTTGCACTGTCTGGCTCCCCCACCCAGGGAAGCCTTTCTGGAGACTAAGGAGGCCCCCGACCCCCACACCCGGCTGTCCTGTCCTCCTGACATTCCTCATCACCACTCCAGCCCGTGAGCTCCAGGACAGCAGGGCTAAGCCTGTCCCCCCATGACTGTGTCCCCCGAGGCTTCTGTCAGCACTAGGATGTGATGGCAATGACACTGGGTGCCAGTCTCATCTGTGTTTATGCCTACTGACCACCAAATGAGAGGGGCTTGTGAGGGAACTCGGGCAGAGGTGAGGTCGACGCCCAAGGTCACACAGCTGGGAAGTGGTGGAGCCGAGACTGAGCCCAGCAATCTGGCGCCAGAGGTCTGCTTTCACCCCACTCTATGCTCCTCAGCAATCGTGCTACAGCCACGCTTGGTACTGTTATTGCTGCACTGAGGACAAATGGAAGCTTGGACAAAACATGCCCTGCCTAAAGAAGGATCCATTGTATTCATCTGAAGCTGGAGCCAAGAGGCTCATGCATTTTGAGTGGCACCTCCCAGTCATTCCGTGTACAACATGGACATCAGATGACCGACCACGAGCAGCAGCCTTCCCCTGGGGACAGAGCTGGAGTCAGCGCGCCTTTGTGCAGCGTTTAATGAAAACACTCCTCCTGAGAGCGCCCCAGGGATCCCGTCTTTTCACAGTGTTTTGGAAACCGTAGACACTGTTCTCGGCCATATTATTTTAATATACTTCTTCTCATAAACAATCTACCAAATTTTTGAGAAAACAAGAGAGCAGACACAAAGGTATTTTAGAAAGGAAATGTACACTGTGGGGGCAGGCAAGACCCTGGCTCATCACCTCTGAAAGGACGCACTCACCATCTCGTCCCAAATGGTTAATTAAAGGCTCTCAAAGCTTCAATGTGACAATATCACTTCCCTGGGGAGGGGGCACTACTAGGATCAGGCAGGCAGGAACTTTCGGGGGAGGGGGCCCCTGACTTGTGCCAGCCCACTCGTGAGCCACCAATGACCTCTAACCAACCATACCTGACAATGCCCTTGTCTTGGGGCCTCCCGCCTCCCTGGGCAGCTCCGCCTCCTCCGGGCTCTGTTGCCGGCCCTGCCCTGTCACCCTGTGTCTGCCTCTTCTCATCACTGGCCTTTTTGATTTGCCACTTAAAGCTCTCTTGAGTGACCTCATCTATTCACCCATCTCTCCATCTCTAGAGAGGATTTCTCTCCCATGTCCCTAACTCTATTTCCAAGTCCCCCTGGTCCCTCCAGCTCAATGTTTTAAATCCAACTTACCTTTATCACAAAATGTGCTCCCCTTTCCTGTGTTTGCCTCCTTTGCTAGTGGTGTCACTTCCCCCAAGTCACCCAGGCTGAAAACCCTCCTAACTCCTCATAAGAATCCTATGACCCTAGAATGGAGGCACTGTCTTCCTCCCATCACACAGGTAAGGACACAGAGGGACTGAGCAGTTCAGGGACCTGCCTGAGGACACACAGTGGCGCAGCAGGGATTGAAAACGAAGCCTTCCCTCCTCTCTGTCATAATCTCCACTCCCCTCTTACAGCCAAGCCCTCCCATAGCCACCCAACCTCCTCAAACAAGGCTACATGTGTCACCTCCCCGTCAGGCCCACTGCTGGGGTCCAGGGCCCCTCCTGACTTGAGTCACCTTCCATGACCCCTTTCCTCCCTACCTTGCCCAAGGACATCCCTTCTCCCTCTAGCACAGCAGCCCTCCTGCACCTCTCTTCTGCCTTTGCCTTCCTAGAACTGCCCTCCTCTCCATGTCCTGGGAAACTTCTACTCCACCTTCCCAGGCAGGTTTCTAGCCATACACACTTCCATTCCCAAGTGCCTCCCAACACCCCACCCGACCTCCACCCCTTTCTCTTCCTCTCTTTGTAATGACTGTTTTTAAAAATAAATGCTATGTGCCCAGCCGGCGTGGCTCACTGGTTGAGCATTCACTTATGAACCAGAAGGTCATGGTTCAATTCCTGGTCAGGGCACATGCCCGGGTTGCGGGCTCGATCCCCAGTGTGGGGCGCGCAGGAGGCAGCCAATCGATGATTCTCTCTCATCATAGATGTTTCTCTCTCTCCCTCTCCCTTCCTCTCTGAAATCAATAAAAATATATTTTTTTAATGCTATATGAAAACTATTTAAGGAAAAAATGTTGTTTCCTAACCTCCCCCTGCCCTCTGGGGGAAATGAGCACGTGCTCACAGACAGTCCCAGAGCGCAATCACAGACCGGCCCCTGCGCTGCCTGGTCCCCTCTTCCTTCACTTACTCTGGCATCTGGGGTGCTACGCATGGTGTGGGTGCCCAAGAAAGCACAGGCTTTGGTGTCAGAGGCTCCGGGCATGTGAGAGGTTTGGGCATGTGAGCAAAGAAAGGCCCAGACTCCTCACATAGACAGCCAGGACACTACCGCCAGCTGTGCAGGGCCCTCATGAGAATAAAATCTGACAGGGCTTTACAACCCCGGAGACTGTCCTAACGCTGATTTTTATCATGCCTGGCAAAATGTCTGCTGGGGACCCTGTGCCACTGACATCCACCCAGGAGCGCCTGCACAGAAGGTAAGGGCCACACGGGGTCCAAGCAGGGAGCTGCAGACTGTCGCTCAGTGCTAATCCCTCAACCCCTGAGCAGCCTGCAGGCTCCCCAGGCATGGGGTGCTGGGGCTGTGGGTACATGGACACTTTCAAAGCCTCCAAAAGATGGGTTAGCACTCCTCTTAAAGAACCACAGACCCACCTACCTCAAAGACCTCGGTTCAACCAACAGAAAAACTAAGGCTGGGAAGGGAACTTGCAGAACAGCGAGGAGAGCCCTGTCCTCTCCCCGCTCCACCGAGGCAGGCAGAGCTGGTCAGGGCTCCCATGAAAAGGCATCGAGAGTCCATGCCAGAATCCATCTGTTTTAAAGACTTTTAAAGGAGGAAAGCTATCCTATTTTCCTTTACCCTATACATCAGCTAAAGGTGAATTTTCCTCTCTTCCATTTAAAACCATGACCATTTTTTTAAAAATGAAGAGCCTCTCAATTACATTGATATGAAAAGATTACCAAGACATAGTAAGTAAAAGGCAAGAGGGGAAACTTTGGTAAAAATTATTTTTTGAAAAAGCAAGGAACAGGCAATTGTGGGGATCCTTTTATAATGTATACCAGTATCAAATCCTCACAGTGTACACTTTAAATGTATTATAGTTTTATTTGTCAATTATACCTCAATAAAGCTATAAAAAATAGCAAGTAGAATTATGGGGAGTAGGCTCCCACGGCACATTTTAAAAGGGGGAAGCAACTATACCCACTTCTGTACTTGTCCAGCAGAGGGAGACATTTCTCTGTATAACAAAAAGGTATCATGGGAAAGTGCATTTTGAATCTTGAACTGCATGACTATATTACCTATTCAAAACCAACACAATCAAAATCGTGGCCAAAGTTGGCGCTGTCGGGGTCCTCCAAGACACAGGTGGCAACTCCTGGCTGCCAAGCACGAGCAGGAAAGAACTCCAATTAGGAATCATCTCATCTTCAGGTCAGACACAAATGGTCCCTCTCCAGACTCACTTTCCTTATTTGTAAACAAGATTTGTTATCCTTTCCTGCCCACATTACAGTGTGGCTGTAAAACTCAAAAGAAATTGATGGGTTGAGTAGACAGGGCCCTAGCACTGATGTTCATAGTTCAGTGGATATAAATGCCTTTAAGTATTCCTACTATTTAACTTTATGTGTATAATCCCAAGGGGGAAAATCAAGGTGTAGAGAGAAAACATTTGATACACAAAGGATGTTTTTCACAATGTTATTAAACTCAATAAACCTAAATGTCCAAATATAAAGGAAGGGATTGGTCAACCAGTAGAACACTTGCATTTATTGGTTATGATGGCTTGGAAGACCACATGGCAGTATGAAAACGCCTTTAAAGGGTATCAACATTAAGAGAAAGAGAAGGGTCTGGAATTACATACATAGTACAATTACAGACATGTAAGGACACACATAGCCATATGTGTAAGAGGCCCCATGAGGTCCGCCTCCTAGTGTTCATGCCTCCCTGCAATCCCCTTCCCTTGAGTGTGGTGGGACCTGTGGCTCACTTCTAACCAATATGGCAAAGGTGATGGGATGTACAGGACCACGTGTACATGATTACATTACCATGAGATAAGACTGTAGCACCCATCTTGGCGGAGTTTCTATCTCCCTAGCTGGCTTGAGCCTTTAAATCAGCCATGTTGGAGAATCCCACATGGCCAGGAACTGTAGGCACCTTTAGAAGTTGAAGGCAGCTTCCAGCCAAGAAACAGAAGCCCTGAGTCCTGCAGCTGCAAGGAACTGGATTCTGCCAACAACCTAAATGAGCTCAGAAGTGGATCCTTCCCCAGTCAAACCCCAGATGACACCACAACCCCAGCTAACACCTTCATTGCATGGTAGTGAGACCTTGAGCAGAGGATCCAACTAAGCTATGTCTAGACCAGGGGTGGGCAAACTTTTTGACTCGAGGGCCACAATGGGTTCTTAAACTGGACCAGAGGGCCGGAACAAAAGCATGGATGGAGTGTTTGTGTGAACTAATATAAATTCAAAGTAAACATCATTACATAAAAGGGTACGGTCTTTTTTTTTTAGTTTTATTCATTTCAAACGGGCCGGATCCGGCCCGTGGGCCGTAGTTTGCCCACGGCTGGGATAGACTCTTAACTCACTAAAAGTGTGAGATAATAAATGTGGTCATTTAAGTCAGTAAGTTTGTGGGAATACTGTTACACAGCAATACGTAATAAGCCATACATATAAAATTTTTTGAAAAAATATATACCAAAGTGCTGACAGTAGTTACATTTAGGTATTTGGATTAGGGATTTTTTTTTTCTATATCCCAAGTAGCCTCCAATATGCTTACAATACTTATTTAACAATAAAGGAGACACTGGATGCAGAAATGTTTGTCAAATCTGAATATCCAAACACCACAGGTACTGGGTCCCCCCTGTGCAAAAGCCAGGAGACTACACCCACCATGCAGCTTTACCTCCAGTCGAGTTTATGTTGTCCTCAAATATTTTCTCAATCTTGCCCAGGTGTAGCTCTGTAAACGGCTGAGACTCGTCTTGTATGGTGGACGTCTGGCTAAAGGTGACGGATGACGATGGGAATCTACCTAGGGTGGATGACTGGAACAAATATTACTATAAGAACCAGGGACTAAGAAGGTTGATTTCCTGCCCTGAACATTTTTAAGCACATCTGATTAAAAGAGAGAACCTTGCCCTAGCCGGTTTGGCTCAGTAGATAGAGCCTCAGCCTGTGGACCAAAGGGTCCCAGGTTCAATTCTGGTCAAGGGCACATACCTTGGTTGCAGGCTCCTCCCTGGCCCAGGCCCTGGTTGGGGCTCATACAAGAGGCAACCAATCGATGTGTTTCTCTCACTGATGTTTCTGTCTTTCCCTCTCTCTCCCACTCTCCCTAAAAATCAATGGAAAAATATCCTCAGGTGAGGATTAATGAGAGAGAGAGAAAGAGAGAGAGAGAGAGCCAGCCAGCCTTTGGGAAAGGACAGAGCATGTAGTGTTATGGCATGTTACTAACTGACCACTTTCAGACCTAGGAAGACCAAGAAAGATCTAGCCTGCTTCTCCTGACTTTGGCAAATTCCTCTTTTACAGATTCCCCTACTGAGGCTCAGCGAGTTTAGCAGACGTGCCAAGGTCCCACCTTACACATAACAGGACTCTGATTTATAAGGTGCTTCAGTTCAGTAACTATATTGTTTCAAATCTTCAGTTGTCAGAATTCAAGCCCCCAAGAAATCCAGCTCTATGTTCCCCAGACAATTTGGTTCTGACTAGCCCAGACAGTTCATGTGCACACACGTGGAAGCTCATGTAGTCCTCTCCCTCCATCAGGGACTCACAGCTTCCTCCTCCTCCTCCTCACCTCCCACATCCCCCTAAAAGCCTTCCCCACCCCTGCATCCCTCAACAATCAACAATGCTGCCTCTCTTTAGCTCCTACTCTGATACTTGGCACAATGCTTCAGGTTACTAAAGGCTCAGATTCTCAAAGTCTGCCTCCCCTAAGACTGCAGGTGTGGACTATGACATGATAACCACTGAGTGCTGCTCACTGAGACGTGCTGCTTTGGGCTTTTTCGGTCAAGAAAACTTTAGTGGAGGTTGGATTATTCACTCTCCCAACCCCAACCCCACCAACCAAGCAAAATGCTCATCTCCTGTAAACTTCCATCCATTCCCTCAATATCTACACACATTTGTTGAGTGTGGACACTCAAGTGAAGAGTGTGGAGACCTGCCTTCATGGGCCAGGCAGATAAACTAGTTAATCTCTCACCGGCCATGCAGGCCTGCAGATTAGAAATCTGAGCACCATCTTTGGCTCTTCCCTCTTCCTCCTACGCATTCTTACTGCCCCTCATATTAGTTCTTACTACGATCCATCTCCTACATCTAAATCCTCCTCGCATGATATCCCTGCCCCAACCTGCACCCTGGCCTTTTGCTGGAACAAGTACAGTGGCTTCCACTCACTGGGACCAGAATTTGGCTTTCCCTATCAATCCACCTCCCAACACTGGCACCTATCATCTTTCTGGAAGGCAAATCTGATCAGCTCTAACATCTTCCAGGCTACTCCCACCACCTCCAACTACTGCGTGTGGCATTCAAAACCCTTTGCAATGCAGCCCTGACCTACCTTTCTAGTTTCAATGCACACACCATGGTCCAGGCACAGCAAGGGCTCTCCAACATCCCCACACAGCAAGCATGCCACTTTTACGTACACTGTTCCTTCTATGTATTACTGACCATCTCGCCCAGAGGTGAACTCCTACCCATTCTTCACAGTCTGGCTCAAACGGCACCTCCTCCAAGGAGTCACCACTGCCACCTCTGTACTCCTAAACTTTGTTCATATCTGCCATGCATGTGTTATACTAATGCACGTGTCCATACGTGTAGACAGCATGGGCTAGAATTCTGCTTGGCTCCCTACCTCAGAGCAAATTATCTTGGGCATATTACATCACTTCTATGAGCCACAAGTGTCTTCATCGGCAAAAGAGATCCACAATACCCACTTTGCAGGGTTGTGGTAAAATTTAAACAACATCTGAACACATGCAAAGGCCCAGCAAACTGCAGTCACACAATAAATGATGGCTCCTGTTATTACTCCTCTCATAGTGAGCAAGGGCATATTTATCTTAATTTAATCTATACTAATTATCTCTATAATTCCCCAGCCCCAAGTTCATAAGAGATACTAAATACTTATCTAGCTTGATAGTAATTTGTACAGCCCATCGCACCATTATCACAACTGGGCTGAAGAAAATTAAGTCTAGTCCATGGAGAGGCTGCCATTGGGTAGCCTCAGATTTGCTGCATTTGGCCCATGCAGTGCTTTAAAAAGGAAGAACCAGCCTGCCTTAGCACACACTTCAGTTTCCTATCTGGCTTTGTAAATATCTGAGTTTGCAACCCCTGGTGAGAGACTGATAACCGATATAGACTTCTATTCTATGCCTATGAGTGATGTCTGGGTGGCGCTGGAATACCCCCTCCCGTCACCAACTCCAGTTTTCTTACCTCTTCAGGTTGAAGACTCTCTAAGTTCTCGAAAGATTCTGATGTTAACCTAGAATTGGGAATCATAGTCACTTTAAGTCCAGTCTTTGTAAGGACCCTGTGGGAGGCTGACCTAGCTGGGTCACAGAAAGGGGGAAAAGAAGTCAGGGTTAAGGCAGGAGGGTGGCCCATGGACACCCCAGCACGCATTTGATGAGCATCCCTTTTCCCATAGGGCAGTGGTTCTCAACCTTCCTAATGCCGCGACCCTTTCATACAGTTCCTCATGTTGTGGAGACCCCCAATTTCATTGGTACAAATTGAACACAATTAAAGCATAGTGATTAATCACAAAAACAATATGTAATTATATATGTGTTTTCCGATGGTCTTAGGCGACCCCTGTGAAAGGGTCATTCAATCCCCAAAGGGGTCGCGACCCACAGGTTGAGAACCGTTGCCATAGGGGCCTCTCCAGCAGGAAACTTTTCCAAGTTTACACCTGAGTTTCCTTTCCCTGATGAAAAGTTGTCCTTCTGAAGCCCTGGGGCTTCTCAAGTTACTCTACTCCTAGCTTACAGCCAGGGGCTTCCTAAAAGGGTCATCCTTTTCACAGACTTAGGAAGCCATGAGGTGACCCAACTACAATTGATTAGGAAAGTAAGGCCCAGGGACAGGCCTGTGTCCAAAGGGTCAAAGACATGCACCAGAGGGGAAGCAGGAGGGCCCAACTGTCCACTTCCTACACCTCCCCCAACACTGCCCTCTGATGCCCTCAGAGACAGGACTTCTTTGGGAGAAGTGACAGAACCCTCCTCACAGTAGCAAAGGGTCAGGGGAGAATGCGTAGAGGTCTGTTCCCTGCAGCTCTGCTCTGAGAACATAAATGACATGTTTCCACTGGATCAGTGGCACCTCCATGGAAGATGGGAGCCGGTGAGTTCACCTCTTTAGCAAGTCCCACCAGCAGGAACGGAGAGGGTACTCTAGGATGGCAGGGGAATGGCCAGGAAGGACTCAAGCCCCACACATGCTCAGTAGAGCAAATGAGCCAGCTTGGCAAAGGGCTCCTGGGGGAGGGAAGGAGAGGGGAAGAAGAGTGGGAGAGAAGAGAAAAATGGAAGTACAATGTAGCACTTTAAATTACCTTGCCAGGGAGGCTGAATAGGATGAAGGGCAATTATGAACATGAGAGAGAGAGAGAGAGAGACAGACAGACAGACAGACAGACACTGGCCAGCAGAGCCCTAACCTAACAGTGTCTTGGCAGCAGCTGAGATGTAAGGACCAAAGGAGAGAGATGAGCCAAAGGAAAGGAGATTTGGAAGCCAAATCTCAGGGTAACTGAGGGAAATGCCAGAAACATTTCTAGAAAAGGGAGCAAAGAGGGAAAGTAGCCTGATGCGTGTTATGCTGAACTGTCCAATTAGAAATAAAAAAACAAATACCTGGAAATAACACTTGAGGGGTGGCTACATTTAGGAGACAGAAAAAGGAGAAACACAGACAAGACAGGATGAGTCAGCGAGGAGGATGGGATGCTTCAAAGTGGGCCAAGATAAGAAAACGAAAAGGCCACTGAACATGGCCGTTAAAGGTCCCCAGTAAAAAAAGGCTGCAGAAGTGGATTTCTGCACCCACTGCTGTTAAGCATATGTGTGCAGGCACAAGCACAGAGACCCCGCCCAGGAAATTATGCTCCGTGTGTAATGGCAATTATTTCTGGCAGGTGAGATTACAAAGGACTTCTAAATCTCTATTTTTTTAATTCAGAAAAGGTCCACAGCAATCTTTAAAATCTATTTCAATGGTGGGTGGCGATGTAAATTACTAACCTGTGAAAGACCATTGTACAAGAGTGATTGCTGCAGCACTGTTCATAGTGGTAAAAAACAGAGTGAACGGCTCTCAGAAGAGGGATGTCTGAAAAATCAGCACACCTGAACTCAGATCCTCACCCAAGCACTCAAAAGGAGGAGCTGCCTCAAAACGGATGCACTAGGAAGCAGGCACCCACAGACCCTGGAATCAGGTTCAAGGACATTTGGGTAGAAAATACCAGTACATAGAGCAGAGGGGGAGGGGAGCCTCTGGATGGCCATATCCTCTTGGCCCCATGGGCTCTGTCACAGGTGGAGAGGGGTGTGGCAACCCACAGCCTTCTTGTCTGGGTCTAAGAGAGGGACTGTACCGTCAATATGTTCCAAGTCATGAGTAGAGAGAAAAGCATGAAAGGACACACACTAGGTATTGACATGGGTTATAGGGAGTTGGGGGCTAATGTGGCAAAAGGTGGGAAAGAATAAAGGAATACAAAGAAGTCTGCATTAACGAAAGGCACATGTATCCTCACATTTACATAAAGCAGGAAAGCATGGGTACGTTTGAAGAAAATAAGCACGTTTTGTTTTGCTTTAAAGTCTTGACAATTCAAGTAACATCACCAACGAGAGAGCAGAAGGCCTCGGCATGCCTCCTGGGCCCATCGCTGACAGGTGGTATTACCGACAAACACGCCTAACCTGAATCAAGTCTGGAGAAATCTGGAGAAATGAGACAAACCGAAACTGCAGGCCATTCTACAAAATAACTGGGTTTTACTCTAAAAATGTCAGTGTCGTGAAAAACAAAGAAAGGCTAAGGAACTGTTCCAGATTAAAGGTGACTAAAGAGAGCCAACAACTAAAGGCAATGACCCGAAATGGATCCCAGACTGAGGGAGGGGATGGAAGGGGGGACTCTAAAGGCTAGAGGGGTCAATGGGGATAAAAAGGGGACATATGTAATAGTTTCAACAATAAAATAAAATAAAATAAACCTCTAAGGGCCATTAGGACCATTGGTGACAGCTGGAAGCGAGCTCCACATTCTCAGATATTACTGAATTAACATTCCCTGCTTTTGACTGTTGTGCTGTGGTTATAAGGGAACGTCCCTGCTGTTAGGAAATAATATACTTGAGCATTTCAGGGTAAAGGGGCAGTGTCTAATTTATTCCCAAATGGTTCAACAAACATATATAATGACAAAGCATGCATGGCAAAATGTTCACAATTAGCCACTATGGGCAAAGAGTTCTTTACACCAACCATTCTTACACTATTTAGAAAATGCTAATTATTTCAAAACTAAAAATTTTTTAGAAAAATGTGTTTAATCAAAAGAGAGGGAACGCTATGTTCGTGGACTGAGGCAACCAATGGAAAAACATATTGGTGGAGGGCAACAGAGATACCCAAGAGATAATAAGGAAAAGAATAAGAAGCAGAGAGAAGTAGTCCTCCGATACTGGCAAGAAGGAAACTTCAGATATAGAATTAAATTTCTATTTAGAATAGAGAACGAGTAAGATCAGGAAAGCCAGACCCATGGGCCTAAACCTATTTCCTAAAGTTTACCAGCTCTGGGGCAGGAGCCAGGAACTGTACAAACCTGGACACAGGAGTGGAGCTTGAACAGCCACTAACACCACACACTAGGGATGGAAGGAGAATAACTGGGTTGCTGAATCATTGGTTTTTAAGAATCTGTAGAGGCAGATGACTTAAGGCCAAAGACAGGTAAAGAGATGCTCTCCTGTTCAGCCGTTGATCTCAGGCAAACGTATGTTAGGGCCCAGGTGTCCAATCTTTTAGAAATTACTTTATCCCCAAACTCTCACTCACCCAATATGATCTCCCCAGCCAATGTCAAAAGACACATCTGACAGAGGTTTACTGGCTTTCCCCTTCCATCTCGAGAAAGACATCTTGGCAGCTGTCCCTGTATCCAAAGTAGCTCCTCTCTGAGGTTGCCGTGGAACTCCGGAGGCTTCCACCTAACTGCAGAGTCAGCTGGCCACACTGAGAACCAGGAAAGGAGACAGAATTCCACGTGCAGAACACAAAATGGAACAACAGAATCCAACCCACAAACCATAACAACGCAGCCATTTTCATCCAATTTGAGACATTCTTTTTATTGATGAAATTGAACTTACAGCAGACAGTGACAGGAGCTACAGCACACATCGCCAGGACAAGTATGAATACAAAACGTCCCACAGGACAAATACAGCACAGAATGCCCACCTCTCATGGAAAACGCGGAAATGCCAGGGAGCCTTGTGATAAAGCAGGTTCACCAAAACCAGAAGGCCAATTGGCCCCACAGTTCGTACAGGAAAGGGCACAGCAGCTCTCTTCACATGTCCTCTGTGTGAGTGCCAATTCTTTGAAAAGAAGGCTACAAGGGCACTGTATGTGAGATGGGGTCCTACAAATGCAGGCTTCAGAGCAGGCCTGGACTTGGTGCAGCATTATTCACTCGGTCCATGGCACAATACAGCAGGATAGGTTGGCCAACAGCAAATCTTTTGGGGAATTTCAACCAGGGACATGGAGTCTGGACTTAAAGATATCCAGCTAAATCGCATTTCATAGTGACCTACATGTTACTGACATGTAACTGACCACCACACAAGACATTCCCCAGACCTATACCACAAAGGAGAACACCAACAGATAGAAAAAATTTCTGCTCCCATTTCATCAATAAAGATTTTGTCACATTGTAGAACATTAAAAGTAGAGTGGTTCAATGAAATGTCATAAAAGATACAGGTCTTTTAAACCAGTTTTACTAAACGAGGTCTTAATAAGCTAGGAGTGTTTATTTTTTTAAAAACAAGGCTCACAGGTCCTACATTTGACTGTCACCAGTGTGGTGTGTTTTTTTGGCTCAGTGCTTTCATCTCCAATACAATGTTATCATTTCTACTTACAGAAGTTCCTGCATTTGTCAATATTTTTATACAGGCTAAACATGCTAAATTCTGTCATAATAAATATACTTTTCCTTCCCTGGCAAGAAACATGAGAAAAAAAGGAGAAATATTAAGATGCATTCTTTTAGGTAAGGAAAAGTTCAGGATACCCCCACCTAAAAAGAATGTAAATTTAAAAAAAATTGGAGGGGAGGGCATTTGGAAGAAAAAAAATCTCCCAGATAAACCTCTGCACAAAAGTTAATTCTGAAAAAAAAGTTCCAAGTCCCACTTGAGACTAGTTCAGGCATCAACTGCCAATCCCAAGGAGATTCTGATCCCTAAGAGTGGAGATGGGCGCTGCCAGAGGGACAGCTGTACCCGCCTTAAGTCATCTGCCCCTACAGTTTCTTACAAAGCAATTATCCAGCAAACCAATCATTCTCCTTCCATCCCTAGCGTGTGGTGCCAGGCCTACAGGGAGGCAGATAGTTACCTGCTCCAGGGAAGGCACCTCCACTCCACTCAGCAGCAATGCCAATGTCCTCTCCAACTTTACCACTGGGGGTTTTAAAACATTAATACCTGTATCCTAATATACAATTATATGTTAATTATTCCTCAATAAAGTTTAAAAAACAAACTTATAGCCTCAACTTTTATATAATTTTTAAAAATTTGTAATATACAACTTGGTTTGCTAAATAGTTTGTAAGAATTTGTAGGGGCAGATGACTTAAGGCCAAAGGCAGGTAAAGCTGTCCTAGAAATGGGTAGGAGGTGCTCTCCTGTGCAGACTTCGATCTCAGGCAAACATGTTAGCCAAGAACAGAGGCTTTTTCCTTTTCAAACACAAACAAGATTGATTTCAAAATGCTGTAATTCAAGAAAAAAGGCAGATTCTCAATGTGGCTACTTACCTATCTCCTCCCCCCCAAAAAAGAAAGAAAAGTACTTCTTAAAGATGGGGTGGGCGGGGACAGAGTTAAAAATTCTTGGGAATTTTTTTAAAATAATTATTTCATTCAACATTGAATTATTATTTCGTTTCTCATCCATTAAAAATTAATGGGTAGGGAGGTGCATACTCAGGGACAGTTCGGGACAGCCTATAAACTATCTGTAGTAAAACACACAAACAGTTTATCCCATTTTCCAAGCAGCATTTAAAATATCAAAGTAAAAACAAGTCATATATAATTACACATGGTTAATTCTCACACTATTTTTGTAGAAAAACATATAAAATACTCCCACCCCCCAAAAAAATGGCAATATCAGGTTAGAAACCTTTAGAATGCTAAAATCCAGACGACCTTGAGGTATGCTTAAAATCACCAGTACTACTTCAAAATATATAAACGGGCCCCTTTAGGAGAAATATAAATAGCAACATGATAAAACAACTGTGAAGCAAGCAAGAGAGGAAAGAAATCTGAAGGTCACTCAAGCTTAAACTAGGATGAACCATGACAGACCGGGGTACAATACATCTAGATTCTTGCACTAAACAGCGATTAGAGATGGATGTATTGGCAAAGCTCTCCCTGCAGTCTGCTGCGGCCTGCAGAAGGAAAGCCAAACATATTTGATGAACCACTTGTTACTTCTGTCAAAGCCTCTTCTTTTAGAGTCAAAACTTTTATTAAAACACCAAAGCTATACATTTTACAATTTCACTGTCAATGAGAATTTTTTCAAAATATCTCATGTAAAATGTATTTAGCTGATGCTGAGAAACACTGACCTTTGAGCCTAATTGTCCCTCAACTGATGAAATTGGCCTCCAGAGGCAACAGTTGCCAGAACTGGGCACTCCCGACGCTTTCCTGGTCTAGTATCCTATTGGCTTCTATAGACCTAAGTAACTTTTTCTGGCTCAGAAGGGATGAAAGAGGCGCCCTTCTCGCTCTCTGAGCCAATGAAAAGCCGTGTTCTGCAGACCAGGAATACACGACCTGGAAGAGGACACTGTCTCAACTCCCGGTCCTTGGCCTCCTGACTATAAACGTCTCCCTCATTCATTTTGGTAAAGTTCAGAGAAGGGCTCTAGCCACAAGCTCCCATTATATATTCTGTCTACGCACTTGTATGCTCATTTAACCTTGGACTTGACTTGTCTACACTACAAGTTGTGAATCATTCCTTAAGACTGAATCTTAGAAACTCAACTCTGTTCCCAGAGGAAACTAGTAAAAGCCATAAAGCCGGCTTTGTTAAGACTTTCCCTGATGGACTGAATCTCACCTACCAGCTTCCCAAATCTCATTCTACCACCAAAACTGAAAGTTAAAGACATCAGTAAATAGAACAAATTACTCCTCCTCCTCTTCCTCATACCCATGTCCATCCTATCCACCCCAGTAGTAATTCCTGCAGACTGTGAAAACCACTCCAAGTAAACCAGGAAAGAGTTACGGGATTTTTTTATTTTTTTTTTTTGAGGTAAGACATAGAATTCCAAACTGCTGACAGATCACTTTGCAATTTTAAATCTCTCTTGATACAAAGTTCTCTAGACTTTGGTGGCTAACCTGGTTTGCTTTCAAATGGTCACAGGTCAAAGATTTGCCTCTCCTCACCTGCAAAAATATGTCTGTGAAGGCTTTCTTTTTTTAAAATATATTTTCATTGATTTCAGAGAGGAAGGGAGAGGGAGAGAAACATCAGTGATGAGAGAGAATCATCGATCGGCTGCTTCCTGCATGCCCCATACTGGGGATCGAGCCTGCATATGCCCTTGACCAGAATTGAACCAGGATCCCTTCAGTCCGCATGCCAACACTCTATCCATTGAGCCAAACTAGCTAGGGCTGTGAAGGTTTTCATCTTACATTTCAGAACCTCGGAGCCTTCAATAAAAAGAAAATACAGATTATTTAAATTTTAACATATATATGTATGATTTACGATCCTGAATTGAGGGGCCTAGAAATCCGACTCTATGCTAGACCTGCTTACCTAGATAACCAAAATAACGAAGCTATCTGACTAGAGCCTCAACAAAAAGTTTCTATGCTCCAAGAACTAAGGTAACATTACTTTCCAATTCAGATTAAGCCAAAAGGGAAACAGATCTTCACAAGTTATAACTGTGCAACAATCTGGCTTAAGTCTTCGGGTTAATGGTTCTATCTATAGTTAAGTTCAATGTGAAAGTACGGAAACCCACCCTGGGTTTTCTTTCAGGCAAGGACTCTGCATTCTCAGGTATATCCTCACAGGTGAAAACTATAAGAAAAAATACCAAGCATCAGAAATAAATATGAACTCATCTGGTTTAAATTTTTATAAATGGAAAGTATGAATTCAAAAGTATGACATATTGCCTTAGCCAGTGTGGCTCAGTGGATAGAGCATCAGCCTGCAGACTGAAGGGAACCCGGTTCAATTCGGTCAAGGGCACATGCCTGGGTTGCAGGCTCAATCCCCAGTCGGGGGCGTGCAGGAGGCAGCCAATAATGATTCTTTTTCAGCATTGATGTTTCTATCTCTCTCTCTTCCTTCCCCTCTGAAATCAGTAAAAATATATTCTAAAAAAAAAGTATGACCTAGTCACTTGAAATCAATAGCAACAGTGTCAGACCGGCAAAATGACTGGTCATTCACAAACACTGACGACAGGCTCAGGTTCAGCTTGCTTCAAAGCAATTACTCCCACTCTCTGTTAACAGCAGTCAGATTTAGGTCACCCACATACTCGCAAGTTAATCTGATAAAGTTGACCAGACTTAATTCCTAGGTTTTATTTGTGGACTATAGTAAACTATGGTGGACATCACAAAAAGAGTTCCTCATTCATCTTAAAAACAATCCTAAAAGAAAAACTTCTCTCTTCTCTTTGGTTGTAGCAAAAGAAAATGCTTCCTTTCAAACACAGTATTATATTCTTAAAGAAAATACAATTTTTTTAATCCATGAATCTTCATTTAAAAAAAAATGGCTGAGTGTGTTCCAGGGGTGGGCAAACTTTTTGACTCGAGGGCCACAATGGGTTCTTAACTGGACCGGAGGGCCGGAACAAAAGCATGGATGGAGTGTTTGTGTGAACTAATATAAATTCAAAGTAAACATCATTACATAAAAGGGTACGGTCTTTTTTTTTTTTTCAGTTTTATTCATTTCAAACGGGACGGATCCAGCCCGCGGCCCGTAGTTTGCCCACGGCTGGTTTAGACCCTGATCTCACTTGGAAAAAACGGTGAAAATCATAGTCTGAAAGTGAAAGGAGTGAGGCTCATCAATACCACCAAGCTGAAAAAGAAACACTGAAAGATCCTACTACTTATTTTACAAATACTCAAAGCCTATCTTAAGGAATCCTGACTTTTCAGGACACAAAACCCTGCCCTAAGCTTTTCTGATCTAGAAACAGAATTTCAGATTGGATCTGAAGAACCCATGCAGGGCCATCTAATGTCATAGTTGCTGTCAGCTCATTCTGATCCCAACAAGCACCCAGTGAGGGAAGCACTTCAGCATCATCATCCCTGTTTTGCAGGTCAGAACAAGAAGAGAGATCAATTAGCTCGAAAGTCACAAAGCTAGGAGCAACCTCGAAGGACTAATCCCCTTGCCTGCCCACCCCTGCCAGAATTAGACTTTAACTTGCAGGTATGTATGTAAGGACAAAGTACAGGTCTGAGGACTACATCAAGCCCAGGTCACCTGAGGTACATAGTAAAAGGCAGATTTTCAATCTCCTGACTTGAAATTTCTGGGGATAGACTGTAGAAATATGTTGTCAATCAAGTTCCCCAGGTGATCCTGAAGACCATCAGTTTGAGGACCACCAGCATGAGTGAATCCTAAATCCAAGCCAGAAAACCCATTTGTTTACTTATCCTCCATGCACCACAGAACTTGCCAAGCAAACCAAGCAGCTTATTCAAATTTACTGTACCAGTGACCTGAGTTAGTCACATTAAAAGAATTTATGTGCCTCAGCCTAAAGAGCCAGGTCAACGGACTTAGGTCAAAGGTACAGTTTCAGCTTCACTCTTTCCAAGCTAACTTCTCAGTTGACATTACCCAACAGTATCTTCACAAACTCCATGCACTCCTGGAGGTATCTTCTTTTACATTAACACCATTAACTTCTAGAGGAAGTAATGTGGGTATAACCCTAGTCAAAATCATCAAGTTGGGTTTACAAAGCATCCAAATTGTGGCAGGTACTCTAAAGATCATACAAAAAAACTGCCCTCTACCCATTTAAGTTGTTATTTCATATTGAAAATGGGAGCAAGTCTCCTTTTGAATTCATTTCTTACAGGAGAGAATTTTAAAAAGGAGAAAAAAATGGTGAAAATTTTCATGTTTATTTTCTAGATTAAGATTGTGCTCCCGGCCTCTGAAACATACTTTCAAGAAAAAGGGAGGGGGAAAGTATCTCCCTATTGTCCTGCTGTATATCTCAGGAGGAAATAGCCTAAAAAGGTTATTTTCACAGGAGCTTGGCCAATCCTTGGACTTCTGGAAGACCTCTCATAGTATTATGAGAATTTACAACAGCTGGAGGCTGAGAAATTTAATAGGAAGAATAGAGGGGAAGAAAGGAATAGGCTGAGAAATAAGCACATTTGAAAAACAGTAAAAGATTTTTAAAAGATCAATACTAATTTAAGAAAGAAGTATCAGTACCTTATCATTTGAACCTAAAAGAACATACCAGGGCAAGACAAATTTCAGAAGACATGACACTCTTGAAATACAGAATTTTATTTAGAAACTGCTTAAAAGTAGAAAAAAAAAAAAAACCCTGTCAAGAAAGACCAGGTGGAAAATGAGTTCCCAATAAAATGGAATTTTAGGGCAACAAAAGTCTAAAGGCCACAAAAGAGAAATAGCACCACTGTTATTTGAACAATGGCTAGTTACTTGCATTTTTGGCATTGTTAATCACTGAATCTGGGTTTCTCTCTGAATTTCACACAGAGCATGCACTACACAACAATTTATTATAAAATACCTGCTTTCTACACACATTTTAGGACAAACTACCACCATCAACAAATCAATACAATTACATCAGGGGCTGAACAAGCTCAGTAGTGGGTGACACACATTTTGCAGAATTCTGCCAAACAAAGGAACTGAATAGAAGGTAGGCAAAGCAAATGAGGGGTGTTAAGGAATGAAATAGTTTAAATATTAATAATTAATTCAGACATGGTACTGTATTTTCTGCAAAAGAAAATTAACATTTAGTAACACGCTAACGAATTTTATCTCCAAAGAGATTAGTGCACTGGCAAAGTATTCTGATAACAGTGGAGGGCTGTGGACAGCAGGTACCAAAAACACCCAGCCTTGCAGATCTCAAGGTAGCGATGGCCTTCACTGATCACTCCCTTTGTCAGAAGTCCAAAAAGAACTTGCAGCATGATCACCTGCCTGCTGAACTTTCACTCTAAGCAGTAAACTTTAAGGAGCCAAAGAGGAGTCCCCAGTGGGCAAGGGATGCAGAAAAACATGCTAAATGTAAACTTAAAAGACAGCAAAATGGGACACAAACCCCCATTCAAATCCCAGAGATGTGGGCAAGTCCCCAAAGTAGTTGTTAGATTTTAAAACTGAACACACCTCATTTCCCAAAGACACAATACACAGAAATTTCAGGGGTAATGGAAAAATCATCAGAGAAATGCTCAATGAATATCAAGCTATTCAACTCAAATATCTCAGGGTTGAAACATACCCTCTATTCATTCAGCCAACAATGCCTCTTGCAGAGATGCAATTGGTCAAGGACACCAAATGGCTTTAGAGAGCAACTTTTTAAATTTTCCTTCTGGCCAAGGTTAGGCCTATGAAGATTCAAGCAGCTCTGCAAGGCCTGTGAACAGCAAGTTCTAAAGGTTCCAAGTTCTGGCCCTTCCTTCCCAGACACAAGGGCAACACACAAACTCTCCTATCAGGTTACATTTTATATTTTGAAATATGCAAACGTAATTTAAATACTCTTAAGGCATTCATTTATTAAAACGTTCTCTGCCAAGATTTCACATTAGCTTAAAATTAAAATCAGTCTTTACATTTCACTACTGAGGTATCCACCTCAGCGTATCACATAAAAACACCTTCTCCAGCAATCAGTGTTACCAGCATCCATATGGTGAGCCCATGGTCAGCCTCTTTGTTCCCTAAGTGAACCAACTAGATGTTAATACTGCTCTGCTACAAGGTAAAAGCTCCTAACTCAAACTTATTGAAAAAAGAGTGAAACTTCTGCAAAGTGCACTTTAAGAAGAGGTACTTTTTGCTTATGGAAAGAAACCAGTGAGTCCTCTAAAAATAATAAAAGGGAGTATTTTACAGTTAAGCACATGATTTGGAGTGAAGAATTCGGATGTTGCTCTGCTGGTCCAAGCTGTTAATACTCTTCTTGTTCCTCCTGTGGGCCCCCTTCATCAGGTATCACAAAGCCTTCCTAAAATAGGAAAATAAGAGGGAAAGCTATTACTCAACAGTGAATGATCAGCTTCTAATGTGGGTTCACTTTCCTCAAATTTAGAGTCCTGCCTCTACCACACACTTGGTGTTTAATGGCATAAGGCCAGGGTACCCCTATTTTATTCCTTAGGCAGAGGAATCACATCTCACAAAATACAAACACTGAGCACAATCAAATGGTAATGGACGTGTATACATTGGCTTGATTATAGTGATGATTTCACATCATCAAGTTGTACTTAAATATGTGCAGTTCATTATGTCAATTCTACTTCAATAAGATTCTTTAAAAAAAAAGTTAGCCCAGCTGGTGTGTCTCAGTGGTTGTCAACCCAGGTCATGGTTGATTCCTGGTCAGGGCACATGCCTGGTTATGGGATTGATCCCCAGTAGGGGGGGGGGGGTGTGCAGGAGGCAGCCGATTGGGGTGTGCAGGAGGCAGCTGACCTGTGATTCTCTCTCATGATTGATGCTTCTATCTCTCTCTATCTCTCTCTCTCTCTCTCTCTCTCTCTCTCTCTCTCTCTCTCCTCCTCTCCCTTCTTCTTTGTGAAATCAATTTTAAAAAAAACAAGTTACCCTCAACAATCCCTAAGGTCACCATAAATTTCAGTTCTACCATCTCCTCTCAATAAACTGCCTACACTATAGGCAGCTTTTCCTTTATGCATTCCTTTGACAGCATTTAGGAACCATGCCTGCTATTTAGGAGTGTTGTGGGTGTTGTGTTTACACATAAACATGTCTGACCCAACACTAGTATCATGGGAAATCAGATTTGGGGCTCCCAACTCATACCAGCTATAGGGTATTCTGGCATATACTAATAGCTACATTAACATAAAAATTACACTTCCCTTCAACCATCATCTTTTTTTTTTTAACAAATCTCTATGGCTGAATTTACTTAAGATATGACTCAAGTAAAATAATACTCAAAAAATAAATAAATACTCAGACTAGAACAAGAATCCCTATATCCTCATCATCTTTGTTTTTGTTATCTGGCACAGAGCAAGCCTGAAATAAGAATTTATTTAACAAATTATTCACTTTTCAGTCATTTTAATCCCTCAAATTTACTTGATATGGTTGGAGAACAGTATTTTTTTTTTAACATATTTTATTGATTCTTCACAGAGGAAGGGAGAGAGATAGAGAGCTAGAAACATCGATGAGAGAGAAACATCGATCAGCCGCCTCCTGCACATCTCCCACTGGGGATGTGTCCGCAACCCAAGTACATGCCCCCGACCGGAATCGAACCCGGGACCCTTCAGTCCGCAGGCCGACGCTCTATCCACTGAGCCAAACCGGTTTCGGCTGGAGAACAGTATTAATAACAGCATGTACCTTATATCTGTATACTACATATATACTACAAAGTACTTAGACATATACTATAGGCCTTGCTAGGAATGCAGAAAAAATATAATATAGCCACTAAACAGTGGATACAGCAAGATACCAAATCCTAAATCGAGGAAAAATCAGTCTTCCCTGGTCAGCTAATGTAATGATTAATATCAGCAGATTCAGCCAGACAACATAGCTCAGTGGTTGAGCGTAGACCTATGAACCAGGAGGTCATGGTTCAATTCCCAGTCGGGGCACATGCCCGGGTTGTGGGCTCGATCCCCAGTGGGGGCCGTACCGGAGTTGAGCAATTATTCTCATCATTGATGTTTCTATCTCTCTTTCCCTCTCCCTTCCTCTCTGAAATCAATAAAAATGTATTAAAAAATATATACATATCAATATATATATATATATACACAGATACACACACACACACACACATATATAGATAGATACACACACACACACACACACACACACACACATAATCAGCAGATTTGGCTGTGTAAACACATGGATTCCCAATAAATCTGACCACAAAGCACTTTAAATGGGAATCAGACACACTCTTAGGAGGGAGGAGCAAAGGTACACTCTGACAGCTGTGGGCAGCACATAAAAAAGGAGCCATGTGCCTGGTTCTCCAGAGCATGCGAGGGGCCCTGATAAAATGGAGGCAACAACTCAGGCTGAGGGTTCTAGGCTGCAGGGTGTGGAGAGGGGATGGTGCAGCATGATCATTTTGTGGCACTCATCACCTATCAGTAGCCACAAACTACAGAAGCAGGGCAAACCAGCCACCTACTTCTTCCTATTCCTGCCTCAGGGGCTCACAGACCTCAAGGCAAAGGCCGAAGCTGGCAGAAGTGCCCTCTGGCTGACTTTGAAGAGTCAAAGATGAAGTCCTTTGTGAATGCTATGCTGGAACTCGACAAGCATCAGCACTGAGTTTGCCAAAACCAACCAGATAAAATTCATTTTCTCTTAGGTGGCAAAATGGCAAATATCCTCATGTCAAAACGTACATCTGTGGCATAGAGAATGTCCACAATCCTCTGCAATACAGGGTTGTTTTCCCCTTCGTTCTCCTGGCAAATCAATTCAATGTTCCTTAGCTTTCCAAAGTAGAAATCTCTTTCTTTCTCCAAGTCTTCGACAGTAAGTTTCAATACGTTGACCTGCACAAGACATTAAAAAGGGTGAGAAACTTGGCATTCATGTACCAATAACATATCAGACAAACATCTAACCCAAAAGGAGATACGGTCTTTCATCAAATTCTCTAACATGGACAAAAACCCATTTTAGTTTAGTATCAATTTTCTCCAGCCCCAGATAAATAACATGGGCTGGCCCTAGCCAGTTTGGCTCAGTGGATAGAGCGTTGGCCTGTAAAATGAAAGGTCCCAGATTTGATTCCGGTCAAGGGCACATGCCCGGGTTGTGGGCTCGATCCCCAGTGGGGGACTTGCAGGAGGCAGCCGATCAATGATTCTCTCTCATCATGGATGTTTCTATCTCTCTCTCTTCCTTCCTCTCTGAAATAAATAAAAATATATTTAAAATAAATAAATAACATGGGCTTGTTCATGGCCACCTTAAATATAATAATTCTCACAAAAGGGCAGACAACGCCATGAACATTCAAGAACTTCTAAGGGATTGAGAAAAGATCCAGGAGCCTGACACAAACATAGAAGCAAAATCCAGCCCAGCAGGACTCGATCATAAATTGAGTCCTTACCATTGGTCCATCAAGTTCATATATTTTTGCATGTGGAAGTCAATGGAAACAGAGGGTCTGGTCCAGGGGACAGGGTAGAAATGGCAAGCCAGGAGGTTCCAGTTAAAGATGACTAATACTAGCCAAAGACAGCTAGGACTGAGGGAGGTCTGGGCACAGAAAACTCAATGGTTTTTCCCTTCCACTCCTCCAGTATATTGGGGGAAGCGGGAGGAGGGGGGGGGGATCCTTAACTCAGAAGAGAAACATCTTCTGTGGAGAATGTCCAGGCACCTGTCTGTCTCTGAAGAGTCTGAAAAGGGAGAGAAGACAGCAGAGGTAGGGAACAGACCCCACCACATTCCACTGCTAGATCCCTCCATTGAGCATCTCATCTGCTCACCATACAAGCAGCAGGAGCTTCTAGGAGCTCCACTGAGGGGCTCTCATTTCCACAAAGGGACAATAAAGAAATAAATCTCAGTGCTTAGGCCAGGACTCTTAACTAGCCAAGAGTAATAAAAGTTGTAACAATTCTCCCGGTCCTTTATGTATTTTAAGCATGGTGCATCTTCATTCCAGTATATTTGAATCTATGACATGTGAATTCACTTTAACTCTCACTAAATGTAAATTACAAGGCATAACATGCAGCATAAAATCCTCATGGAACTTATAGGCTAGGGGCACATGGAAAACCAAGCCAGGAAATCAAAGGTAAAGCAGATGAGAACAATTTGGGTAGCAGGGAGTCTGAGAGCCAGAAGGCACTATAGAAATCTAGTCTGACCTCATAGCTGCAAACACTGTGAACAGCTGATCTAGCTTCCCTACAGCCTGATGAAGAAGCCAGACACAACCAGAGGGATCATTACTGCCCCTGTCTAGTTTCCCCTTCATAACCTGCAGTCATGGAGCAGGTGACTAGAACCAGCAAGACCATTCTATCAAAGACTTCTTTTTAATTTCAGAGAGGGAGAAGGAGGAGAGAGAGAGAGAAACATCAATGATGAGAATCATTGATTGGCTGCCTCCTGCACGCCCCCTACTGGGGATCGAGCCCGCAACCTGGGCATATGCCCTTGACTGGAATCAAACCTGGGACCCTTCAGTCTGCAGGCAGACGCTCTATCCACTGAACCAAACTGGCTAGGGCTATCAAAGACTTAATGTTAATGTTCATCATAAAAGGCCTGAACAGACCGCATCAGAAGAATCAAGAAATACCTTTATCAACTATAGAAATCACTTTTAAAATAAATGAAAGTTTCAATAAAGTACTACCATTACCCAGTAGCCAGCAACACTAAATTGTCCAAAAAAAACAAAAACAAAAAACAAACTAAATTTTCCATTTCCCCAAATTCTCCCCACCCCGCTTTTAACTGCTGCCAGTTACCTTTCCTTAAACCAGTGGTTCTCAACCTTCCTAATGCCGCGACCCTTTAATACAGTTCCTCATGTTGTGGTGACCCCAACCATAAAATTATTTTCGTTGCTACTTCATAACTGTAATTTTGCTACTGTTATGAGTTGTAATGTAAATATCTGATATGCAGGATGTATTTTCATTGTTACAAATTGAACATAATTAAAGCATAGTGATTAATCACAAAAACAATATGTAATTATATGTGTTTTCCGAGGGTCGTTGGACCCCCAAAGGGGTCGCTACCCACAGGTTGAGAACCGCTGCCTTAAACTATCAGCCCCAAAGTGCAATACAAAAAGGAATAGAAGGGCAAGAGTTGACCAACCCCAGCAATAGGAAGCTGCCTTGGATCTTCAGTTGCAAGATCCAAAAGCTGGGAAGAGGCCTTCTAATCACATTAGTGACCAAGAAGGAAAGGAAAACCAGAATACCTTAAGGTATGCTAGCTCATGTTTCACTAGTGCCTCCCTCACAAATCATTAAACCTTCTCTGGCCTACACACCATCCAGGGCACCAGAACCCAGCCTTCTGGGCCCCACCTATAAGACCAAAGCAGCATTCCTCCTCACTATCACTCAATAACTACAATTCCACAAGAAACAGTAAGTACACACTGTGTCACTTGGCACTCTTCTAAATGCTTCTTTGAGAGGTTATTAAAAATCTGTGGCTACTAATCAATGTCACTCTTAGAACATTCTCTTGTAGTAAAGTAAGAGCTATAATCTAAGAAGCCCCAAAAAGAATGCTTAGAACTTGCACTGGCCCATTTGGCAGCTATGAGCCACACGTGGCTATCCGAGCCCTTGAAATGTGGGCTTTCAAATGTAAAACATCTCATAATTATATAAATATAATTATTTATATTGATGTCAGAATGATATTTTGGATATATGGGGTAATGTGTTATTAGAGTTCATTTAACCTTGTTTCTTTTTACTTCTTTTTAATGTGGCTATTAAAAATTTCAAATTATATATGTGCCTCACATTTCTGGTTCACATTCTGTTTCTACTGAACAGTGTTGCTCTGGAATAAAATCAAATAAAGGTAAATTTCTCCAGAATGACTTAAGAATGTGGAATTGCTGCAGATCTCCCAATGATATGAACATTAGAAGGTAATTTGTATAGAATACACTCTTCTCTTATCCTAACAAACTCATCTGGCTCTACTTCTCCTATTGGTCATAACCCCAGACCTCCACACCTTTGTTAGGGCCACAAATTCAAATATTTTCAGGGGCCAGAAAGATCATGTAACAAGGGAGTAACAGGATGTGGGGAAAGCCTTTGGCAACCTGGAGAGAAGCTAAAACCTTTCATATTAAAAAAATTTTTTTTAAATTAAAACCCTCTGCAGCCCTAGCTGGTTTGGCTCAGTGGCTTGCGGACTGAAGGGTCCCATGTTCAATTCCAGTCAAGGGCACATGCCTGGGTTGCAGGCTCCATCCCCAGTGGGGGTCGTGCAGGAGGCGGCCAATCAATGATTCTCTCTCATCATTGATGTTTCTATCTCTCTCTCCCTCTCCTTTCCTCTCTGAAATCAATAAAAAAAATATGTATTAAAAAAAACACAACCCTGTGCAGACCAAAATATTTCTGAGACAGGGCTGAACCAGCTGAGTATGAGCTGGGTTCAAATCCCAGCTCAAGTTACTTAACCTGAGCCACACTATCCTTATCTGTAACACCTCATAGGGCTAATGTAAAAGTGAAATTAAAGTGCTTAATAACATAATGGCATACACACTCTAAAAGTGTGAGCTATTTTTGGTTTTGCTATTAATGTTCGAGTGCTCTATATAGGGTATTAACACTTGTGTACTTATTTCATACGCAAAATATTTTATTCCTGTGAACTTTTAAGAAACACTTCAAGACCTATCTCACTGTATCAAGACAACGAACAGGAACCATAATAACCACAACTGCCAATACCCTATTTATCCCAACACCATTCCAGGCACTTGACATAACGTCAGCTCACGTAATCCACTTACCTACCATGAGCAAAGTATGAGCCCACTTCACAGGAGGCATAAGTTCAGAGAGATAAACTGACGTGCTCCAAGTGGCAGAGCCAGGATAGTCCTCAAATCTATGCATCCCAAAGCCTGTGCTCCCTCATACAGGACACCAGCTGAGCCTCTGCCTCTTCTCCTGAGGGTTCGATCAGCCCTGTGCTGGTCACCCGGTCTCACCACTAACAACCCTCACTCTGTTTTTCTGACACTGCTTCCTGTGCACATCCAGGCCTGCAAACCGACAGTTACAGGAAGTCTCCTTAGTTTTCAGAACTTCTACACTTCAGTGACAGCACCCAGAGGCTGCTCAAAGCAGCCACACTAATGGGGCTGGTGACCCAGTCACCTCGACACTCCTCAGGCACCCAGAACCATGAGCCACATGCAAATTAGAGAATAAATTAAAAAACATGATCTTTGGGCAGGCTTTTCTGTCCTGGTTTCCTAGATGCAGGGACTGGGTCAGGATTAAAACGAAGTTGTGACCCCCAGGTTTTAGGACGTGGCTTTTGGGAAAGTAGAAGAGTCCAATCTCAAACTCACTAAGATAACAAAGCATCGCAATTTTAAAACTGGGGTTAATCAAGAGAATCATTCAAAAGCAAACAAACAAAATAACTACCAGGATTAGTGAGAAAATGTTTAAAAGTCTAAATTTGTTCTGATCCATAGACCTGACATGTATCTTCAGGATATTAGTTAATCCTAAAGAAGACATTTCAAACCAATGACCTATGAAGACCAGAAGAATAGGCTTTTCATATCAGTTCTACTCTCAACTTGGATTACAGCAGAGAAACTGTAAAATCCTTTTTTAAATATTACTCAGAAAGTCTCCTTTATCATTTTCAGAGCAAAAAATTCAAGATACTCTGAATCCCACAGAATCCTAACAGCATTCCAGAGACATTCAACAGGGTTATTGTATAGGTGGGTTTCCAAACTAAGACATTGGTTTCTGTCACACTAACAGATCTCAGAAATGCCTGACACCCCGCTTCTACCTCCACACTCACCCTGCTCCCCACATAGCACTGACAGGCTCACACATGTCACGACGATGACTGTTTCAGCAAGCAGACAAAGCAGGTCTTCCTACAAGAACACGAACAAGCCTTTTCTGGTCAGTGCCAGTATCCTTTCCACCGACATGACTCCCGTCTGGGATACAGGAGGGACCTACCTGCTGCATCAGTTCAGCTGCTTCGTCGTCCCCATTGCCCACACCAGGATTCTTTCGCACCACACCGGGGCCAGCCTTAGGGGTTGCAGTAGTTCTGTGTGTCGCGATGGGCCTCTGTGGAGCTGAGAGAAGATCAGAGGTTTTTTTAAGAGCAGAAATTTCAAAACCAAAAAGAACCCGCCAGCCCTGGCCAGGTGGCTCAGTTGGTTGGAGCGTCAGCTATACACCAAAAGGTTTCCAGTTCAATTCCCAGTTGAAGCGCATATGGGAGGCAACCAATCAATGTTTCTCTCTCTCCCTCCCTCCCTCCCTCTAAAATCAATAAACATATCCTCGAGTAAGGATTAATAAAACACACCAGATGACAAGAGGAGGCTGTGACCAACTTCCCTCCACAGTAATGCAGGGACCCAATGTGGCGAGCCCGGCATGTATGACAATACCCCCAAGTTTGCCTAAAGTGGTTTTTTATCCTGGTAGCAGAGTACCAATTTTAGCCATAATCTCTTGTGCGGGGAGTAAGTCCTCCTGTGAGGTCTTTTTGTTGCTGTGGTGAATAGATCATCTGAAAGAGGCACACACAGTTGATGTACCTTAACCCAGTTCCAACCAAATCCACCAGAAGGGCAGCTTCATGGCACAAAGGCAAACTTCATGCCAGTAGTGAGCTCACAGTTCCAGCTGTTGCTCTGCACTCACAGTTCCCCACCTGAAAAGTAAGATGCCTCCTAACTCAGAACCTCAGACTCCTTGGACTGGAAGAGTGGGGTGGTAGAGACTGCTCTTACAAGTAATTACTTCAAAGCCCATATCTTGCTCACCTTTTAGAAGGTGGTTAGATGGGTTAGGAGAGAAAAGGAGCAGTGACCAGGATTTACAAACTTCTCTCAGCTGTAGTAGCCGAAAGCAGATAAGGAGAAAGTACTAAAGGAGCCAACCTATCTACAAGTTAAAATAATCAAGACTGGGCTACCTCATGGCAAATGCGTCGTTCATGATTTTATTCATTTATTCAGCAATCATTTTAGAAAGCTTGCCGAAACCGGTTTGGCTCAGTGGATAGAGCGTCAGCCTGCGGACTGAAAGGTCCCAGGTTCGATTCCGGTCAAGGGCATGTACTTGGGTTGCGGGCACATCCCCAGCGGTAGTAGCCGAAAGCAGATAAGGAGAAAGTAGTAAAGGAGCCAACCTATCTACAAGTTAAAATAATCAAGACTGGGCTACCTCATGGCAAATGTGTCGTTCATGATTTTATTCATTTATTCAGCAATCATTTTAGAAAGCTTGTACATTATGCCAGGCTTAGAAATATCTGATTGTCCTAACACCCCAAATTATTCAGTAACCATACAGTAATAGGCATTTCCTCTGGATGATCTCTAGTATCATCTCAAGTATGTTTATCAATAAGTTTATCCCAAAGACTAAATGCTTAATGCAAGTCTCCACTTGCCTGTTAGCCACATCTGAAATGAAATGCACAGGGTTACCTATGCAATCCCCCATTCTAAGTAGCTAAGAAATAAAAGTACTTGGAGAAATCGGAACTTTCATATACACTGCTGATGGGAATGCAAAATGGTTCACACTTTGGAAAACAGGTATTTCTGCAAAACGTTAAACACAGAGTTACCATATGACCCAATAATTATGCTCCAAGAGTATATACTCCCAGATCTATACCCAAAATAAATGAAAACACATGTCTACAAAGAAACTTGTATAGGAATGTTCATAGCAGCATTATTCATAATAGCTAGTGGAAACAACACAAATAATCAACTGATGAATAAATAAAAATGTGGTCTAGTCATACAATGGCATACTATTCACCCATTAAAAGGGATAAAGTACTGATACATGCTACAACATAGATAAATGTTGAAAACATGTTAAATGAAAAAAACCAGACACAAAAGACACATATTCTGTGATCCCATTTATATCAGATCATATAAAAATTTAAAAGTACTCAATGTCCTTCTCTTCCTGCCAGATGGATCAGCCTCTTTTTCAAGGTATAATGGGACCTTAACTAATATTCTTGAAAAGGAGGCATTAGCATCTGTAGAACATCCACCCTGACCCCAAAGTATAGGTATAATCTATAAATATACTACTACAAACACATTTTGGGAAACCTCCAGGCCAAGACTTTTTAGAGAAGATCTCTAAAAAACAGCTCCCCACCCCCACCCCTGCTTCCAAGATTCTGCTGACATCACAGCAAGCCAAAGCCACTTAACAGCTAAAGTTCTTGGGAGGGCAGGGAAGCTGTAAGTAATGTCCAAGAAGCTTATCTGCAGACAGAATAATGATGCAGAGAGCCTAGAACAGTCCCTGAGAGACCTAGAAAGCTCCTTCAGTTCCTGAGAGCTCAGGTCTGTTATTGGGCTCTGTATAATGTCCTTGTGTTCGAAGCTCTTTTATGTGAGTTAACCTGAAGGGTTTCTACTCCATACAACTAAAGAGCCTTGGCAAACTGCATACAGTAACTCATCCAGGCCTCAAAAGCAACTCTCTGGGGCACATATTCAAATTCCTGTTCTATACAGGAGGAAACTTTAGGGCAGGTCAAGTAGCACACAGGGTTACAGAGACCTGAAAACCCAGGTCAGCCTGATGCCACATGTCATGGTCTTGCCACATGGCTGTGACTAGGCTCCTTAAGCTCCCTAAGCCTATGGCTACTCAAAAATTCTGATTAAATGTGAATGAATAAATACCTGCAAAACTATTGTTTGGAATTGATATTTCTGTATGGTTTTTTACCTGCACTGCTAGAGCTGAGAGGTTTCTTCGGTTTGTTCATAGCTGGAGCAACAAGGGAGGGAGCCACGGCAGTTTCTTGACCTTGTCTGGCAGCTACAGGGTCATAGTCTTTTCCATCATAGTTTGCATCAAAAAACTTCTTGAACCACTGAACGAATTCAAAATTGTCCTGAAACTTTCCTTTTACTAATCTGTCCACAGGAATTATCTGCAGAGAAACATCAAGACTGTTTAGCTCAAAGCAAGAGGCTTTTGGAAAGTGTCCAACATGTCAAGGCATCAATCAAAGCTCTGCCTGCCAAGGAAAAATATATAGTTTAGAGGCAAGAACTTACTATAAAGTAAGCCCCTGAAACTTTATAGAGCAAATTTTATCCAGTTTGCCTTCCACAGAACAGTTCTACCTACCAAGCCCCCTCCAAGTCCATCAAAAAGAATCAGAAATGCAAATGGAACAAGTATCATATACAAGTCCCATACACATCCCCAAGCACATCCTAAGATATGTCATTCCACTGTAAAAAGTAAGTCTCCTGTGTAACTTGCATGGCCACAGTGCCTGTCACAAAGTATAAAATCCAGAGCATAAACTAACCACATGTATCTACAATAAACTGTGATTTTAAAAAATTGTCTTAAAAGTACATCAAGACACAAAATCAGTCCTGGGACAGATTTCTACAAAATGGTATATTTTTCAAGTAATTCCAATCCTATTAAAACACACTTTAAGGATTCTGTAAGTTTTGTTATTATACAGGAATACTGTGTTATCAGATATTATTCCAAGTCATTAAACTGCTAGCCAGAGTTTACGTTCAAGGATTCCAGTTGCAATGGTATTTTTATAAATAATATATGTAATAATCTGAACTATATCCATCCCTCAGAGCAAATAAATATAAAATTACTTTGTATGGGATAGAGGTATAGCTGAAACAAAACTAGACGTGAGTCAATAATTGCTGAGGTACATGGGGGATCAATGCATCATACTCTTTTTTACTTTAGAAATTTACTTTATTCAAAAAAATTTAAGTTCTATGAAAAGAAAAAGATACATTACTGTATATAATAAGCTGCACCTAGTTACACTATGCCTGGTAACTAAATGATAGTCTTACAATACACATGCATATTTTATACAGTGCAGAGACAAAACTAAAATAAAGACTGATTTCAAAGTAAACAAAAACCAGACACACAAGCAAAATAATTAGGGGTGATTACAAGCTTTACTAAAACTGTATTTTCCCCAAGAAATGGCTTAAAAGGAAAAACCCCTCTAATGGGTGAGGAGAGAAATTGCTTAATTTTGCAATAGTTACACATTATTTAACCATGGAGATACGCTCAGAGAAATGCATCGTTAGACAATTTCATCACTGTGCAAACAGCACAGTGTGACTTACACAAACCTAGATGATACGGTTGACTACACACCTTGGCTATATGATATAGCCTATTGCTCCTAGGCTAGAAGCCTGCACAGAATGTAAATATACAAAACCTCACAAGATCAAATCAAGCACAAGAGATGCAAGAGATGTGGTAAACACAGGATGTATGAAGCTGCTGCAGGCATGACACAGCATACTGTTTACAGCAAGCTTTTTTAATAGAAAGAGTACACTCTAAAATAACAATTAAATAGTATAGTAAATACATAAACCAGTAACATAGTCATTTATTATCATTATCAAGGATTATATACTGTTCATAATTATATGTACTACATACTATACTCTTATACGACTGGCAGGGCAGGTTTATTTATACCAGCACCACCAAAAACACTTAATGAGTTGTGCTGCAATGCTGCAATGTCACTAGGTGACAGGGACTTTTCACCTAGCTTTGTTATGTCAATAGGCGGTCCTTCATTTACTGAAACACTGTTATGTAGCGCATGACTCTAATCTATTATCTGCTAAAACAGAGATATTTGTCCTAATGAAGCTTGGTTGAGGGTAACTTCAAATAACCTTGGGGGCAAGAGGAAACGTCCCAACAAGGGATCTTCCTCGTATCCTGCTTTTACAAAGCAAGTATTTCTAGAATCTTCTCTATGCTTTACAGAATTAAATCCAGATATTAAAGAGTTAGATCTCAGTAATAGAGATTAAACAGGTTGACTCCTATAGGTGATTACTAACTTCACTATGAAGAAAGAACACAGTAAGGGAACTGGGGTAGGAGGACAGAGGGAAATTTAGCTCCCAATAAATTCTATGTTAACTGGAGAAAAGGAAAATATATAAATTGGGAAAAGAAAATGTCCAAAGTCATGGGCCAGCAGCTGTATCCTTAGTAACAATCACTAGTCAAGAAACAACCTTAAATGAAAAAATAAAATTTACCTACTTTGTCAACACCCATCCTCTTAAAACCTGCTTGTAGTATTTTGAAGTTCTGGATGTATTCATGTTCTAGCTTAGCTTGAAATTTCACTTTCTTCAAGGCAATGGAACCAGGGAACAGCATGTCCATAAACTGACAATAGGCAGCCCCTGAATGAACAAGAGAAGAATAAAATATGCAATAGGTCATTAAATGTTATTATTAAAGAAGCAGGGGGAAATTTTACCCCAAAGCCACTTAACCCAGGTACAATTTTAAAAGTTGTAAAGTGGACCTACAATACCCAAAAGCTTCAATACCACTTGACTTCAAAGTCATTTTTAAAATCTATAACAAGAATGTGGTTTTGCCTGATGGGTTCTTCAACACACTTGCAACTTGGAAGATGATGAAGGGACTTGGAAGGCAATGAGGGGAAAAGGAATGTATGTTTCTATGAAATTTTAAAACTACTCTTTATTAGAAACATAATAAAATGACCACTGCAAAAAAAAAAAAGAATTTTTTAATGAATGCATAGAAATGAAAAAAGGGAAACAGAGGTTGACATTTTCTGATTTTTCCCAAGGACATAACCTCATCCTCACGAGCGGGAGGAGGGATTTCCCAAGTATGTCAAAGATCCATGTTCTGAGGTTTAAAAAAATTTTTTTCTAAGATGTCTGTCTTCCTGAGCTTTTCACATCTCTAAATAAATTATGTTCATTACAGCATTATTTACAAAAGCCAATATATGGAAGAAATCCAGGTGCTCATCAATAGAAGAGGCTTTCCTTCTAGGCGCTGCCTTAATAACAAAGGCTGGCAACCCAAGCAGGGCTAGAAGAGGACCCCTTTTAAATGGCCACTGTCCCAACTATGTGCCACAGAACAGGCCCACATAATGTGTGGCTTAAGGATGGGGACAGGCTTAGGGTAGGTAGGACCAGCTGTGTCATGGCATCTCACTAACTGTCACAGCCCCACTCTACCAGGATCTGTGCTGCAAGCAGAGAACACAAAACGAGGGCACTGTGTGGCCCCTGCTCCAAAGCTTGCAATATTATCAAGGGCACTGGCTCTCAGCCCTTTTGGGTCAAGGGTCCCTTGGAGAAGTAGATGAAAGCAGCAGCCAACATTCTACACAGAACAGATGCTCCCCAATCAGAAAACTCCAGGTTAAGAACTCTCAATGTTTTAACTCAAATACGCAGGAAACAGATGACTACTAAATGTAAGAGTATTCAGGCTTAAGGGAGTAGGTAAGGCTTGAGTCATCTTAGAGCCAGGGGTGGGCAAACTTTTTGACTCGAGGGCCACAATGGGTTCTTAAACTGGACCGGAGGGCCGGAACAAAAGCATGGATGGAGTGTTTGTGTGAACTAATATAAATTCAAAGTAAACATCATTACATAAAAGGGTACGGTCTTTTTTTTTTTTAGTTTTATTCATTTCAAACGGGCCGGATCCAGCCCGCGGGCCATAGTTTGCCCATGGCTGTCTTAGAGGATGAATAAAGTGTGGAAATAGCCAGGCCAGCCTGGCTCAGTGGTTGAGCTTCAACCTGTCAACCAGGAGGTCATGGTTCAATTCCCAGTCAGGGCACATGCCCAGGTTGTGGGTTCCATCCCCAGTGCAGGGTGTGCAGGAGGCAGCCGATCAATGATTTTTTTTCATCATTGATGTTTCTATCTCTCCCTCTCCCTTCCTCTCTGAAATCAATAAAAACAAATATTTTTTTAATGTGGAAATAAAGGACTGTGAGGAGTCATTAATGCAAACATTAAAAGTCATCAAGAAAATTAACGTGGGAAAAATAATTCTATTTTAATTTTAAAAGAAGGAAACAAAACTGTACGACACATGTTTGTATATGTTACTGCAACAATCTGTAACACCAACAGACTGGAAACAAACTAAATGTCCATTAACATGGACTGATCCAAGGAAAATTACAGTATGCCAGCCATAAAAGAAAGCAGCATGGCATCTGATGATATATGGATATGGTACACTCTCCAGAATATACACTGATTAAATATGCTACCATTTGTGAGGAAGGGAGGAAAAGGTGCACAACATCCGCAAACACACCAGCGGTTCTCAACCTGTGGGTCGAGAACAATGAAAATACATCCTGCATATCAGATATTTACATTACGATTCATAACAGTAGCAAAATTACAGTTATGAAGTAGCAACGAAAATAATTTTATGGTGGGGTCACAACATGAGGAACTGTATTTAAAGGGTTGCGGCACTAGGAAGGTTGAGAACCACTGGTAGAGGCTGGCTACCCTGCTGATAACACTGGTTTCCTCTGGGAGAGGAACTGGGTAGCTGGCAGACCCAGTTAAGAGGGAGACGTCACTGTTTTATCTTTTTGTTCCTTTTAAATTTTAAACCATTTTGAGACTTTCAGTTATTCAAAAAAATAAAAACCATATATATTATGTCAATTAAATTTTAAAATTATTGGCAAATACTGAAAAGTACAGCTAAAATGAGTAACCTTGGGCAAGTTGTTTAACCTCTCTTTGCTTCCCTTACCTATGTGTAAAATGGTGTCGATAGTCCTGACCTCCCAGGTGATAGATGTAAAGCACTTTGGAAAGTGCCTGGCCTATAAGCACTCAATAAATAAAGCCATGATTAAGAAAAAATGCAGCTAAAAGATAACAATAACCGTCACTAACTTGTGGCATTACAGTGGAATGTGGTGATGGTTTTCTTAATGTTTCAATAACAAAGACTTAATCACTTATAATCAGAAGGAAAGTTTCTTGGGAGGCAACTGGTCAATGTTTCTCTCTCACACTGATGTTTCTCTCTCTCCCTCTCCCTTCATCTCTCTCTAAAAGTCAATTAAAAATTTTTTTAAAATATATATATATCCATCCTCTGGTGAGGATTTAAAAAAAAAAAAGGTCTCTTAGAAAGGCTGCAGACTAATGTGGTAGAACAAGAGAGAAGTGAGGGTGGGGGAACTTAGAGGGAACCTAGTGCCCAGTCAGGAGCCACTGTGGCAGCAGTGGGCAAACTGGTAAGGGGCTGGATCTAAAACACCCTTCAGAAGACATACAGAACTTTGTGAATTAGACTCAGAGGATTCTCAGGCCTGCGACACTAGAATGGTGAAATCATGGCCCCAAATAAAGTGTCTGAAAAAGGGAGTCAACTTGAGGAGAAAAAGAGGGGTAGGCCTGGTTAAGGACATGGTAACACACCCTCATGAGCAAGACTGACAAGCTGTTTTATAGCTGGGGGAAAGCAATCTGGCATTTGCCTGGGAGCATGTGAACACCTCTCCTATTCTGTGCAGCACAGGAACAATGGAGAGGCCAGGCTGGAGGGGAGAAGGCAGGAGAAGAGAGGGGAGCCAAGAACTCTTTTAGCTTCAGCAGGGACACTTGACATGTTCAAAGCACAATGCTGGGCCCCTGGAAAAGTGCAGAGGGGCCTGAATATGGGAATAGACCTGAGGAAAAAGAGAATGGGTGACAAAAGGCAACCAGTATCCCTTTTTGACACAAGCAATCACTCATCAAATCCTTCTCTGTGGTCAGGTTTGTTTTCTTGATGTCTAGCTTTCCAAAACAGGGGAACTACAGAATGTAATGAATCCTGAACAACCTACCAACTCTGTCTCTGAAAGTTATCCTCACCATATCTCACTACAAGAGCCAAGCAAAGGCTCATTTCACTGATGGGGGGCGGGGGGGTGCACAATACTGACAAAACTCAGCCATTTCACAGGCAGCCAGCACATTAATAGTATAGGCCCTCTCAAGAGAAAAACCTATTCCTAGCTTCTAAAGCCTGTATTTGGCAGGGAATTTTAATCTGCTTGATCCTCTTCTCATCAGAGCTATGAAGAGGAGGTACTAGGCACCAGAGTTAAAGACTCTTGGGATTCTGCTTTGGCCTCAGCACATACAAGGATCTGAGGAGCCTCACTTTCTCTATGACTCCAACCCCCTGGCAGCAGGCCTTCTTCAGGGGCACAACAGTGTCTGTAGCTTATCCTGTTTGGTCTCCAACTGGAAGCTGAGACCAGGTTTTCTAAGCATTAACATGAAACACAATGCAACCATCTACATAACTCTGAGAGAAGCCCTACATAGCTGTCAAGAGGAGAAATGGTATGAATGAATAAAAGTTTGCTTACAAATCACAATTAAGTGTCCTGCACTTACCACTTTGTACTGGGGAAAAGCATTTTATCTAGAACAAGAAAAGTAACAACCAACAGGCAAGTTGAAATTCTTCAAATAATTTTTTTAAAATATATTTTTATTGATTTCAGAGAAAGGAAGGGAGAGGGAAAAGGAGAGAGATAGAAACATCAATGATGAGAGAAAATCATTGATAGGCTGCATGCCCCCTTACTGGGGATCGAGCCCACAACCTGGGCATGTGCCCTGACGGGGGAATCAAACTGTAACCTCCGCCCTGACCGGTTTGGCTCAGTGGACAGAGCATCGGCCTGCGGACTGAAGGGTCCCAGGTTCGATTCCAGTATAGAGCATGTACCTTGGTTGCAGGGGGTGTGCAGGAGGCAGCTGATCAATGTTTCTCTCTCATCAATGTTTCTAACTCTCTATCCTTCTCCCTTCCTCTCTGTAAAAAGTCAATGAAATATATTTTTTTTAAAAACTGTAACCTCCTGGTTCATAGCTCAATGCTCAACTACTGAGCCACACCGGGGCAGGCTTGTCACAGATTTTTAATGAGATAATATCGTTGTAATTAATTATACATAATCTACATTTAACTCTTTCAAATGTTTTTTTTTTTTAAGATATAATGTGTATACATCAGAAAGAGTGTGGGCTGTGTAGTCAGAAAAATCTGGGTTCAAAACCAGCCATGCCCCATGGACATTCCCCATACCTGTAAAACAGTCTACCCTTACCCCCAGGGTCTAGTAAAGAACCCATATCTGACAGCTCTTTTTACAGGTGAGCCTCACAACAGCCCAAAAGGTCCTACTACCCCAGCTTACAAAAGAGGAACTAGAACATTAAGGAACTCCAAAGTCACATGGCTCAGAGCAGACCTAAGCCTCGTCCTATCATGACAGCTTCCTGTCTGAATGAGATAAATCTGGAGCCAGATCAGTACATGCACAACTTATTTACACATGAAAAGAGAGCTAACTTTCTAATTAACTAAGTGAAATATACTTTGGTATATATTTACAGGAAGAAGTAACTTTTAGGGGGAAATTGGTGAAAAAGCCAGCTCCAATAAAAACTAAGATGACCTCATCCACACATTAGTCATAAATCACGGGTCAAACAAGTGCTTTAAAAGCCTCAAATAGAAATGTGGTGATAAAACTGAGGAAACTAATAGAAAATGGGGGAAAAGCAGTCCGGATTTAAGGCTAACAACCTGCGCTTCTGACTAACAAAGTAACTCATGTTTAATCATCATGACTCTCAGGCACCAGTGTTTCACTGAACAACTTCACATGGAGCTTCCTCTGACCATCTGTAAAACTGAGATTAAGCTTCACAGGGGAAATAACAAAACAAGCTAATGAAACCAAGACTAGGACACAGTTATAAAATAAGGAAGTACAAAGCTGAATTAATTTTTAAAAATCATATAAATGAGAGCAATAATTTTAAATTGATCCAAATGGCACTGGTCAGTGAAGGAAAAGTCTAGAGCAGTGGTTCTCAACCTTTCTAATGCCGCGACCCTTTAATACAGTTCCTCTGTTGTGGTGACCCCCAGCCATAAAATTATTTTCGTTGCTACTTCATAACTGTAAGTTTGCTACTGTTATGAATCGTAATGTAAATATCTGATATGCAGGATGTATTTTCATTGTTACAAATTGAACATAATTAAAGCATAGTGATTAATCACAAAAACAATATGTAATTATATATGTGTTTTCCGATGGTCTTAGGCGACCCCTGTGAAAGGGTCGTTCGACCCCCAAAGGGGTCACGACCCACAGGTTGAGAACCGCTGGTCTAGAGTAATTAGGGTACAGGGGTTGAAGAGCCTGGGTTCTTCACTTGAATGAATGTTCAAGTCTCAATTTTGTTCTTGGCTGTATAACTGGACTTATTACTCAATTTCCCTAAGCCCATTTCCTCATCTGTAAAATAAGAATAATAAACATCCCTATCTCATGGAGGTATAGTAAGAATTAAATGAAGATATATTTAAAAAGCATTTACAGCCCTGACCGGTTTGGCTCGGTGAATAGAGCATCGGCCTGCGGACTGAGGAGTCCCAGGTTCGATTCCAGTCAAGGGCATGTGCCTTGGTTGCGGGTACATCCCCAGTGGGGGGTGTGCAGGAGGCAGGTGATCGATGTTTCTCTCTCATAGATGTTTCTAACTCTCTATCCCTCTCCCTTCCTCTCTGTAAAAAATCAATAAAATATATTTTTTTTAAAAAGAAGAAGAAGGAAGTTGGAAATCTCAGATTTAAAACCCTATCAATCAGGCTAAGGTGTTCAAACTTTATCCTGTGGGCAATTTAGACTGGAATCTTTGTCTTTCCTTTAAAAAAAAAAATAATAAAAATAAATAAAAAGCATTTACATAGCGCTGGAACACAAGTGTTCAATTAAATTATTGCTTTCATTACTAGGAGAATCTAAAGATTCTAATTCTCTATCCCACAAATAATAAAAGAATTTAAGTAGCAGAGAATACATATCTCATCTTTCTTCTAGCATATTCTTGACTTCACCTCCCATCCTGTAGTAAATCCAGTTTTGAGAACCCTGACCCATTCCTTATGTCAGGACAATCAGGTGTAGACAGCAGAACTCGCAAAAGGTGAGACAGTCAGAAGGAACTAACCCTGTTGAGACCCTGATTTTGAACTTGAGCTTCCAGAACAGTGTCAGAATAATACATTTCTACTGTTTTTAAGCAAAAAAAAAAAAGGGGGGGGTGTGAGACAGAAGTCTTTAGAGACAGTAGAAACTGATAAGACCTTTATGAAAAATAATTACCAATATGCCAAGGTTGCAGGTTTAATCCCCAGTCAGAGCACATACAAGAATCAACCAATGAATGCATAAATAAGTGGAACAACAAATCGATGTTCCTTTCCTTCCCCTCCCTCCCTTCCTCTCTCCTTCCATCTCTTTCCCTAAAATCAATAAATAAAATTTTTTTAAAAATGCCACTGATAAACTAATTAGAAAAATAAAACATGTCCTCAAATAAAACATTTCAAATCTTGCCCTGATCGGTTTGGCTCAGTGGATAGAGTGTCGGCCTGCAGACTGAGGGGGTCCCAGATTCGATTCCGGTCAAGGGCATGTACCTTGGTTGCAGGCACATCCCCAGTGGGAGGTGTGCAGGAGGCAGCTGATCGATGTTTCTCTCTCACTGATGTTTCAAAACTCTCTATCCCTCTCCCTTCCTCTCTGTAAAAAATCAATAAAATGTATTTTTAAAAAAAAACAAAAACATTTCAAATCTAAATGTGAAAGAGCATAAATGGAGACTTTGTGGCTAAGCTGCAGGCCTCTGAATTCAGTTTCTAAGGCGGGAGATGGAGGACTCACAGGCCAGCCAGAAGCGTGCTCTTTTTAAGCGCATTTCTTTCAGAAGTGATACCAGGGCAGGGCTGAGAAGAAATGGTGCAGCCCTAACACAAAATCTGAACCTGTGGCTTTTGCAGTCAGATACAGACCTGCATATTCCTGAAGGATTTACAGGCTTTCCTGGAAAAGTGGCCTAGTGGATTTCTCTTACCTGAGCACAACTGTTCGACCTTTGTCAGATTCAACTGCAGGGACTCATTGATCCAGGCCAGCATGTCATGTCGACTTAGGTTCTCACTGGTGACTGACGTTGAATATACGTTCACTGCCATCTTCTATAGCATGTGAGGAAAAGAAAAGGGTTTGCATTATTAAGCATGCAAGGGAGAGCAAACATTTCCTCCTTACACATCACACAAGATTTGTGGGAACTCTCAATTTTTAAGCCTCACCTTCTTTCCCAAAAGGCTAAATCAGAGACACCAGCATTCTAGCCATGAGCCTGGAAGAAACATGACCTGAAATGACTTGCCCAACAACAGCCAGCCTAAAATTTAGGCTCCATTTTAATGTGATTGGTATAAAATTTTAAGCTACAATGAACACTAAGTAAAGGGAAGGTTAAATGTTTTATGAAGGGAGCCTGATGCACAAACAAGAACGTTCTATTTAGAAAACATCAGTTCAAGCTTATCCATTAACATATTAAAACTAGAGGCCCGGTGCACGAATTCATGCACAGGTGGGGTCCCTCAGTCTGGCTGACGATGGGGGCCAATCGGGGCCATCTTGCCCAGTCGGGGGCCAATTGGGGCCAGCTGGCCAGGGGGAGGGACCAAGGGAGGTTGGCCAGCCGCGGGAGGTTGGCTGTGCGAGCGCACTGACCAGGGAACAGCTCCTGCGTTGAGCGTCTGCCCCCTGGTGTCAGTGAGCGTCATAGCAACCAGCCAACCAGTCGTTCAGTTGACTGATTGTAATGGTCACTTAGGCTTTTTTAGATAGATAGATAAATAGATAGATAGATGTTTATAGAAGTATCCTTCAGATGGTGGGCTTTTTATTAATTCCTCTTTTTTAAATTTTTTAAAAAATAATTATTTATTGTTGAAGTATTACATATGTCCTCTTTTTTCCCCCCATTGACCCTCTCCAGCCTGCCCCTGCCCCCCGCCCCCAGGCCCTCACCACCCCATTGTCTGTGTCCATGGCCATGCATACATGCATACAAGGTCCTTGCTTGATTACCTCCCACCCTCCCACCTTTCCCCCACCTTCCCTCTGAGATTCCACTCTGTTCCATGCTTCCATGTCCCTGGATCCACTCCATTCACCAGTTTATTTTGTTACTTAGATTCCACATATGAGAGAGATCATGTGATACATGTCTTTCTCTGACTGACTTATTTCACTTAGCATGATACTCTCCAAGTCCCTCCATGCTGTCTCAAAGGATAAGAGACTCCTCTTTTTTCACAGCTGCATAGTATTTAATGGTATAAATGTACCACAGCATTTTCTCCACTCATCTACTGATGGGCACTTGGGCTGTTTCCAGATCTTAGCTATTGTAAATTGTGCTGCTGTGAACATAGGGGTGCATACATTCTTTCAGACTGGTATTTCGCATTTCTTCGGATATATTCCTAGAAGTGGGAACGCTGGGTCAAATGGCAGTTCCATATTTAATCTTTTGAGGAAACTCCATACTGTTTTCCATAATGGCTTAATTCCTCTATATAGTTTTCAATATTTTCCAAAAATTTTTAAAATCAAAAGTAAGCTTTTCAATAACCTAAGTACTACAAAGGTTGTGGCAAAGGACCTTACAGTGAAGAGTCCTTGGAACTAATTCTGTGCTGAGCCACCTGGTCACAGGAGGGCATCTGCTAGCCTACTAAGTACAGGAGCTTTACAGACACTTGTCATTTAACCCTGACAACTCTCTTCAAGATTCACTTGATTCTCCCCATTTTACAGAGGAAAGAGAGTTTCAACATAGAAACCCTGCAAACTGGCAGCCAAGCCTGCCCAGCACCATTGTCCGCACTCTTTCCCCTAGCCTAGAAAGTGCCACCCCTCACCCTTCTGCCAGGCTTTGAAATTCAAAACAACACACAAAAACAAATTAACTTGAAATGCTATTAAATGCGAGTGCCATCATCATCCTCGTTCAATCTACAAACGTTTACCAAGCACTGTTCTAGGCACCAGGAAACAAATAACCAGTACAGACAAGTGGCTTGTCCGCAGAGTTCACATTCTAGTAGTGGAAGTCTAACAGACCAAGTACTCAAATAAATGTCATTTCAACCACCACTAAGGCAACTGGGGTGGTGGGAATGTTGGCAGGGAAAGCCTCTCTGAGTAGACGTTGGAGCTTAAGAATTAGAAGGAAGCAGCCATGTGGAGATCTGGAAGAAGTGTGGCCATAGCCCAGTGGGCAAGAGGGAGAGCAGAACAGAAGTGGGAAAAGTGAAGATGTGAGATCATATTAGGACTCTGCAGGCCATGGAAAGGATTTTAGTCTCTAACTGTTAAGGGTTGTGGGATAAAATCAAACTCTCATTTAAGTTTGAAAAAGATCACCCTAATTGCTGGTAGAAAACAGAGTGCGAAGGGAAGGCTCAAGCAATATGAGCTAAGGACAGGCTAATCCAGATCTAAGTGAAATCCTGGGGCAATTACCATGAGGGTACACAACTGTCAAACACTGGATTTCATAGTGACTTTGGCACTTAATAATTTCCTCATTTCATGAGACACCAACATTACCAATGGGAAGAGGGGTGGGGGAGGGAGGCTCAGAGCAAAATTAGAACCACCATAAGATCCCATGCTGTCTTGTGGCACTTTATTCCCTCCACCCAGTGACCAGTATATGAGTTGTTCTTCCCACCCACCCCTGTCTTTTGCACTAGGCTGCTGCAAGCCTCATACACAGCTACAGAATGTGAAGGCTGGAAGAGACAGAGATCTACCCATTCAACCCCTTTTTATGAGCAGGGTGACTGAGGTCTGGAGAGGTAAATGACTTACCAAGTTTGTGCCCTCACATTCCACACAACTCTTGGCAGAGTGCCTTGCATACAATAGGTGCTCATTAAATGGTACTTGTTTTTTCAGGTTGGCAGGACAGTGTCAAAGAGGAAAAAAAATGTATCTATGTAAACTATTTTCAGAAGCAAACCAACACTTTTACAATCTTAAACTCAAATGATAAAGCTGTAATAAAGAACCAGCACAATTTAGCTCCTGATTCTACTGGGAATTAATCCCCACATTCCCACAGCACTTCATTCAAACATCTATGATAGGCATTACTGCACTGCACTATCATTATCTCTTCATTTCTGAATCATTCCAGGACCAGAGTTGGGCCAGAAGGCAATTTGCTCTATGCAAAGAGCTGAGGATTTCAAGCAAGAAGGACCTGAATTTGAACTTGAGGATGTCATTCATTAGCTGTATGGCCTTGGGCAAGTACTTAACTTCAATGCACCTCAGTTATCAGTTAATGCCACCTACTTGAGAAGGATGAGGTTTAAATGAGATAGGTACATAAAATACTTGGCATGCAATCTGACACAGAACATTAGGTCCAGGGCAGGGAGGGATCTTGTCTCACTTATCCTAACTTCAGTGTCAAAAACAAAGACCTGCCACCACCATCTCTCATCTGGATCAACTGTCACAGTGTTCAAATTAGTCTCAGTTGATTCTTGCAAAACAGCCAGAGATAATTTTCTGAATCACAAATCAGATCAAGTGTCTCCCTGTTTAAAATCCTTGAATGAAAAAATAAATGACATGAATACTGTGTGCAAAATACTATTATCAGTTACCAAAGGACACATCCAAACAAAAAAACATGGTCCCAGACTGAGCATTTGTTATCTATTTTGGTGACATTCATACATACATCAGGTATTGTGTGTGTCATGCTACCATAAAATGTAAGCAGCTGGTTAAGCCACATGTGACTCCTGACCACTCCCCAGCTCAGAAAACATTAATGGCCTTTCATCATCATATAATTTTAAACTCTTCATTAGCAGTACATTAATACCGGGTCCTATGTGCTCCGCAAACTCTGCAGCCACTAAATACATGAGGTTAGGCACCCTGTGGATGCGCCATAAACATCTACCGACTTACCCAATTAATTGGCTTTTCCAGGCAGTCAAAACAGAGCCCAGTTCTCAGAGCTATAGCTCCCCCTTCCTCCATAAGGATACCACTGTTTGGTCTCAACGGATGGACCCCATGACCACCCCACAAACCTCACCCTTAAATGCCTCCTTCAACCAAGTTTCGACTGCCATGAAAAAGCTTCCTCTTGCCTCCCCCAGGTAGCTCCTCCTTCTCCAGTTCGAGAAGGCTCCCAAACTCATTTTGATCCAACGCTACCTCTGAGCACCCTCTTACTTTCAAGGCACCAACCATACTGATGCTATATAAAGAGGGAGGAGGAGATACCACCAGAAAAAAAGTGATGTGACCCTGAATAAACACCTCACCTTTTGGATCAAAATGGCTCACCTGTAAAAGGTGAACAATATCTTCTGCACAACACTGCAATGGGGATTAAATGAGAATCTAATTGAAGACATTCCATTGAAAAGTACATCACATCCTAGGCTTTCCTATGAACCAGAAACTTTGCTAGTCACTGACAAACCGGAAAAAGGACACACTGGTATGAAATATGCTCTCTCTAGGTCCGGACCTCAGAGAGGCAGTGTAATATAGAGGTTAAGAGCCTGGAATTAGAGGAATCACAGAAGTGGGTTCAGCCACTTGCTGGACAGCATAAAGCAAATCTCTCCTCCTCTAAGAATCTAAGTCCATTCATTTATAAAATGAAGATGCTATCTCTTAGAGACAGAGTGAAATATTAAATGACATGATGCCCCATCAAGCACTTAACACAATGCCTGACACTTAGCAAGTGCCCAATTAGGAAATAATTATTCTTATTACTACTCTTTGAGACACCCCATTAGCAGTGGATGCCAGGCCTGGTGTACCTTCCTTCAATGGGCCTCAGGATCCTCATCCGCCCACTGGGGCAGAGGCCAAGCTGTGAAGCAGGGATTGGAAAAGCGCTGTTCATATATTGTCTTCCTAGTAGTTATATGAAATTATCTTGTCCACGTACGCATCTTCTATTTCCTATCTGTCTCCCCACCACAATGTAGACTCCTGGAGAAGACTTTCAGGCCTTTGCCCTCCTGCTCCTGGTGGGTAGCCAGAGCTTAGCACAGTGCCTAGTACCTTTTAGGCACTCAACAAATACCCAATTAAGAAAGGAAGGAGTCCATTGAGCTGGCTTGATTTCTGTTATGCACTGCGTTACAGTTTTCTGTATTATCCTTTTCCCCATTTCACAGATGAGAAAACTGAAGCCCAGAGAGGTCAGAGCACCTGCCCAAGGTCACACAGCAGGGAATCGAACCCAGGTCTGAGTCAAAACCCGAACTTTTCATCATCAGGCAACACCGCCTACCACAGTGGGGGTTCCCAGAGCTCCCAGCAGGCCTCACTTCAACAACAGATACCCCCTACCCGAGTTGGCCACCCCGGAACCTCCCGCCTCCTCGGGCCGATTCCACAGCTCGGGCCGGACTCCACACCTCCGCCTGGGCCCAGAAGCCCCCACGCGCCGTGGGGCAGCCCCGCTTCCGGCCCTAAATCCCGCCCCCTGGGCATAGAGAAGCGCGCGCCCCCCAGTCCGCGCGCGCCGGGTCACGGCCCCGCCCTTCCCCCCCACCCAGCCCGAACCGTACCGCCGCGAGGAGCGGCCCGAGCACCGTCCGCAGGACCCGCCGGCCTCTGCCCGGCCCAAGGCCCACACAGCCGCCCCCTCCCCCCCGGCTGCCGCCCCGTGCCCGCTGCCCCGTGCCCGCTATCCGGCTCACCGGCTCGCGGAGGAACCACGTCCACTGCCGTGCCCGGCTTCGGTTCCGTCTTCGTCTCGTTCAAACCGTCCGACCCCGCCCGCCCGCGCGATGACCTCACACGCACCCCCCCGTTACGCACCGACGTAAAAGCTCGTCATCGTCCGCCGGCTCCTTTTATAGAGACTCAGCGCGCGCCCGGGGCGGAGCCCAGTACTCCTGATCGACAGCTGAGGCACCCAAGGGGCGGGGCAAGACTGCCGAGGCGACGCCGCCACGTGGTCTGCCACATCCAATGATATCTCGCCTTGAGCGCCGTGTGACTCCGCCTGGAAGGCGGGGTCCAGCTACAAATTCTCCGCCCCGTAAGTCTCCCCCAACCCCTCAAAAATTGGGTTTTACAATGAATTTACACAAAAATAGCCCTGGCCGGCTTGGCTCAGTGGATAGAGAGTCAGCCTTCGGACTGAGGGGTCCCGAGTTCGATTCTGGCCAAAAGCACATGCCTGGGTTGCAGGCTCGATCCTCAGTGGGGGGTGTGCAGGAGGCAGCCGATCAATGATTCTCTCTCATCATTGGTGTTTCTATCTCTCTCTTCCTCTCCGAAATCAATAAAGAAATATATTTTAAAAAATAGGTTATTAAATAAAGACACTTGATAGGAACTTTAAGGAAAAACTGTAAAAAGTCACCTCAGGGACACATTCTGTCACCCCTTTATTGACATGCATTTATTTTCTTGTTAGTATAAAGTCACCTTGTTTGTTTATGCCTTTTTGACTGCCTTTTCCTAAGTTCCATGGAAGCAGAAACCTCAGTTCTGTTCCACCGGTGTCCCCGTGCCTGATACATAGGTTCTTAGAGACTCGCTGAAGGAATGAATTACACCCACTTTACAGAAGAGGAAACTGAGGCTCAGTGGGTCACTTGACGGGCTTGGCATCAGAAGCTGACCCAGGTTTCAAGCTAGTTTTCTGGTCTAGATACCATTTCTTTATGTATTCAAAAAACATATATATTCCCTAGTCAATCAGGCCCTAGGGATTTGATGGTGAGCAAAAACTAGACAACCTCTGAGCTCTTAAAGTTTCCAGTCTGGCAGGGGAGGCACAAATCATAACTAATGACACAAATCACTGTTTAATTACAAAGCAGACTTAGTGTTATGCAGGAGCAGTATGTGGCAAGGGTGATGGCTCATCACTGCACGGAATAGGCTCCTGGAGGCCCTTTCTGGGCAGGGCTCACCCAATTAGTTGCAGATGCCTGGAAAGATGATCAGGGAAGAATGTGAGGTGGGGAATTGGGTCAGGAGCTGTTTACCAATCAGTCTGGAGGCATTTAAAGATGAGTACTGCTGGGTGTCTGGTATGTAGTGCTCCAAGAGTACCTCACAAGGAGACCTGACTTCACCTGAGTAGTATAGGAAGGCTTCTCAGAGATGATCTTTGCCCTAATGGATTAGATGTAACCTGGCAAAGCGTTAAGGAAGGAAAGGGCAAGCAAGGAGGATATAGCAAGAGCCCTGTACCCAAATGATTACAGCACTATCAGGACACTAGTAGCCCGGTGCACGAAATTCGTGCACATTAAAAGGGAATTAATTGCCCTGACCGGGTTGGCTCAGTGGATAGAGCATCGGCCTGCAGACTCAAGGGTCCCGAGTTCGATTTCGGTCAAGGGCATGTACCTTGGTTGCGGGCACATCTCTAGTGGAAAGTGTGCAGGAGGCAGCTGATCGATGTTTCTCTCTCATCGATGTTTCTAACTCTTTATCCCTCTCCCTTCCTCTCTGTAAAAAATCAATAAAATATATTTTTTTAAAAGGGAATTAATTAGCAGAGATATTTTAATATTGCTATTTGCCCTTTCTCTATAATAGAAGTGTGAGAGATGAAAGGAAATTAGTAAAATGTATATGAAAATAATATATAAATGTATTAATAAAAAACAGTAACAAAAGGATATAACAACAGAGACATGATATAAAAATGACAAAAACATGATATGAAAACAACAAAAACATGATATAAAAACGACAGTGATGTAAACAATGACTGATAAAGTGATTAAACTTATTCTAATATCTCCCTGTACACCACATTAAGAGTGAAAACACTTTCAGAGTGCTTGACTAATTTCCCTTGTGATGAAGTATTTAGAACTTTAACTGTAACGTCACATGCTCTTCAAACTCCAGAGAAAGCAACATATAACTGACCATGTGCGAAAACAGGTTCAGGTAGGAATATGCCTACTCTGTCTAGAGTTTGTCCTTGTGATTTATTAATAGTCATTGCAAATGCTGGCATCACGGGAAACTGTCATCGAATCAATTTAAATGGGAGGCCAGTGTCAGATGGGGACAAATTAACACTTGGAATCAGAACAACCTCTCCCTCTGCAGATCCTGTTAGTACTTCACCTTCCATAATGTTAGGTCGTAATTTTTTTATAATAAATCTGGTACCATTACAAAGACCCCATTTACTATTGAGATTTCTCAATAGCATGATGATTGCACCCACTTTTAATTTTAATTTATGACATGGCATTCCCAAAGGAATAATACTATTAAGAAATTCGATGGGAAAATTTTCCTTTTCAGCATCATCTGTGGAATCAATGGAATCATCACTCAAATATGTGTGAAAATCTCCATCGAGTATATCCAGAATTTCTTCATTTAATTTTTGAACATGCTCATTTTTGGACAAATAATTACACATTTTAGATATATTTTTAATATTATCTATAGATATAGTATTTCCAAAGGTAGCTTCAATAATAGATCCATTACAAATCATTTCACAGGAGATTTCAATAATATCCATTCCTAAATGAAAACTGCTATCAAGTTTGCCCATCTCCAAGTTTTACTAACCATCCACTATAAGCGGAATCCTCTGATCTCATATTTGTTGTAAGAGACAACTTTCTGAAACATCCCCAAACATTGCAGTACTTTAAACTCATTTGTACTATGGCCGATCGCATAGCATGCGGTACAATACTGAGACATTGTCAAAAATCCCCTCCAAGAAGGAGAACTTTCCCACCAGATACAACATTCAGACTCATAATTTCTCTTAGTAATCTGTCTATTGCATTTATAGCATGACTGGATGCCATGGTGCATTCATCAATAATGAGAAGTTGGGCCTTTTTTATAGTTTTAGCAACTTCACTGTTTATATTGAGTCTAGAAATTGAAGTTTCATTGAATGGAATCGGTAATTTATATTGCAAATGAAAGGTGCTTCCACCGAGAAGTAAATTTGCAGCAATTCCTGTAGACGCAGTGGGTAAAACAGTATCACCATGACCTCTAATATAATGTATTAAAACTTTATACAGATATGCAGGTGAATAGGATTCCTAGCTGGCAGGCCCCTGACAGCAAGCTGGCCACGTGTCGATTCCATGAGGAATGGGGCTCCCTCCTTCCTCCTGTCAGGGTCCGGGGTGCAGGTGAATGGGGTTCCTGGCTGGCAGGCCACTGACAGCAAGCTATCCAACAGCAGATTCTGTGAAGGATGGGGCTGCCTTCTCCCTACTGTCAGGGTCTGGTTTGAAGACCGGCCACGCCCCCTGTTGGGCCAGACGCAGAGTTCTACCACACTGTGGCCTCCGCCTCAGCAACCCAGGACTGACTGCTGCTGGGCGCGGGAAACAGCTTGGGGAGGGCGCAGCCCTTGACAAGGCAACCCAGGACTCAGTACTTCCACGCTCTGCTCTGAGGGCAGGTTCCTGCCTGAAACCTCGCCCTGAGGGCAGGTTCCTGCCTGACACGTCGCCCTCCAGGAAACAGCTGGGGGAGGGCGCAGCCGTTTCAAAGACAACCCCTGCAGGACTGACTTCCTTCCGGTTGGTCGTGCCTCGGGTCGAGATGTTACACCCAGGGTTTTTATATAAGTAGATTAGCCCTGGATGGTGTGGCACAGTGGATAGAGCATCAGCCTGCAGACTGAAGGGTCCCTGGTTCGATTCAAGTCAAGGGCACATGCCCAGGTTGCGGGCTGGATCCCCAGTAGGGGGAGTCCAGGAGGCAGCCAATCCATGATTCTCTCTCATCGTGGATGTTTCTCTCTCTCTCTCCCTTCCTCTCTGAAATCAATAAAAATATATTAAAAAAATATTAGTAACATTAGCATTATAGTGAATTGACAGGAAGCATGGATAATCGAGTAAAGATATTCAAACGCGCCCTAACCGTTTTAGCTCAATGGATAGAGTGTCGGCCTGCAGACTGAAGGGTCCCAGGTTCAATTCCGGTTGCGGGCATATCTTTAGTAGGGGGTGTGCAGGAGGCAGTTGATCGATGTTTCTAACTCTCTATCCCTCTCCCTTCCTCTCTGTAAAAAATTAATAAAATGTATTTTTAAGCCCTGGCTGGTTTGGCTCAGTGAACAGAGTGTCGGCCTCTGGACTGAAGGGTCCCAGGTTTGATTCCTGCCAAGGGCACATGCCCAGGTTGCGGGCTCAATCCCCAATGTGGGGTGTGGTGTGCAGGAGGCAGCTGATCAATGATTCTCTCTCAGCATTGATGTGTCTATCTCTCTCCCTCTCCCTTCCCCTCTGAAATCAATAAAAATATATTTAAAAAATGTTTTAAAAATATATATTAAAAAAAATTTAAAAAAAGATATTCGAACGCATTTAGGAGTATCTTTACTCAATCACTCGTGCTTCATATCAAAATGTATTACCCTTGCCTGGGCAACATGGCTCAGTGGTTGAGCGTCAGTTGACCTATGAATCAGGAAGTCACAGTTCAATTCCCAGTCAGGACATTTGCCCAGGTTGTGAGCTCCATCCCCAAGTGGAGCATTCAGGAGGCAGCCAATCAATGATTCTGTCTCATCATTGATATTTCTATCTCTCTTTCCCTCTCCCTCTCTGAAATCAATTTTTTTAAATGTATTTTATTGATTTTTTACAGAGAGGAAGGGAGAGGGATAGAGAGTTAGAAACAACAATGAGAGAGAAACATCGATCAGCTGCCTCCTGCACACTCCCCACTGGGGATGTGCCCACAACCAAGGTACATGCCCTTGGCCGGAACCGAACCTGGGACCCTTGAGTCCGCAGGCTGACGCTCTATCCACTGAGCCAAACCGGTTAGGGCTGAAATCAATTTTTAAAAAATGTTTAAAAAGAAAAGTGTTACCCTCATTTTATACATGAGGATGTTAAGTTTCCAACAAGCTAAGTGAATGTCATAAATAGCAAAACCACCAACAGCGTGCTCAGTGGTGGAGCATTGACCTATGGGTTCAAATCCTGACTCTGCTAGGAATTAGAATTAAATGAGATATGTAAAGTTCTTGACACTCCTAGCACACTAGTATGTGCTCAATAAATGTTAGGGATTTCTGAGTCCCTTTTGATTAATGTCAATATTCAATTAATGTCAATTGTTGTCAGCATTACCTGAAGGCTATTTTGGATGGAGGACAGGACATTAGTGTGCTGGATGAAATCAGTGGAGAAAGCCAAGTCAAGAAGAGCATCAAGTGCTAGACTAGAAGTTTGGACCTGGTTCTGAAAACAGTGCATCACAGGAGGTTTCTGAGCAAGGGCCTCTGAAATCAAACTCATCTACCCTCCCAGGAGACAGCTCCCAGAGAGGTGAGAAAGGGGCATGTGATATGCTCACAGTACATTCTTGTCCCTGAGGGGGAGCTAGCCAAGGTCATCTGGGTCAGATTAAGCCTTGACTACAAAGGGCCAAAGACTAAAAAGAAAAAAAAGAATTTCCATCCAGGAGAAATAGCTTTAGAGACTGTAATAGGCATCTTTAAGCAACTGTTTTAATATGTAATCTCATTATCACAGAAACAAATTGTGGGTCTCCTCTCCAAAAACAAACAGAAAACTATGAATTCAAGGCCTGAGTTTTCTAAATGTATTACAAGTTTATTGAACTCAAAAATGGTGTTAGGAGGTCTCAGCTGCTTTGAGGACATCTAGTTCATAAAGGTCACAACTACAAAAATAAATTGTAATGCAGAGAGCTTTGTGCTGAGATAGATTTTTCCATCTGTCCACAGAGAAGAACTCAGATTAGGGAATGGCTCCTAATCCTGCTTTGGAATGGGGGCAAAGAAGGCTTCCTGGGAGAGGTTAGAACCAGAGGACTAGTCAGGCATAGGGGAGAAGGCTGTTCCAGCCAGAGAACAGCATGTGCCAACCTCTGCTCTGTTTCTGCAATTGTGGTAGGCAGTTAGACAGACATGAGCATAGCAAGGATGATGGGCCAGGTACAGAAGGTCATCGGGGTGGAAAATCCTGGGTGCCCAGCAGAGGACAAATGTAAGGTGGGACCTTGCCCCCAGGGTGACCTTTCCTCCCCAGCATATCACTGGTCATGCGGTTTGGACCCCCTGACCTTTGCTCCCTAGAGACAACTAGGCCTCAGTTGTATTTTAGCTCCAAGCCCAGAAGAGCAACAAAACCAGACCAGTGACCCCACGGCTGACCTCAGGACCAGCTGCATTGGATAATGACCCCCTGCCCTGGTGCCCACCAATCAATCAGTGGAGACCTAGACCCTGAAAGGACACACCTAGAAAGCTGCTGAATATTCTATTAAGATTTTCCCCTGGGACTGTCCCTAAGATCACCCTTAAGGAGGACCCAGCACCTTTCCCTCACCCCACCCCCCAGGAGTGATACCATTACCTTCCCAAGCTCCAAGGGCCCTTCCTTTACCTCTATAACTTGTTTCCTAAGCCCAGTTCTTCTAGGAATCACTTTTTCTACCTCTGTGACTTACCAAATAAATGTTCTTTTACAGTTGGACTCTTGGCTCTGAATTCTTTCCTAGACAGAACTCAAGTACCAAGGTTGCTGAACCCATGTCCGGTCTGACCCCACCGTTTAACACCTGGTTCCCTCTGCCTACAACACAATGCTGAGAGTTTAGGATGAACCTCAGCTCAGAGAGCACAGGTAGGTTATAAGGCCCGAAGCACCAGGATTTATATGTACACGGTTCTCTTTGTATATTTCACAACTAACTAAAAGTTTTAAAAGTAAAAAATAACCAAGTGCAATGTATGATTCTGGAATAGATACTAGTCAAAATATATTTATTTATTTATATATTTTTTCTTCTTCTATAGAGACATTATTGGAGCAATTGGCAAAATGTAAATAAGGTCTGTAGACTAGATAAAGAAGTGAGTGAATATTCATTACCTGATTGTGATAAATGTAGTGTGGTTATGTAAAACAATGTTCTGGTCTTTAGGAAATACACAGTGAAAGACTTAAGGGTAAAGAGACCTGCAACTTACTCTCAAGTTGTTCAGAAAAAAATAATAGAGAGGATGACAAAACAAATGCGTCAAAATGTTAACACTTGAGGAATTTGGGTGATGGGTATTTTTCTGATGAAACCTATATAATTTTATTAACCAATGTCACCCTAATAAATTCAATAATAATTTTTAAAAATAAATTTAACAAATCAATAACATTAAACAGAAGGAAGAAAGAAGGTAGAAAGGTTGGAGGGAAGGTGGGAAGATAAGTTGGAAGAAAGTAGGGAAGGAAGAAAGGAAAATAGGCAAATTGCATCCCATGCTGCAAAGGTTAGCAAGTAATTTCAAGCTCCAGCAAAACAAAAAATAAAACTACACATACAAAAAAAATTAAAAATAAAGAAATAGATGCAAGTAAGACCAAGGAGAAATAGTAGTAGATGTTGGCTACACAGAACAGATTCCACCTCACAACTCCTTTTCCAGTAGCTGGGTGGCTTGGGTTTATTAAGGGAGTTCGCAGTCTCAGTTCTCTTACCTATAATCATGGTGATCACAGCCTCACTCCAGGGTTGCTAGGAGGATTCTCTAGCATAGCAATAAAGCAGTGCCATTTGCTCAGCACTCTTCTATGCACTTCACATATGCTGAATCATTTGATTCACACATCAGCCTTAAGAGGTTGATATCATTTATCACTGTTTTACAGTTGGATAAACTGAGGCAGAGAGCCTATGAGGAACACCTAAGGTCACAACTCAGGAGGGGATAAAGCTAGAATGGGCACCCAGCCTGGCTGCAGAGAGGAATCAAGGACCAACCCAGGCCGGGAACAGAGGATCATTCAAGAAGTAGCAGTTGGCAAGAAAACCTTAGGAACTGAGGTCCAGTGGCAGACCCTGTTTGTTTGGTGCTGTCCAGAGGCCAGTCCCTACATCCCCAAGAAAGATCCTGTCCACACCCATATACTCTCCCTAACAAGGAGCAAGGGAACCCTGTGGGGTGTGGTGATGGACACAACTTCAATACCAGATGCTGCTGTTGCTACCGCCCAGCTCCTCTGCAACATCTGGGGGAATATTACCCTGTCCTTTAATTTTTAAACTTTTATTATTAATACATAATAAATAATTAATATGTTAGTAAATGTTGCATGTTACCATCACTTCCGGTACCCAGTCATTCACACTGTGTTAATAGCTTGCCATATCACAATACCATCCAATGCATGTGAGGGCTTGCTCATGCCAGGCACCAGGCAAAGCACTTTCCCCAGATCATGCCCAAGAACGCTCACAGTAGCCCTAGGAAGTAGATAGGATTTATGATCCCCACCTTTTAGAGATAAAAAGAAAACCAAACAAAAAGTCCAAGCGTCACCTGCCCACAGTGATCCTGGAAACATGCCAGACCCTGGAAGATTGCTTCATAAAAGGCCCACAGGTGCGGAACATTCATCCCCTTGCCACTGAGCCTGCGATCACTTGTTACCAACTCTCGCCATCTTGAGAAAACTCATAAAGAACTGCCCCCATAGGACAGGCCTCCCCTAGTCTGCCCCACAGGCAGGCTAGGATCAAAGGCCCCTCACCTGGAAGGCTCGTCCATCTCCTCTCTTGGCGTTTCGAGGCCGGGGCTGTTTATTTTGCTTCATCCTGTCCTGGCATTTGGTGCAGCACTGTACACAAGATGGCTTAACAGGGCAGCTAAGGTCCCTGGGGTCTCAGCACCTCAGAGAGGAGTGCCAACCAGCTCACTAATTGCCAGTTGTCTCACCATAGCGACTCACTGTTTGTAGCCCAGCAGCATCTAAAAACATAATTTGGTTTCTCATTCTTCACTCCAAACCTGGGCCATATCACTTAGGAGCTCAATCTGAAGGCACACAACTACAATCATGGAGGTGGCTAGGATTATAATCTATCTTACATATGAAGTAACAGAGGCTCAGAGATACCAAGTCCAAGTAATGCTCAGCTGATACACTACATGGGCATCCCCCATTTACACACCTTTCTCCCTTAAATCTTTGTAGACTCCTTTTCCCTGACTAGGCTAGAGGGAGTGATATTACCAAAAGGGGACCTGGCCCTTAGAGGGTCTGCCTAGGGCTGGCCGGTGGTGTTGGGTTCTTGAATTCATGCAGGAAATATTTCACAACAAAAGTGTGATTTTTTTAAAAAAAAAAAATACTGATTTCAGAGAGGAAGTGAGAGGGAGATAGAAACATCAATGATGAGAATCATTGATCGGCTGCCGTCCCCCACTGGGGATCGAGCCTGCAACCTGGGAATGTGCCCTTGACTGGAATAGAACCCAGGTAGGACCCTTCAGTCCACAGGCCATGCTCTATCCACTGAGCCAAACCAGGTAGAGCAAGTCTAGGTGATTTTGAGGGTACACTTATTAACGGTGAAACAAGGACAGTGAAACAAGGAAGGCTTAGCATAGAACAGGACAGCCTAAGCTGGGCTGCTTTGGTTCCCTAAAAGGTATAGGGAAGAAATGAGCTGAGGTGGGGCTGCTTTAGCTCACTGGGAAGTCAGAGGAAAGGGGGCTTTGGAGACAGGTTTAGGGGGTTAGCCGCTGCCCATTACTCCCCTGGTTGCGTCTCCTGGGGTCCCTTAGAGTCCCATGCTGAGGGGTAAGTGAGGTACGCCGAGGGCACAGGCTCACCCTGGGAGCTTCATTTTGAGGGTTTTTAAAGGCTGGGAGTTTGGGGGAGGTATTAGGGGAGCTTAGCTTCTATGCTAAGCTCTTTCATATTCCCAATAGAATATTCATGTTTTATGCTGATATGCCAAAATGAGATTTATTCCCTTAACTTCATCTGTTCTTGCCTGTGGTTGGCACAAATGGCAGGTTGTTATTACTGTGATTTAAACTATTTATCGATTTGGGAGAAGTGTGTAAACCATTTACTTTTACATTTTTAAAAATTTATTTTTAGAGGGAGAAATATCCATCTTTTCCTCAACTTATCCATTCATTGGTTGATTCTTGTATGTGTCCTCACCAGGGATTGAACCCACAACCTGAGCATATCAGTACAATACTCTGACCAACAAAGCTATCCGGCCAGGGCTTAAACCATTGTGTTCTTGGTTTAAGGAAGATAGGATTTACTAGATGGATGCAAACTGGTCATGGAACTGTTTCCCTATCCCACTTGCCAAGGAATTTTCCCAGCTTCTTCCTATCCTACCTCAGTGAGACACCAGGATTATGGCACACTCTGGGCTTGGGACACCTGGCTAAGTGGTCCCAGGACAGAACTACTGAAGGGAGTTGCCATGTTAAACTCAGAAGAGCAACAGGCACATACCCCTCCCAAAAAGCTAAAGCCATAGGCAGCTATGTTAGATCAAGGGGCCACTCCCAACCAGTCCTTTCCCTGGGGCTGCCAAGTCCCCTCCCTGAAGGGGTGCTAGAGGCATAAAGAACTGGGAGACAACAAGCCTTTAAGATTCCAGTCACTTATTTTTGAAGCCACGATTTAGAAACCCATTTACTAGCCCAGTGTGATCCCTGACCCAAAGGCATGGAATTCTCAGTCTCCACTACACATTCAATGAATCGAAAACTCAAGGTGGGGCCCAGAAATCTCTTGAATAAGCCTGTCAGGGTCTCCATTGGAGTTTGGAGACCAGAGCCCTAGTCCTTGCCTGCATTCACTGTGCTTTGGATGACTGACCTACGTCAACAGCCCACCTTTGCACTTGAGCCAGGCTCTCCTCCCATCCCACCCATCTGGCCTGCAAAAGAACACAAAGGACACCAGACAGTTATAGAGAAATACTGATTTTAATCCAACATAAGGTAAACAACAGGCGTCCTTTATCTTTCAGCCCCAAAAATAACAAAAACTTGTTGAAACAAGGCACAATTTACCCCCATTCTTGTTATGTGACTCCCGTCACACAAAAAACTTCTATGAAAATGGTAAAAAAAAAAAATAGAAGTCTGAGTTTTAAAAAATGTATTAAAAAAAACGCCCACAAAACCTGTCAATAATATTCCTTATCCTACAAAATAGCACCAGTAAGAAGAGTAAAAGGTGTTAAAAACCATTACAACAGCATTTCTGAAATGCAGCTTGTCCACCTCATGTTATCCCTACAAAAGAATTATCATGGAATAAAAAAGGACTTTAAAAATCTCTGGAAGGAGGGTCACGCTTTTATTACAGTGTTCCCCCTGCAATCTCTTAGATGCGAGGAATGTGCTTCTGCCCCTGGCTATCACTGCTTCTGTGTTTCGAGAAAGACTGAGGAGTTAGGGTCATACTTCTAATCTGGGGGACCTGTATCTGTGATGAAGGGAGGGTGCATTTGTGTGTGGGGGGGGGGGGGGTGGAGTCCTTACCTAAGGGTCCTCTTTCACTCCTCACATGGGGAAGAGATAGTGAGTGGCCATACCTACCTATATAATATGTCAGCTTATGACCCAGCCCACCCCTTCCTTCCTGAGCTGCCTGGAGGGTTCTATTGCAGTCACTGGGAGGGATTTAGCTAAGGGTGACCCTTCCTCCCCTTGGGTCTAGGGGAAAAATAGCCCTGAAACTATCACCAGTGTGGACAATACTCTCAATGGGCCCCAACATTGCATCCCAGCCCTTTATACTGAGGTGAGGGGAACATGCTGGGTAAAATTCAAGCATGGCAGACATCATTTCCAAATCTGCCCTAGAAAAAAAGCATCCCGGTCCCTTAAAATGTCCCTCAGCTACATGTCTACCACTGTACACACCTGGAAACAAGTTGCTGCAGACGCTTAAAAAATAAAGTATTGCAGTAACTGTCTCGGTTCACTTTTCAGCCTTAACCTGAGTATGGGAGAGCAGTCATGTCAGCACTGTGGTTTTGGTACATTAGCTATTGTTTCTGAGCGGTAAACCCAGGAGGGAGGGGAAAAAAAGCAATCTTTACTAACTACTTCAAGTTTCAAAGTTTTACAAGATAATATGAGCACCGTGTTTGGCCGTTCTAAGAGGCCAAGTTGAATTGTGCGCAAGGAGGTGGCACCTGGGCACCCCCTGCCAGGAGGGTGTCGGGTGGCTGTGGCCCAAGATCCATGGTGTGACCCCACACAGCTGAGCTAAGGAAGGACAGAGCCTGGGATGTACCTCCTGGGTCCCAGCTCTGCCCCAACACCCCAGTGCCCCAGAGTGGCTGGGGGACTATTCACAGGCAAAGTAGTCCTTCAGGGGGGCGAAGAGGTGTCGGATGACAGGCACACTCCAGGACCTCCCGAGCAGCTTCTGGCGGGCACCACGGCCCATGTTGGACACATCCGTGTAGTGTACAGGAAAGCCGAAGATCCTGGGGGCACCAGAGTAGAAAGACAGGAGTCACAACCGCCACCTGCAGCTACTTAGTACCCACGGGAGATCCTCACCGTGGCCAGGATGGCACCAGGCGCCACTCTTTCTGCCCTGTGTCCGGGCCCACCCTATGAGCCCTCTTTTTTTATTTTAGGAAGACACTATTTTATTATTTTTACTTTTCATTTTTATTGGAATTTAAAATTTGTAGAAAAGAATATACTTATGTTCCCTTTACTCATTTGCACATGACCCCTCTCTTGACCCCCAGAGGTCAGGTGCAGGGTTCTTCAGAACATAAATGTTGTACCTACATATATTTTATTCATTTATGGCATACCTAACTTTTTCTCAATTTTTTCAACATTTCTAGACCACATGATTCATCTGTGATGTTTTTTTAAATTGTTGCAAATCTCTGAAAATGTTCTGGTATTTATTGAAAATAATCTGCATATAAATGGACCCACGTAGTTCAAACTTGTGTTGTTCAGGGATCAACTGTACAGAATAATCCACAGGACCAGTTTGTTTCTAATAATGAGAACTTTTGTACTAAGAAAACTACTGTTTAGTAAAGAATAAAAGTGGTTGTAGAACTGAAATATGAGGAATGAAAATACTGCATATCAAATCCTTCAAGACAGTCAAAATGTAGAGAGGAATATCCATAGCCCTTCTTACATTTTTAACAAAAATATTCTAACAAAAATAAGATAATAAACAAGAAAAACAAAAGGAATGAGAAAAACAAATTGAAACCAGAATAGGAGAACTGAAACTTAAAAGTTAGTTCTTTGAATCAAAATAGGTAAGCTACCAAACTTAGCCAAACAAATAGAGATGTGTGGCTAAGTGGGAATCAGCTATAGAAGAGCAACTTGGCAGAAGGAATCTTCTGAGAAAGAGCAATGGCATGTTGGTGGGGTTTTCTTTAGCTGGTTGCTTACATCCTAGTCCCAGCATGTTGAGGCAGGCAGACGCCAGGGCAGCACAGCCAACACACAGACTGTGCTGTCTAATGACCTCATGTCAGATTCCTCCTCACCACCACCCTTCCGCCATGTACGGCGGGAAATAAGGACTAACTCTGAAAAGGTATTACTCCCAGCCCCACTAACGTAGATCAGTGGGTCCATGTAGAATGAAGGCAGGCAAGCAAGCCTAATTTGTGCTGCTGGCCTTGACCACTTTTCTTCCCCTTCCTCTCTGCCTGCATCATTCCCTTTCCACATGCAGCCTCGCTCACCTTTCTAGCTCAGTGCACCACAAAACATCTTCTTTGCCATTCATGACAACAGGGAAAAGTTGGTTTTTCCCCTGTCTGATCGAGTTCGACTTGGTGGTTATTGTCTGTACTTTCTTTAACTGGAGAACAAAATGACATCATGCAGTGAGCACGGAATGAAGGGTTCTGGGGATGAGTCAAGACTCAGAAGCACCTAGGGAAGATGGGGGGTGGCGGCAGGTAGGGGAGAGAAGGTGGCAGTGCTGGGCTCGCAGAGAGAATAAGAAAAGGAGAGTTGGAAGGACAAGAACATTTTGTGCTTCCCACAAGCGCCAAGAAGTTAATGCACAGAAAGGACCAGCCTCAGAGAGAACAAGAGATAAAAATGTGACCATGAATGAGATCACATGGGTGCCAAGAGAACTATGGATCAAGCAACATTAAGCGAAATGTAACAATCCACCCAAGATTATATAGGGAATGGTCAACCAAACCAGGATTTTAGCTTGATGTAAACATTAAGAATTAAGTTTATGGACATCTTAATATAATTATCTAGGACTTGCCAGCAGATAATTATTCCTTTTGGCAAAGTATTAATTACTCACTTCTTGGGAGGACCAGCTGAAATTATGTGTGTCTCTATGGCATGTGCATTCAAAATTAGAAAGTCTAGTTGCCTTTTCTCAGATAGTGATTATTGTTTATTAAGAACCACTCCTACTCTGTACTTGACAGGCAGGACAGAACAATCATGTGGGGAAAGAGGCCAGCACCAAGGAGTTACATGTGAGGGGAGAGGGGCAGGAACACACTGGGTACCAAGATCAAGTCCCGCTTGACTGTCACCAAGTGCATTTTCCGCAGACTGTTTGTGAGCGCATCTTACCTTTGCTGTCCTATTGAACTCCAAGCAGTCCTGCAGCTCGAGTTTATCATTCTTTGATGCTATCACGGGCCTGGGAACAGCCAAAACCCATTACTTTCTACCATCTGTCAATGGGCCTTAGCTAGGCACCTCCCAAGGTGGGAGTGAGGGCCTAAGCCTGCAAAATGTGCTCTGGCAATGAACTGCGACAAGTAAATAAATACATGGTGATAAAGATCCTGGCATAAGCACCAAGCTGTGTGCCAAAGCCAGGGACAGGCTAGCCGCTAGCCCCTTTAAGGGGCAAGATCAATGTCGAGGAATAAATGATCCTCTACCTCAAATTTTAAGATCAGTCAAATTAGGCTCCCATTGAGTAGAGCAGGAATGGGGACGCACACTGGAAAGAGTCAGGAGACCCAGTCCGATCCCAGCCCGATTACTAACCGAGTGATGATCTGAGCAGTTACACCAGACCTAGTGTCTCAGGAGCTTGGATTAGATCTTTGTGGGTCTACCTGCTACACAGAGCATTGCAAAGCCATGATTCGGTGGCTCGCTGCTAGGGATGCCGCCACAGGAGGGTCTAAGGACTAACAGTGGATGCAGGTAGAAGGACAGGAGGTGGTTCAAAAAACACTAACTACCCTTGTACCTCGCACCATCAAACAAACCTGCAAATGCAGAGAAAGGCAAACGGGTGCCCAGAGTGGGTAGAGCTTTAGAACCAAAGTGGTTGAGCAGTTCAAGAGCAGAAACCATCAAGAACGCTGTATCCACACTTGATCAATACCTCGGCAGCTCCCATGTAAGGAACCTCAAGGTCACAAACAAAACAGACATAAGAATGGAAACAGTGCCCACAAGAGAGGCCACTGAATCACACGAAACATTCCGTTAGGTTCATCAATCTTCCTTGACCTTACCTTCCACATTTCCAGTGCCACTCTATTGCCATCCCCAGCTTTTCTTATAATCCAAGGGAGCTGAGGGACTTGGGGAAAAGGACAGAGCACATCCCTACCTATGTTGATTCTAAGGTTTTTCACCTCCAGGCTGGATTTGGGTCTGTGACCCCTGGTTTGTGCTTGAGTCATCATTCTAGAACCCTGTAGTGCCGGCTATAGTGCTACAGCTTGATTCTTATCACAGCTCAGACAGAAAACTTTGCGGCATCTTTGCTGACTCTGATTATCATCTTTTATTGCGGCACATCCAGTGCCTCAGCAAGTCCTGAAAGTCCAACACTCATGTTATCTTGAATCTAATTCCTCCTGCTAAATTTCACAGAACTGGAGGGAATTACAACGCCCCAAGGTGCAATGTGTGTATGAATGGCACTTCCTGGGGCATCAATAATTAGTCAGGCTCCTCTAAAGGACCATGACCATCTCAAGTTTCTCTTCATTTCTGCCCTCATCCCACTATCATCTATTTTACCAGAAACTACCATGAATCTAGGACACAAGTTGTCAGCTTAAAACTTCTTAGAATCCCCAAAGTAAATCTAAGTGGACCCATAGGCCTCACATAATTTGGCCCATACTAATGAGTTCTCTGTCCTCCTCGTACAGCCTCTCACCAAATGAGGAACACTGTTCTCTGACCTGGTCTGTGAATGACCTGCAACCCTTCCTCCGCCCTTACTCTCTTCCTTTTGCCTAGAATGTTCTCTCAAATAACTATGGCTCCATTCCTACTTCAGGTCCTTGCTGGAATGAGAAGCCTTCCCATCAACTCTTCCAATGCCCTGCCCCCTCCAGCCATGACCCTGAAATCATTTACTGTCTTCTCTGCCCACCCCCCACTAGCACGTGAACGCTGAAGACTTACATCTGATGTGTTCACCAGTAAACTGGCAGCTACAACAGTGACTGCTACGGAAGCAGAGTTCAGTGAATGAGCCCACTTCACTCCAAATTCCGATGGCACTGCACCATCTGATTGGGTGACGACCCAAATAAAATTGCAAGATGCCTGGCCATTATGGCTTAGTGGCTGAGCATTGGCCCATGTACCAGGTTGGGCACATGCCTGGGTTTTGGGCTCCATCCCCAGTGGGGAGTATGCAGCAGTATTTCTCTCTCATGTTTTCTCTCTAAAATCAATAAAAATATATTTTTTAATTTTTTTAAAATGCCAAGATGTCCAAGAAGAAATCCTCCAAGCTACACCAGTAACTTCTTGCCTCTATCTACATTTTGCTAAAAATGCCAGAGTTATTTATGCTTCCAACACTTCCTTCTAAAAGAGAATCTTTTTAAGCTTAACGTATCTGCAAGTCTGGGATGTCAAATTACCATCACGTTTTGTATCTTAATTAGGACACCACACAGCCCTGAAACCACATATAGAATATAACTAAAGCTCAGTAATATGAATGGACTAATGAAAAACTGGGGAAAGTTCTTGGCTAAGAAAATCCAAGGATGACAGGGTGTCATCTCAGCTCTGCCACCTGCTTGGTCATATGAGGGAGAAGGGCATGTCTAAGCCTCTCCTGCATTTCCCAGTGGGACAGGCAATGAGGAGAGGTGGGGTATAAAGCATGAGCATCTCCAGTGGGAGAAGACGCCTGTCTGCTCCAGCACACGCACTGTAAGAGCCAGGCCCCTGGGCAGAGCAGGAAACAAGTTGGAGCAGACTGAGGAATCTTGGCCTGAGGTTTCCAGGTAGTAGTTACATCTTAGCAGATGTCAATCTATAACACCAGAGATTGGTCTGAAGCCCAGGGTGGCTCTGTCTCACGTGAGTAAACCAGTCAGAGCTCAGACCATTAGATGCATTTCACTTGGCTGTTATCTGTCCCACTCAGAGCCCTGTGTTACCTGTTCATCCCGGGCAGGTTGCCCCAGAAGTATCGGGCCCTGTGAGCAGCAGACACTTTGATGGCATCAATCATCACTGGATTACACTGTCGGGAGACAGAAGAACAACTAGCTGCCAGGAGCCCACGGCAGGATCCAGGTAGCAACCAGAGTGGGGCAGGTGACAGGGCTGCTCCTTAGCTATCGAGGACACATGATTCCTGCCAGCTAAGGGGCAGACCAATCTTCAGCAAGAATCTGGCTGGAGGCACAGCTAGTGCCCCATATTAACGGTGGGAAAAGAGACCAGGTCAGACCTGCAAGTTCTGAGAAGGTATGGGCTGGGGCGCACCAGATTATTATGGAATGGACAAGTGACAAAGACAGCTCAAAAGAAAAATCTGACAAATCAAGCCCCTGGTGTGGGAATGCAGGGTTGGCAACATATGCCCCCTGACACCCATCTGTCAGGTTCACACAGCATGAGAGAACTAACTAGCCAGTTCTATAATCATTCTCACAGAACTTAAGCTGTAAAGCTTTGGGGAAAACTAAAGGACGTTGTAAGTGTATAAAAAGTATTTACTACAATGTTTAATTCATATTAAGGATTGGATAATGAACCTATCTGCGTGCCCTAAAGAAGCAATTCTCAGAATAAGGATTAAAAAACTCTCTAGAGTAATAACCGGAGTCAAATCCCATGAGATATCCAAAAGTGATGGTTTGTTTCATCATCCGACTTCAGTAGGTTCAGGATAACTTAGAGATCAATTTTTTCCCCCCCTCAAAAGTATTTGAACCAAAGGAGATTGAACAAAAGAGAATCAATCAACTCGACTCCATGATTCTGGGATCTAGCCAGGTCTTCAGTTAAAATCTCCAAAATAATTCACAACATAGAAATGCCCCACCCTCATTGCCAGCAGGGCCTTCCCCGCTAATGTAGTCTTGACCCTAGGTCCCCTCACCTCCAGGAACCGACAGATGTCCCTCTTGTCGCCAACCTTCATGGCTACCACATTCTCAAACATCCAGAAGAAGGGCCGATCGTCACCTTCCTTGGGCCGTGCGTAATTCAGCAGGTGGTAGAACTCGAAGAAAAGTCGGCCTGTGCCCTCTGCGCCCACAAAAGAAGATAGCTGTCTGAGGTCAAAACCACCCCTCCACATTGCAACCAATGGGTTCCCAGGGGTCACCTGAGGGTGTTGCCCTGCACTCCCTTCATCGGCAGTGCAATATTTGTAAGTATCTTGGGGGACTGAGGCTTCACAATGTGGCATGGACAGAGCTGACAGGTAAGGCTGTTAAGAAGCAAAGAGCTCCTCCTCAGGGCACTGCTGGACCAACACTCAGTTGACATAGGGTCTTCTAGGGCTACCAAACAAAGGGATACTCACCATATAGGCCTTTCCTGGCAGGGTTCACATTTGAGAGATCATTGCATGGGCTCCCACCAATTACCAAGTCAAAGGGACCCCATTCTTCAACCTGAGGAAGAAAAACAGTCTCACAGGAGGATAGGAGTAAGGATGGAGGGATAGACAGCCTGGGTTCCAGGTAACCTGTCAAGATAGCTTGCCTGCTATGACCACAGGTTACCTTTTCCCACACCCCTGGGCATGGCTGTGAGGTTGTGTGGGGCTCAGGGCGAGGAGGAGGGTGTTACAAAGCCCCCAGGGTGCGGGCTGTCCTCACATTTTTCTTTGTGATGTTCCTGACGTCATTCACATATTTAATATTGCCTTCGTGCTTAACAGTTCCAACGGCGATGGACTCTTCACACACTTCAGAGGCGACATACTTCTCTACTTTGATCCCCAATTCTTTGAGGACCAAGTACCCTGTGTGGGATTGGGGAGACAGAAAATACACTCAGGGTCATCTTGCCTCCAGTGATTCTAAGTCATATCCAAGAACTCACATCAGACCCACAAGTACATGGTAGCCCTCATGTGAAAACCTGCAGATGGCACAAACTACAGAGCTCAAACACCAGGGTCTGCAGACTATAGAGTTTTGTGAAGAAAATAGGTATGTATCAACTGGTACAGCCCACTGGTAGGACCTATTAAAACTGACATGTCTAGCCCTGGCTGGTTTGGCTCAGTGGATGGGTGTAGGCCTGCAGACTAAAGGGTCCGGGGTTCAATTCTGGTCAAGGACATGTACCTCGTTTGCAGGCTCAATCCCTGGCCCAGATTGGGGTGGCGGGAGGCACCAATGGATGTGTCTCTCTCACATGTCTCTCTCTCTCCCTCTTTTCACCCTCCCCATCCCTTCCACTCTATTAAAAAAAAAAATCAATGAAAAATATCCTTAGGTGAGGATTAAGACAACGAAACACAACACACACACACACACACACTCACACACACACATAAACTGACAGGTTTACAGCCATTGCCCCAGCATAGTCAAGCACAGACACAAGGACAGGGATCTTCACCAAAACCATGTTTAGAAAATAACCTCAAAGTCAGGGGACAATGGCCAAGGCTCCATTTTCCACTGTGGGTCACCTGTGCCAGCATAAACAGGTGTGGAAGATGCAAAAGGGTGGGGGAAACAAGCAGCTAGCCATGACCTGAGCGTCATTAAAAACTGCCAGCTTTAGGCAGGTGGACACTGGTAGACACACATAAGTACAAATGATGCTAAATGCACAGCACCTCATCCCCACTGCTTCCTGCTCTGGTAAAATGGAGATATTCCTACATCCCAGGGAAATTTTGAGCATTAAATGTGTTAAATTAGGAAAAGCTCCCAAGGGCGACATGCTTGTAGGTTATGCTTATTCTACACATGTGGAAACTGGAGGAATGGGAGAAAAAATGGATATTAACAGGATAAGTCTATTAATCTCCAGTATATCCATGTTTATGGAATAAAAATAATTTCCCAAGATATCTGCATATAATACAAATAAAATGCAAGAGCTAAAATATGGTGCTCGCTTCGGCAGCACATATACTAAAATTGGAACGATACAGAGAAGATTAGCATGGCCCCTTCACAAGGATGACATGCAAATTCGTGAAGCATTCCATATTTTTTTTTAAAAAAAGAGCTGAAATATGTATATATGACTTAAAAGGAACAAGAGGACCAAAGCGGGTGAAATACATGGTGGAGAGGATTTGAGGAGAGAAACAAGAAGTCATTGGTTTTCTCAAAACAGACAGACAATCCCAGGATTCTTGCTTGGCACTGATGAGACACCTGGACCAGGTAAGCATCCCAAGGTGAATTCCAAACTCACCTGTGGCAATTCCATCAAACAGGGACAAGACTCGAATGGGCCGCCTTCGGGCTGCAGGAATCGCAGGGTATAACTTGGGGGCTTCCTGCCAGGTTAAAGAAGGTCATGGAGGTCAAGGTACAGGGGAAAAGGAGCAACCTCTGGGTGAGGGGTGAGCTGACCTTCCTCTGAGGGACTCAAACTCTGTGTTCTGCCCTTTCTTAGCAGGGATGCCCTTAAGAGCTTTGGCACAGACTGGCTCTTCTACCCTTAAGACATGGAACACAGATGCACACACACAAAAGGACATGACACCCTAAACAGGAAGACCTGGGACTGCCTCACAGACCTGGTAGAATGGAGCCCAGGAAAATCCACTCCTCCTACAATTAAAGACTAAGTCACGGGCTTCTCTTTCCTTAGAAAAACCACGAAAGGCCACGAAGGAGAGAGAAAAGACCACTGGGGAAGCCTGAGGACTGTACAAAGGACATGTCAATTATCTCCGTCTCTGAAGGATGAGCTACTCAGCCAGTCGTTTGTATAATGGACCTTTTTATGAAATCTTGCCAACAGACTTGGAGAGCATTGCAGTCCCCGGACTCTCTGGGGTAGGTGGTGCTAGAAGGAGCCTGTGGCTTACGTATTCGAGACCAGGGTCGCTGGTGAAAAAGGACTGCAGGCGAACATTCCAGTCCTTCCGGCGCTGCAGGACCCCGTGACAGCGCTGAGGGAGGCACATGTAGCAGCTCCAGGGCTCCTGCAGCTTGGCATCTGCAGCTGTGCCCGTGCCCACCAGCAAATCCAGGCACTCCACACAAAAGCACCTGTGCCGGGAGTGGAGAGAAGACATCAGGCCTGTCTCCTACATCCATAGCCCTGCTTCCTGGATGGTAATGCACCGCCTAAAAACCGGATGCTCCCCCCGTGGGCAGAACGGCCCTACAGTGTGATGTGGGACACACCAACCTTTTCCTAGGATGTCAGTACCCTCAGTGCACCGGCTCCGCACAGCAAAGACCTCTATCCCCGGAAGGGCTAATCTCCCGGGAGGCTTCCACAACTCATGCCCCACCCGCAGACATTTCTGTAGTAACTCTGGGCCCCTGTCCTCAGGTCCACTTGATTCCCAGTCCTGGGCCTGAGGTCTTTGGGCTGTAGGAATCACAGGTATGACCTTGGGAGCCTCGGGGCCCTGCTGGGTCTCACCCACATGGCTGGTCTGAAGCTCACCGGCAGCAGCTTGTGTTGCTGCACAAAAGCAGCTCGCGCCCCTCACAGCACACGGTGCAGTAGGACTGATAGCCATCGTCGTCGTACATGTAGAACAGCTCGAGGAACCGGTCCTGGTGCCCAGAGAGAAACGCTCATGACAACGGAGACCAGGGACCCCCGGGCCCGCTTGCTCGAAGGACAGGTCCCTGGTGGCTTGGTTTGTTATAGGAACAACTGGCTGGGGTGTGCGTGCCACTGCAGGTGGCTTCCTCTGTGGCAGCACCTGCCCTCAGAGGGGAGGATGGGGTGATGGCGGCCAGGGAGGGCTTCACTAGAACCCTCCCCAATGGCTACCTGCAGGTGCTTTTCTCTGGGGAATGACAGGGAAGCTGTGGAGGAGGGAAGGGGCAATAAAGTCCAGGGAGGGGTTAGGACTTACCCGACACGTCTGGCAGAGTCCCCCCTCAAAGAGAGGGTGGAAGGACACGGGGTTTTTCCTACCACAGGACAAACAGCTGTCTGTAAGAAAGCATGCGCGCAGCTTGTGACAGCTCAGGACCAGTGACAGCTGCTAAAGCCTCGGGTCTACGGTTCTTGAGCACTTATTCCATGCCAGCAGTAAACAAGGTCTCGTCATGCTTACTCTTTCCAACAACTCTCCCAGGCTAACAGACCCGCTCCAGGCGTGGGACACACCCGAGCAAGGGCACCTCCCGCACAGGACAAGCTGCAAAGGCCTGGCACAGAAACCTCTGGGACTCTTTAAAGACTGGGACTTTGGACAACTCGTGGTGACACCAATTTGCTCACTGACACGTCATGAAAGGACTTCGCAATGACTATACACACAGCCATAATCACGATTTCAGAGCCCAGGTGGCTAACTCTTGGGCCACCCTGACTTCCCTTCATTATCAGCAGGCAGGACAGGATAGACAATCGGTAAAGGCCTGGAACTACCCAGGACGGGAAGTGAGGACTTTGAGGGAGAGCATGACCATTACCTTCCAGACTACTCTTGTTGTTGGCAACATCCAAAGCCATTTGCTCTGTTGAGAAAAGAAGGTGACATGGGGTCAGGGAGCCTCTTATTGATCAATTAACCCCTGCTGAGCAGTCCTCACAATGTGCCCTCCTGGTAATGGGTGTTCACGATCCCCTAAATCACCTCGAGTCTGGTCCTCCTCTCCTCGGTCTTTGCCATTGTTATAGTTTGTCTTGAGGCGCTTCGGTTGCGGGCAGTAGTCCGTGGAGGTGGACGAGTCATCGACTGTGCGTCTGCGCTTCTTGTTCTCTGTGAAAGGGAAGGACATAGCAGCCGGGGCTGGTAGGAGGTGCAGGGAGAGCATGGGCCTGGGTGACAGATGCTGTTGGGCCATGACAGGGTCCACACTGGGTCCGCCATATGGCCCCACTATGGGACATAAGTCAAAATCCCTCACATATCTAACATGTTTATAGGGTTTTAAAGAGCTTTAGCCCCAGCACAAAGACCATTAGGCAAAGGCTAACCCACAGCTGAAACCCTGAAACATTTGTCTCCAATGCCCAACACAGTGGCTGACAGTCACTTGAAGCTACTGAGCACTTAAAATGTAACTTGTCTGACTGAGGAATTGCATTTTTGCATTTAATTATAATGTAAATTTTAAGATTGCTTCAATTAAGTAGTTCATTTGGAACTTACACATTTGTAAAAATATAGATCAAGTATTTCTAACAAAAATATCGCATCCAAATTGAGATGTTGTAAAACACATAAAATATGAGATTTTGAAAACAGTATTAAAAGGAAATGTAAAATAACTTAATTTTTATACTGACTGTTAGAAATGCTTAAATGTTGGATCTATTGGACTAAATTAAATGCATAATTAATACTAACTGTGCCTTTGTTTCTTTTACTCTTTTCAGTGTGGCTATTAGAACATTTTTAAAGTAGATGATGTGGCAATTCTTTACATTTCTTTAAATTCCACTTATATATTCTAGCTCCAATATGTATATATACAATGTAATCTATAAGGAACATGGTTAAGTTTGACTCTGTTCCTAGGAAAGAAAATTATGCAGTCATTAAAAATCATAAGGAGTCTTTAGTGACATCTGACAGTGCTCATATGATTAATATCAAGAAACAAAGGGTAAGCAGGAATCCAACTAGTGTACAGAAAAAGTTGGAAGGATGTGCACACCCAACAAGGTTAACCTGGACGGAGGACTTGTGAAGGTTGAGTGAAGTGGGGGATGAGAGTTCAGGTTGAGATTTCTTTTCCAGTGACCACTGTATAGGCAAAGAAATTGAAAGGCAGTGCAGAGAAAATAGTGCATAGTCAAAGGATGGGAAGGGAATACCGTATTTCCTTGATTCTAATTTCATACTGCCTGCACGACGCACCTTCGACTTATTAACCACTTTTAATGGGGGAGACAAAACAAAACAGAAAACACTATGTTAAATGTATGAATTAGTAGACAAATCCTGGATTTCAGGCATCCTGGGTTTCCAGAAAGTGACAATGGCAAACTATACATATCTTCTAATGGAGGAATTATGCTATCGGTCAAAATGTTAGGCTAGGTTATGCCTCTTTTGGAGGTGGCTCATGGTTTTGAGGTTCTGGAGGTTTTTTAAAATACTTTCCAAGTTTTCACCAATGAGCAGAGTTTAATTTTTCCTTTTAAAAGTAAAGGTGCTAGTGAAGACTCCATCTTGATCTCCTGCTGACTCAAGTTTACAGAACAGATTCCGTCGCAGACCAGCGAAGCCGGAAAAGGCTGGGCTGCTTGTTTTCCCATAGCCCTGGGCTTCACAGGGTGAGAGAGCAGGTCTCCAAGACTGACTGGTTGCTGCAAAGCTGGGGTGGGGCAAGGGGCAGGAGGGGTGGCTGCATCTCCCAAGGGTGCTCCCACTAGCAATGGCAGTCAGGGCTGCCCCAGGGACCCATTCCCACCTGTTTGCTTGTTGTTGGGTTTGAGGCCCTCGATCCCGGTGGGCTTGAAGCCCCCATGGGCCCACTCCAACATGGGCTTCAGCTGGTCCTCCAATGAGTCTCCGGGGCTGCTGGGGAAGGTCTTGCCAGCCCGCACCCTGGCTTTCTGGCGAGATAAAGGCGAGTCTGTGATGAACAGCAGGGGTGGGTGCTCGCCAGGTGGCACCCAGGGACTCCCCCAGCTGGGGCCTGCATTCCCCTTCACACTGGGCCTTTCATAACCAGGCAGCTGTCCTGGGCGTGGTATGTGACAGGGAGGGGCCTGTGCAGGGGACAGGCGGGAGGCCATCCAGGCACCAAATATGACCTCTTCTCTGCGGAGAACTTGAGTGGTCAGCTCCCTCTCGGAGAGCAGAGGATCAGAATTAGCACTGCTACTTTTAGATAAAGAAGTATCATCAACTCTGAGAAAGCTCCAGATTTCTTGGTTTATTTTCCTAATGAAGATGGCGAGGTGTCAAGTTTTAAGTCTTATTTAAGAAGCACTAGGAGGATTCCTAACTCGGCAGAGGCTGGTTCATAAATGCTGGGCAAAGGCCACTGATCTGTTCAGTTCTAAGTCCAGGGAAAGGGAAAGATAGATAGAGCCTGATGGATCCCACAGACAAGGGGAAAAGGCAGCTGTCCTCAGCGGCTGCCCTGTGTTGGCCTTGAGCAACACCATTTAAAGGAAGGAGGTTTTGCCCAGCTGGCGGGCTCAGTGGTTGAGCGTCGACCTGTCAACCAGGAGGTCAGGGTTCGATTCCCGGACAGGGCACATGCTGGGTTGCGGGCTTGATCCTCGTGAGGGGCATGCAGGAGGCAGCCGATCAATGATTCTCTCTCATGATGTTTCTATCTCTCTCCCCCTCCCCTTCATTTCTGACATCAATTAAAAAATTTTAAATAAAGGAAGGTTTTGATAGCTCTGGAAAAGCATTATTCACTGTTGTAAACACTGTCCCCCACTTTCTAGTGCTTCTCCTTCTTAATTCCGTCAGCAATACTGAGAACCACCAGGGAGAAGCTGAAGTAGTTAGTACTCAGAGTCAAAGGGAAGGCTCAAATCCCTTCCTTCCTTCCCAGTCTGGCCCTTGGGCCAACAAGTTTGCATTCACCTCCTGCCTGGTGGCCCTGTCCCTTCTAAGCCATCCTTGGTTACACTGTGGCCTGAGCTAGCTTTCTGTATGTCTCTTGTCTTAATCCTGCTCTGGGGGCCAGGTCCTAACCACCCACCACCGTGTTACCTCCAGAGCGTGGTACATGGCCTTCCTATAAGAGACCAGCTTATTGAAGGTCGCCAGATTAAAGTGCTGGCTGAATAGCCCCAAGGCCACCAGCTTATCTGCAGTGACCTAAAAGAGAAAGACATCATCAATATCCACCGACCCTGCATCTGGGGTGACCTGTCTCTCACAGGGTTATTCCAGGGGATCAAGTTCAGATTCAAAAAAAGGGGAAAGAATAAAAAGTAGAAATGATAAATACACTCCTGATGCACCCTATAGCCAGAAGCATGGTGGACACTCCCAGTGTGAGAAAGTTTCTGCTCCAAGTGGATACAATTAGAGGCACCCTGTGTTTGTACATATTTTAAGGGCAAATGACACACATGGTCCCTGCTGTGGGCCCCTTGCAGGTCAGTCTTGAAATTCTCTGTGATGCTCCAACATTGGGGTTTTGCACACGTTCTTCCCTCTCCTTTGTAAATGTGACAAATGGCTATGATTACCACTTAGCCTTTTATTAATTTATTAATTGAACTTAGTATATGTTTAGAGAACAGTGTTTGGCACAGTGTAAGTTTTTTTTTATTTATTTTTTATTTTTACTATTTGTTGATATCTTCCTTCCACTGGGGCTAAAGATCCATAAAATCTCATGCCCCAAGTTCCAAGGCCATGCAGGAACTAATCAGGAAGTAATAAAACTGGGTGTTTGGGGTGCTGATCAGACTCGAAGACACACATGATGATTCATTCTCCACGGAACGTGCTCGCACTCACATATACCTCTAGCCCAAGGTCCTATGAGGTGGGGGTTCCTGTTACCAGGCAACTCTACATCCATATCTAGGCTAGAAAAAACTGGGGCTCAACAAGGTTGTCCACTGAATGCAGATGCTGTTCCCAACACCAAGATGCTCCAATGTAGCATGGGGGCTTAGCACCAGGCCCCACATGGTAATCCCTTCCTTAATGCTAACAGCCCCACACTTTATCTTATTAGCATCAGACTCAGTCTTGCAAAGTGCATTTTATGTCTCACCAAGACAAAGCAATCACAAACAATTCGTGCTTCTTCATTTCACAGAATTCATTGCCCACATCCCTGCATTTAGAGCAGTGGTTCTCAATCTTCCTAATGCCGCGACCCTTTAATACAGTTCCTCATGTTGTGGTGACCCCCAACCATAAAATTATTTTCATTGCTACTTCATAACTGTAATTTTGCTACTGTTATGAGTCGTAATGTAAATATCTGATATGCAGGATGTATTCATTGTTACAAATTGAACATAATTAAAGCATAGTGATTAATCACAAAAACAATATGTAATTATATATGTGTTTTCTGATGGTCTTAGGCGACCTCTGTGAAAGGGTCGTTTGACCCCCCAAAGGGGTCGAGACCCACAGGTTGAGAATCGCTGATTTAGAATGCTTCAAGGAGAGCTTATCCTGCTCCCTCTGCTGGCCAACGAGGACATCAGCATGCAGGGAGACTTGCCCTGTGGGAACTTCAATGCGTTTATAGCAAATGGCGCAAAGGAAGCCCAATTCATAGGAAACCAGAACCTCAACTTGAGGCCAAATCCCACAAATGTACTAGAGGGTCCTTCATTCCCACATCTGCCTCCATCTAATTTGTTCTGTATCCTCACCTAATCTCTGGGCATAGTGAAGGTTAAAGGAACATTTCAAAAAGACACCACTCCAGGAAATCTATTGTCTGCAACATTCTACTCAAATCCTGGAGATTTCAGCCTTAGCTGGGTGCTCAGTGGTTAGAGCATCAGCCCCTGGGCTCATGTGGGAGGCACCAATCGATGTGTCTCTCTCACATCAATGTGTCTCTCCATCTTTCCTCCTCCCTTCCACTCTCTCTAAAATCAATGGACTAAATATCCTCAGGTGAGGATTAACAAAATAAAACAAAAAAACACCTGGAGACTTCAGAATGTGCCTTCAAACTAGATATAAGGATCACAACAGCCTAATTTATTTGTCTCTAACACCACTGTTATGGGGCAGACTTTCAAGAAAGATGAACTTAAAATGACTAACACCAACAATTGAGAAACCCTGAAATAACCAACTCTGCAAAGTTTTTTATATCACCAGGCAACTCTAGACCAACTCTAGGCTACTTAGAGGTGCCTATCTGCCACCTCTGCAGGGCTAAATTAGGTTCACCCTTCCTGTTTCTGCCCCAGGGTGGTGGGGGGAACACATCAGAGACCAAGTGGCCATGGACCCAGAGGACTTCCATCCATTTGTCTCCTGTAAGGGTAGACTGAGCTCTGGCCCACAAGACCCTGTGTGTGTCTCTTTAAGCCATTTTACAAGGAAGATGTGTTATTCCTGCTGGATTCAGAGTCAAACATAGCCTCACCCATCTGGAAATAGCAAGGCACAGGCCCTTATCTCAAAAGGCAACTGCAAAAGGAAAGGACAGAAACGCTGTGGGTCTGCAGGCCCATGACAGTCTGCCCTTCCCTGGACTCACCTCAGAGAACTTGCCATCGCCAAACCACTGGACCCACCGCATGCCGGCCATGGCCTGGCGCTTGGAGGTGACCTTCCAAGACACTACCATGGCAGGCCACCAGGAGAAGCCCTTGATCTTTCCCCACACGAGGTCCCCTATTCCAAACTCCTTCCCATCCTACAAGATAAACCACATGAAGGAATCCTAATGAGACGGACTACCTGGGCCAAGCAAAACTGCAGCCCCTCTGACCCCAGTGGCAACTGCCTGAGGGTGCCGCCCAGGGCTTCCCTGGAGTGCCTGCCAGACCTCCTCAGGACAGTATCTACCCACCTCCAACACTTCATGGTAGAAAAAGTATGAGTGAGAACGGCTTAAAATAAGGGGCAGTGGGCCCCTTCCAGGTAGCTCAGTTGGTTAGAGCATTGTCCTGGTTAAATTTCCAGCCAGGGCACAAACAAGAAACAACCAATGAATACATAAGCAAGTGGAAGAAATCAGTTTCTCAAAAAAAAAAAAATTTTTTTTAAATCAATCTTTTCCAGTCTCTCTCAATCTAAAATTTAAAATAATCTTTAAAAAATAAAATTAAAATTAAGAAATTTAAAAATATAAGGGGCAATGGATGGGCAGGATTGGTTGTTTGATAGGAATGTGGGGTTTATTATATTAGATCTGTAACATTTAACCTAGCATTTAAGCATGAAAGATGTCAACTGAAAACTAACAGGAAATACATCAGAATAAAATAACGACAATCAGCTGAATATTCCACCACAGGCCATGAGATTCGGTAGCACAAAGCCATTAAAATGCAAAAAAAAATAAAATAATTTTGGCCATTTACACATAGCTTGCCATAAAATGTGGGGTGCCCATAAGAATAATAAAGTTATTAGAATATATGGTGTAATCTACTCTGAAGTAATGTATGGTGAAAAAAGGATTTCTTCACAATATATGTACATAGATATGTCCTAACTACTAGTATACAGCAGTGCTTGAGTGAAAACAAGCCCAGTTTGTTGATTATAGACAGGAAAGACAACTCATTTTCCTAAAATGTGAAAAAAGCCAATCAACAATTGCATGTATACTATACTATGATCAACAGAATCATGCACTATGTATACAAAGTATACATATTTCTAGGTGTAAATATATAATATTCAGAAAACCAGGAATCATGTGCTTGAGAGATCTGGGAGATAAGTAGGGTCAAGGGTCATGTCACATGTGGGAAACGTACTTGAATGAATTCAAATATTATGCCAAAAGTGATCCAAAATTGTAGTAATAGTCCCCCCAGTCACAGTATGCTTTTCTCTCCTAAATTCACCCCTTCCTGGTGGTACCTGATACTCGGTGCCGTCTGTGTCTCTGCCCTCTGTGTACATCTGTGGGGAGTCCAAGTTCTCCTGCTGACTGTCCTGAGCCAGGCGGGTGTAAGGGGTACTGCTGCTCTGGGGCACCACACTGTCATCGGTGAGGTCGATGGTGGGGTAGGGGCTCTCCGGGGACGGCCATGGTGTGCCTGCCAATGATGCTGTGCGCCGCCTCAGGGACTGTGGACAGAAGGACACATAGCTTGGGCCACAGCAAACCAGGTGGATGGCCAGAGATAAGCGGCACCCCGACTGCCTCCCAGGCAAGCAGAGAAAGTGAGGACAAAGACGTCAGTTAAAGAGTACAGAGACCAATCAGAATGGTTTTCCGTGACCAAGTATCCCGTAAGTGGTGGGAGAGAGCAAAGCCACTCCCATCAAAACAGACAGTTGAGGACAGAGGCATAGAATGAGTGATGCCCACATAGAGGCACACAGAGCCACGCTCAGAGAGGACCACTGGCTTCCTCAGTGCTTACACTGCGTGCCCAAACTTGCAACAGGAGCGGAGAGTTGCTGTAACCCCTACGGGTGTTCTCAAGACAGTCAGTGAAGATAACCAGGGAGACAAGAGAGTTTTGGAAGTCAGTGGCTTATAGCTCGTTTCCAAGGAGGGGCAAGATCCCAGTCATCAGGTAATTCTTGCATTCCCACCACAGTTCCATCCAGGATCAGGCCAGAGAGGCAGGTCACCAGGCTGAAGAGAAGCTTACCCAGCACCCAGGAGAGAAAGGAAAGGCAAGACCCTGAAAAGCAGAGGAGTGTGAAGAACAGAAGCCGGTTAGGGTTGTACACTGGCTACTTTCATGGTGCAGTGAGATCTTCCATTTAGAGGTGGGGGCAGGGGTCTGAGCATCCGGGAACCAACCCTGGTAGTTGAGAACTCCACTGGGGACTCGTCCATGTGATTGCGGCCCTGCCGGCCTCGGGTGGAACGGAGGGAGAGCCTGTGCCTCTCCCGGCCAGAGGCACTGATGTTATTTCGGGTTCGGACCTAGAAGCAAGAGAGGATAAGCACGAGGCCTTTGGTGACTGCAGGCATGTGGTGTCGCGCAGGGGGCCCAGAGGACTGGGCTTAAGAGGTAGTTTCAGGTCAACAGAAGTGCATGAGGGATGTAAGTGGGGGAAGGGAAGACTCTAGACTGCAAACTTCCCACCCAGACACTCCCCAGCTCATGCGATAAGGGGTTAGGATAGCCAGCAGGGCTGACAGACACTCCACAGCAGACCCCACTGCCTGTCACAGCTGAAACTGCCACCTGTAAATTGGATTGAAAAATAAAATCCAAGTTTACTCGCAATGAAACATGTTTTCCCCCAAAAAGCATTAGAATAGTTATTGCATTCTTCAGGAAGGTACTGGATCCTCAAGATGGATGGAAAGCCTTGGGCTTCTTTCTCAAAGTGGCATGAGCTTGGGGGTTGCAGACCTGTGTTGGAATCCTACAGAATAGTTAAGATTGAACCATTGGTAAGTTACCAGAATCTTCTCTCGTCCGCAAAAAGGGGGATGATACACATCATATCCTAGAGCAGAGTGTGATTACAAATTGCACCTGCAATGGTCAGCAAGTGTTAGCCGGCTCGCTAACATACTGGGTTGCCCGAGAGCAGTAAGTATCTTCCATTCACAGAATCCACCCACAGAAGTGACTCGCATAGGTAACTGGCACTGAGCCAACCACCTGCCAACTCTATCACCCTTGGGCACTTCCAAGAGTGTTTTAAGAGTTTAAAAACTACCATGTGAAAGAAAACAATATTTCATAAGCCTTGCTATCATTTTTCTACTTCTAAAACTGTTTACTTCTCTTCAAAGTCCACCTAGGACCGTGGTCGGCAAACCGCGGCTCGCGAGCCACATGCGGCTCTTTGGCCCCTTGAGTGTGGCTCTTCCGCAAAATACCACGTGCGAGCACGCATGTACAGTGCAATTGAAACTTCGTGGCCCATGCTAAGAAGTCGGTATTTTGTGGAAGAGCAGGTATTTTGTGGAAGAGCCACACTCAAGGAGCCAAAGAGCCGCATGTGGCTCGAGAGCCGCAGTTTGCCGACCACTGCTAGGAGATCCAAAACATGTTTTTTTAATACAGGTCTATGAGTGGTTTGAGATGGTGCCTTGGCTCAGGGGTGGGGACTTACAGCTGGGCTTTCAGACCGAGTCCTGGTTTCCCGGAAGAGTTTTGGCATTATTGGAGTGTCGGAGCCATCTCCATCTTCCTCATCGCCATCTCCATCACCCGTCAGATCCTTTATAAATGAAACATGTGCTTCAGGATATCATGAACAGGTTATAAAACCAAAATAACTTAAAAATGAACAGTCAATCATATTAAAATCAACAATCTTAATGTTGGTCCAAGAGACCTAAAAATATTTTCAACTACCTAATTTGGTTCCAAACAAATTTTACAACAGCTCAAACCATAGGATCATGAATTCAAGACATGATTGAAAAATAAAACCCCAGTGGAATCAGAAAACCAAAGAAATTGTGTGACGCCAATATACATCATGAAGACTTCTTGGTCTACGCCTTAGCCTAATTTGCTATCCTTAGCAGGGAGACCTGACCCAAGTCTCAACTGTGTGGCCTTCAGTATGTCCATTCCCGTCTTTAAAATTGGCATAACAGCCTGGGTGGTGTGGCTCACTTGGCTGGAGCGTCGTCCCATATAGTGAAAGGCTGCTGGTTCAATTCCCAGTCAGGGTACATCCTCATGGGGAGGCAACTGATCAATGTTTCTTTCATACATTGATATTTATCTTTCTCTTTCTCTTTCTCTCTGTCTCTGTCTCTCTCTCCAGTAAAAACATACCTTCAGGTGAGGATAAAATAAAATAAAATTGGAGCAACAGTACTTCCCTTATGAAACAACAGGGTTATAGCACATTTCACCCAAGGCCAGCACTGAGAAATTGCTCAGGCAGGAGACTTCATTACTATTCCTGGTAACTATCTGCCACCCAGCACACTGTCCCCATCAGCTGGGTGTCCACCAGAATAGAAGCTGTAATAAAGGGCGAGCTTTCATTTGTCCACTTTTATCATGACTTTGTCCCTGATGCCTGACACTGGTTCTTTGAAAAAAGTTAACCAAGTTGACAAAACTCTAAGGGAATTAACAAGACAGAAGGCACAAATAATGTCAGGAAAAACTGTAACTCGGAAAAAAACTGATCAAGTAGAAACTCTGATATTGCAATGACTGCAAAACAATTCCCTAGAACAAGTCAGGTGACTTGTTACAATGTGCATCAAAACCAGACACAGATACATTATGAGAAATAAAATCTGTCTAAAATCTGTCTAATTCATGAGTACATGCTAAAACGTAAACCAAATTCAAAACATAATGTGCCCAAGTTAAAATTGAACTCATTCCAGGAATAAAAGGACATTTTGCTACATTAGGAATGTATCAATTTAACTGATTATCCAGATTGAGAAAAAGTAATTTCAAAAATTATGCAGGAGCCCTAACCGGTTTGGCTCAGTGGATAGAGCGTCGGCCTTCGGACTGAGGGGTCCCAGGTTCGATTCCGGTCAAGGGCATGTACCTGGGTTGCGGGCACATCCCCAGTGGGGAGTGGGCAGGAGGCAGCTGATCGATGTTTCTCTCTCATCAATGTTTCTAACTCTCTATCCCTCTCCCTTCCTCTCTGTAAAAAAAAAAAAAATCAATAAAATATATTTTTCTTAAAAAAAAATATGCAGGAAGCAGCTAGTAAAAGACTTCATAATTTAGTAAAATAAAGGTTTATGATTTTTTTAAAAACTTGGCATACAACGGCAGCACATGACATGCTAAGTGTGAGGTTGTTCAAAGTACTGTGTGCCTAGCAGTCCTCAGATTCATCATTCAACAAATATTTATGAGGCACCCATTTAGGTGGACCTTGTGTACCCCATTTAATGAAAGCTAAAGGGAATAACCCTGAATCCTGAAAGAGGCAGAGGAGAGCCCATACCTGAGTATAACTTAGCAGGCTGGAGACCTCTCTCTTGGACAGTCGTGAGCTTGATCTGCGGCCTGTGGAGGAAAGAGAAACGCAGTCTATGTTTTGTGGAAGGGGCAGCCCGGGCCAGGCACTTTATAAGATCCAAACAAAACTAGAGGTTCTCATGAGAGAAGGCATCAAAGTCCTTCCAGAACTGTGCTGCCCAATTCAGTGGCACTAACTACACTTAAATGAACAATCCAGTGCCTCCCACATCAGCCACATTTTAAGTGCTCATATGTGGCTACTGGCTATTGTAGTGAACAATACAGAAATAGAACGCTTTCACCCTTGCAAAGTTCTATCAGACAGTACAGTGTGAGGCGCTGTCAATAACAGGATGGGGCAGTACAGGATTTTCTTAACCATCTGGGTTAGACAAGCTCAGTGAGGTGGATCCCAGGTCATGTGACCTGGGGAACTGCTGAGGCAAGGAAAGGTAGTCCTCAGCCCCCTCCGGCCTGAGTGATTTTCTTCCCAGTCAGTCCAGATGCCAGGGAACAGGGTCCCAGAAGAGCCAAAGACCCTAGCCTATGCTGCAACCACCCCCACGGTGACTGGGGAAAAAAACAGGGATGTCACCTCCTCAAAGTCTCAGCTGAGGTGAGGAGAGGAAGGAGGCCGAGGGCTGTGGCAGGGATGATAAATGGCCTTGGCTCTGCCTATATCCTCCTTTTCCCTTCCCTGGCAGGTAGTCGGGGACCAGACCCTCTCCCCACAATCTGCCTGCAGCCTGCTCAGAGGGAGGCTCACGTCCCAGCTGCGGTCCAGTGTCTGTGCCACCCCACCTCCCCACAGGCCCCGCCACCTCTGATCTCCGGGGTGCTGATGGCCTCCAAGATCGGGGGTGACGGCGCGTCCTTGGAGTCAGAAGACTGGTTGCTGCAGTCCCCGTTGGTGATGATGGAGTCTTCCCTCCCGCTGGCATCCTCCTCTCTGCTGAGTGGCCTGGTGTCTCCCTTCATTGTTTCCTGTGAGAGGGTCAGAATGGATAGGGTAGCAGTGAAGCAAGGGCTAGAGGGGCAGCGTACCCGCAAACTTCCCACCTATGGTTCTATGCCCTCAGGCCAAGAGAAACCCTAAGACATAGGCTCAGGGTGATACTCCTTTCCCAAGGACCCCACCCAGACTGCCCCCATAGCCTGCCCCCCTCACCAAACTCGGAGGCTCAGGACTTGGTTCCATGTGGCCAGGCAGCCCGAAGGCTCAGACGCCAGCACCCAGGAGGCTGGGCCTTGGTCTGAGGCTCGGGCTGCTCTGTGCAATTAGCTGGCCACTTCAAACAATGCCATTTAGTAACCGCCTGCGCCTCAGCCTTGACTGCCGCTGGCCTTGGTCCCCTCTGCCCCTGGCCCCTTCTCCCTGCCCAGCTTCTGTGGGGCCTCAGGAAGCCAGTGCATTATTTTCCCTCCTGACCCCTTTGTTTGCTCTCTCCCTTCCCCTCAATCTCCAGGTCCTCTTCCTACCGCCCCCTCCTCCCCCACAGAACAGCTTCTCTCTTCTCCATGGCAGCACAAGCCCCGCCCCACCCCAACCTCAGGGACCCATTGGTCTGCTTGCCTGTCGCTCTCTCCTCTCCACCCTCACCAGCTGAGGCTGAGAGTCCCAAGTTCCCAAGAAGCGAAGGGATAAGAGGAAGCACAGGCAAAGGACTGGGACAGTGAACAGGAGGCATGCCCCCAACCTGCTCCAGCCTTGCCCCACTCTGGGCCTTTGTCTTCCTACTGCTGCTCCTCCTGGGAAATGCACCATCACTTACGCAGCTAAGACCAGCTCAGGCCAGGTCTTCACAGATGGGTTCAAGGGCAGTGACCTTCGACCTGGCCCACCACCTAACACATCTGTTGGCAGTAAGAACCTGTACCTTTCATTTCAACCACCCTCCCAATGTCATTGTGGGCCCATTTTATAGAAGAGGAAAACAGACACACAGACCTTACTACTGTTAAGTCGAAAATCCCATCTAAGAAGTGGGGCCATTGCAGAATTAGAGCCTAAGTACAGGGTGAGGCCCTCAGACTGCTATTTTTTTTCTTTCTCTTTCTTTGTTTAAAATATTTTAATTTTATTTTTTTAAGAGAGAAATAGAAACATTAATTTGTTGTTCCAGTTATTTATGCATTAATTGCTTGACTCTTATATGTGCCATGACCAGGAATCAAACCCACAACCTTGGCTTATTTTTTTTAAATATATTTCTTTCTTTTTTTTTTTTTTTAACTAATTAAAGGTCATGTTTACTAATCTAGCACCATAATTCCAGTCTGAGGCCCTCCCAAGCTGCTAGGAGGAAGGGAAGAGGTGAGGATGTTGGGAAAGTAAGCACAGTGCTTAACTTGTGGCCCCATTTGTGCTCGAAGCAAAGGCTGAGACTGGACAGAAGACAGAAGCTTTGGTTCAGGTGTAAAGGAGGCCCTGGAGAAGAGGAGAGTCAGGATTTCCTGGAGCCAGTGCTGGAGTTGGCCTCATGGATTAGGGGGTTTCTTCTTGGCATCCATGTCCTTTTTAATTTCTTCAAGTTTTTTAGCCAGGTTTGGCATGTCATAATTTTGAGCCAGATACATTCCAACCAGGTTGCCAAAAGTAAATCCAACCCCGCAAATCACAGAAGGACGCCTCAAGAAGTCGAATTAAAGAGTCACATTTATTGCAATCCGGGACTATGAGGGGCCATTCCCCAAATCTCATAGCCAATATATTTCTTTATTGATTTCAGAGAGGAAGGGAGAGGAGAGAGAGAGAGAGAGATAGAAACATCAATGATGAGAGAGAATCATTGATTGGCTGCCTCCTGCACACCCCCTACTGGGGATCGAGCCTGCAACCCAGGCATGTGCCCTTGGCCGGGATCAAACCTGGCGAGAGCAAACCTTGGCTTATTGGGACGGCCTTCTAACCAACTGAGCTCTCTAGCCAGGGGCAGACTCCTATTTCTTAGTTTCCCCAAAACAATTCCAAAAGTATTTGGTACCACACCTTCATGACGCAGTTACCACACCTTCATGCCGTGGAACCTGGCCTGGGAAAGCTTCCCCAGCAAATGGCTGCCTACAGACACTACGGACCCGGAGCCCTGTCTCAGGGACTTACCATGCAGTGACAGATTACACAGGAAGCCATATGACACGAAATGCAAGATGACTCACACTGGCATGCCGGGGTTCCTTCTAGAACTATCTAGTATACAGGGCTGCAGTGGTGACGCTGGTGTCGTACCCACCAGGGGGCGCTGTGGGGCTCAGTCTGAGAGGCCTATAGCACCCCCAGGCGGATTCCCGCTGTCACTGGGCGGAGGGGGGAAGGGTATCCCCAGATTCCACCCTCTGCAACTGTCCATTCCCCAGGCATGGGTGTAGGGCAACTAGACCTCCACTATTCTCCACATGGCCCAAGGACCAGTGCCCTTCGAATCACCTGGAGCCAGTTAGAACTGAAGGATCTCGGGCACCATCCCAGACCTACTAAATCAGGACAGACATTTTCACAAGCTCCATGGATGATTAATATGCAAGTTAAAGAGGCAATGTTCTGGCCCTAGCCGGTATGGCTAAGTGGATAGAGAGTGGGCCCGAGGACTGAAGGGTCCCAGGTTCGATTCCAGTCAAGGGCACATACCTAGGTTGCAGGCTCAATCCCCAGCCCCATTCAGGACATGTGTGGGAGGCAACCAATCTATGTGTCTCTCTTTCTGTCTCTCTCCCTCCCTTGTATATACTGATAGGGAGTACAATGTAATATTTACCCCCCTTGGTTCTAGGCTGTGCGGGTTCAGTTTCTCAACACATGTTAAGGAATCTCACCAGCCCCAGGGAAAGGAATTCCTGACCCTGCCTAATAGGCCGCCTCTCAGTACCTTTCACTCCCAAGCGCTGACCTGGAATTAGAACAGGCTACCTGACCTATGGCCAGTCCCGGCGAGATCAAGCAGACAGAATCCCAGGAAAACTGCTGGAGTGTGGTTCAAAGTAATAATTTCCTGCATTTCACTCCAGGCCAAACCAGGGAACGAAGTAACCTGGCAAAAGGTGGGAGGCTGGGCCATCGGGTGTAAGACACCAGGAGCTCTGTGGAGGGGTAGACATGGTTTCTAATCAGGAGCTGGTAGCAGATCATAAGCTGAATCAAAGTGCATGACTTCCCTCTCATCTGGGGGACCCAGAGTTCCCTCAGACAGCTCCTCACGGGGTCAACTGACTAGACAGGCCCAGGTGAGCTGCTGCCCAGCGCCAGCAATGATTAACCACCTCAGGCTTCCCCCCAGGGCTCAGCACTGCCAATTTGTGCTGCAGGCCTGCCTGAGGGACTTGTGAGCAGAGCACCTTCCCAAAGCCAAATCTCCACATTCAGGAAACATCTGCCCCTAGAACTAGATCCATGGGACCTGGAGGAAGATTCAGAGAAGAAAACCAACCCACTACCTGAGTGCCGGGGGTGAACTAGGCAGGTGAAAATACTCTTTCCAGGTGCATAATTCAATGTGATTTCATAAAATATTCGCTCTCTGTAGCTTTCACCAGAGGGTTTTCGATAACATTAACTGCCCTGGCTGCCTTTCTGCCACAACCAGCACCCAGCTCATGCCCTCTCTCCCTGTCCACATTCTACCGAGACAGATAAAGCCAGCCTCCAGGTGTGTACTGCTGCTGTTCCCTCCGCCTTGAAGTCCTTCCATCTCCCTACCACCTGCCTCCTTATTACTCAGATTTCAGAAACCACATCTCAAAAGCCAGGAAGGTTTCTCCCACAGGCCTTTGCTCAAGTAAACATACAAATCCACTCACCTGATAACAGACTGACTTTTTCAGTGTTTACTAGATGCCAGGCATTCTTCTCTGCTTCACCTGTATTCATTCATTTAATTATTAAATGTGGTAAACACTATTATCCCTATTGTATAGATGAGCAAACTGAGGCAGAGAGGTTAAGTAACATAAGACATACTTGGTCAATGTGCCTTGAAGTGCAATAGTCCAGGGAAGTTAAATAAGAAAATACATGCCCTTGGCAACAGGAATAAATTAGCACCAGAGACGGGTGTGTAAGGACAGATATACATCTCCCTCACCTCATCCCATGTTATCTCAGTTTGGCTTCTAGTGATTCAAGGTTGGCACTTTCCGGATAATGTGTTCCCCCAACACAAGCCAACTGCTTTATCTAGTGTGATCGTTCCAGGGCCAGAGGAAAAATTGGCTGGGTTACCTCCTTGAAAGAGGTGGCACCTTCCTGAGATTTTTCCAGAATGGCTGGCATCCCAGCTTTCGAACGGCACCTCGTCACTCCACTGTTGTAGTCACAGCTCCCCAGTTCCTACTTAAGCTGAAGGCAGTACAAACATCTCTTATCCTGTCCCCCATCCTGAGGCAGTCCTGTTATCCATCTGCTCAACAGGCTCCGATTAATTAAGTCACTCAACAAAGTGGCAGCACCAAGACTCATGCCCAGGCAGTCCGGGGCACGTGCCTGTAACTGCTGTACAGGAAACAAGGCCACAGAGAATACATTATAAGGTTCTAACAATGCATCCTCCATCTCAGGGGCTATAGTTTTTTGGCTGAGGGACACGATATACCAACCGAGTGTTTAGCTTGAAAGGAGGTGGTGATCTAACCTCCCGAGGCAGGGTGAACTCTGACCCTTTCCCAGAGGCTGAGGTCCAGCATGTGACTGAGGGGTGGGCAGCCGTGCGAGGTGGGCTCACCCTCAAGGTTCTTCCTGCAAGGCCCTGCCTCATTAGTGAACGGTGCTTGTGTTCCAACTGAACCAGGTCAGACGTGTCCAAATGCGAAGTGGCAGACATAAGGATGAGTGGCACCCCCAATGAGACCCTGGGAGGAGGCCCAGGAACTCCCCCCAACCCTTCTGTAAAGCTGAGAAGTGATGTCATTCATGTCCTCCAGGCTGGCAACAGCATCTTGTAAGTGTTAATTGCATTAATTAAACCCACAATGCAGGAAGGGAGGTTGGAGGGGATTACTAGGAAGTGAGACTCTGAAATAAAAAGGGAGAGGTTGGAAGATATTCCCACCTCCCCTATTTTAAAAAATGCCTTCTCCACAGCCTATGGGAGGGGAATCTAGCCTTCTGAATCTTCCCCTTGAAGGGCTCAGGTCTTTTTTAGCTGTCCCCACTGTCCAAGATTCCAAAAGAAGAGCTCACCTCACCAAAAAAACAAGCTACTTCTGATTGTCCCACTTTACAGATAAGTAAACTGAATCTCAGAGCAAGCAGATCAGCAGACCCCCTGCCCAGGATCACACAGCAACAAAGTGATGGAGATTTAGGCCTAATCCAAGGGACAGAACTTGAAAACATCTTTAAAACAATGTGGCAAATATAGTTATAAAGTTAAGCCCAGGGAAGAACACCACCCAGGTGCGTAGAGAACAGGGAGGCACCAGGCAGGGGGAGGCTAAGTACAAAGGCAAGGGGGCCAGAGAGCAGAACACAAGGTCCCAGTTCATTGCCTTTGCTTGATAAGGAAATAACCCCTACATTCCAGAAGAGAACAGATTCACAGGAAAGCAAAAGCCCCCAATGTTTTTCTCAAACCCCAGTGTTATTATTATCTGTAAAATGAAGTGACCTGGCCTAATTAATTCCCTAGGTCCGTGGTCGGCAAACTTCGACTCATGAGCCACATGCGGCTCGTTTGCTACCCTCGTGTTAATCGAGACCCAAGCCACATTAACTCAATCAAAAACCTGTAAACTTCAACGCAAAACATGTAAGCATACAAGTGTAGAAGTAGGGTTGTTAACCGTATCATAGCGAAGGTAATTTAAAACTAGTCCGTTGCGAGCCGATTCTATTTTTTTCTCATTTATTATGAAGGAAAGGGATTATTCTGTTTTCAGACGCGCAGAAAATTCCCTGGTTTGTCCTTACGCACTTACCTCGTGCTTGAGGTGTCAAGAACACTATCCACCCCCTTAG
>NW_005871108.1:3032634-3040617 GCF_000147115.1 Myotis lucifugus | reverse complement strand
CCTCCCGGGGGGGGGGGACATATTGTTCTTCCCTCTCTCGCTTAGGGGAGGGGGTGTTGTAGTGAAAAAAGGAATACGTGTGTCCCAGGCGGCAACCTTTGCAACCTTGAGTGTGGCTCTTCCACAAAATACCACGTGCGGGCGCGCACGTACAGTGCGATTGAAACTTCGTGGCCCATGCACAGAAGTCGGTATTTTGTGGAAGAGCCACACTCAAGGGGCCAAAGAGCCGCATGTGGCTCGCGAGCCCCAGTTTGCCGACCACTGCCCTAGGTAATTGGTGCTAAGGATCCCAACGTAGGCGACAAAATCCTGAGACATGGAAATAACCCATTCCCTATGCCATCTTGCCAGACTTCCCAGCTATGCCTCACACAAAGCAAAGTATCCCTTCATCCCTGATGACTCAGAGGCATTTGAGAATTGCTCAGTGCCTCTAGGTCTTTATACAGTAAACATCGGGCCTTGGAATATTTATCAGAATTATCAAAAGAATTGATCCCGCCTTAGCCAGTTTGGTTCAATGGATAGAGCATCAACCTTCAGACTGAAGGGTCCCAGGTTCGATTCCAACTAAGGGCACAATGCCTGGGTTGCGGGCTCTATCACCAGTAGGGGGCATGCAGGAGGCAGCTGACCAATGATTCTCTCTCATCACTGATGTTTCTATCTCTCCCTTCCTCTCTGAAATCAATAAAAAAGAATTGATCCCAGTAGGGGGTCAAATTGGACAAGTGCAAAATATTGGCTATGTGAAGATATTCCTTGCATTCTTGCTCATAATAGCAAAATACTAACAAGCACTTAGATATGTGTTAATGGGTTGGGATAAAACTATGTACCATTACTTCTTTTTTTTTTGTAACCACAGATATAATATTTATTTACTTACTTACTTATTTTTGCATGTATAGGGCGTAATGTCACAGGAAGGCCATAGTATTCTGCCACCCGTGAGGAGTAAGCCCAAGTTGCTGTTGGATGTGTTGTACACAGAGAAGCCATTCTTCAGCCGCTCTGCTCTCTCCACACCCAATGTACCATTACTTCTTAGGTAATTCATGGGGAAAATAAACTAGGAACATAAAGATCTCAACAGATAGGGCAAATTAAACTGGAGTTTATAGTCAAACTTTTTACCCTCTATAAACAAAATGCTAACAACCAGCCTCCTTCCCCTACAGTTTATTTGGGAAATCCTTGGAAAGGTGTTCAGATGGAGAGGGAACCCCAAAGTAAACTCATTCTGAGGGGGGCAGCATTAAGGAGCAGGAGATTCTGGCAGCTGCCATGCCTACTCTTGTGACCATGTGTGCCTCTTGACAAACCAACATGAAAGAGCTCTCAGCCCCCTCCCGAGGAGGAAAGGGAGGCAGAGGGCCAATTTTCTGAAAAGTGACTGCCTCGGCCCTGCTCCTCACCGTGGGCTACACCCATTGCTACCGCCAATGCCTTAAATCTCAACCCACCTATAAACCAACAGTGGAGGTACCGATTACGCCTATTAACAATCTAATAGTATGACCTGTCCATATGACAGCTGTCCGTACCCTGTCACACAGGATTCTACTGCTAAAAACTGACCTGGCCCAAAGCTCTAAGACCTGTATGCAAGGATAGTCACTGCTGTTCCATGTGTTATAGCAAAAGCTGCAACAAATGACCAATAGGAGACTGGCCAAAGAATATACAGCTAAACTGGGGAACACTGCTGAGAGGTGAAGAATGAGGTAACTGCCCAGCCGGCGTGGCTCAGTGGTTGAGCATCGAACTATGAACCAGGAGGTCATGGTTCCATTCCCAGTCAGGGCACATGCCCAGGTTGCAGGCTCCAATTCCAGTGTGTGGCGTGCAGAAGAGGCAGCCAATTGATGATTCTCTCTCATCATTGATGTTTTTGTCTCTCTCTCCTCTCTGAAATCAATAAAAATATATTTTTTTTAAAAAAAGAAGAATGAGGTAACTAGCCCTGCCAGTTTAGCTTGGTGGCTGAACATCGACCTAGGAACCAGGTCACGGTTCTATTCCTGGTTAGGGCACGTGCTGGGGTTGCAGGCTGGATCCAGAGTAAAGGGTGTGCTGGAGGCAGCCAATTGATGCATTGCTCTTGCATGGATGTTTCTCTCCCTCTCCTTTCCTCTCTCCAAAAATCAATTTTTTAAAAATTATCTTTATTGATTTCAGAGAGGAAGGGAGAGGGAGAGAGAGATAGAAACATTAATGATAAGAGAGAATCATTGGGCTGCCTCCTGCACACCCCCTACTGGGAATCAAGCCAGCAACCTGGGTATGTGCCCTTGACTGGAATAGAACCTGGGACCCTTTAGTCCACAGGTCGACGTTCTATCCACTGAGCCAATCCGGCTAGGGTTTAAAATATTTTTTGAAAAACCAAAACGTTACCTGAGGTAGGGTAACAGGTTTCAGGTCTACCCCTCTCAGCACAGTGGTGCAGTGTAGCAGGCCTGCAGACAAAGCATCTTAACCCAACACATCTGTGCATCCTACCAGCTTTGTGGCTCCAAGCCAAGTGGAGACTAGGGTCTCAAAGAAGTTTAACAGCATTTCAATCAAGATTCCACTCCTCGCTAGCTGTGTGGCCTTATGTAATGGTGACAATATTTAATATTAGAGCAATAATATATTAATATTTAATATAACGGTGCGTATAGCTCAACACATAACATCCTAGGACAGTTCAAGACACTGGGAAAGGCCACTCTTACCCATTCATCAGATAGGAGGTTCCTGCTAAGCGTCAGGAACCATGCTCAGCACTGAGAATCAAAGGCAGACAAAGGCCAGATAACCCCTGTCTTCATGCAGCTGCCAGTGGGTTCAGAGAGGGTGTAGGGAAAAGAAAGCTAGGAGACAGTTACAATAATAACAAGATTGGTTCACCCCAACATCTACACTATTCTTACACTACAGATACCCTTTTGCCAAGAGCTCAAGACAAGATTCTACACATTTGCTCAGAATTTTCCAAACCCAGCTGCACACTGCCTCCCATGTAACCCAGGAAAATCCAGAACAACCCTGCAAATCTGTCAACAGCACCTGCCTGTTCAGGCATCCAGCCTAGTTAACACTCCATTTCTCACCGCATCCCAGGTGAGCTGGCTTCCTTCTACTCACTCTCAATGTCTCCTGTGGGTTCCACTGCTGCAGTTACCTGGCGCTCAGAGCAATGCCTGCTTTTGCTGCTTTAGCCAAGTTACAGAACATAGCCAAGGCGCCAGGTGCCAGGGGCCCACACTGTGCTGGCTGCCGGAAAAACTGACCAAGAGGCATTATCCTTTCTCCAGCGAAAGCCTGGGAACCAGCCCCAGTGGTGGTCCAAGCATGTTTACTTGCAACAGGAAGCAAATGCAACTGGAAACAAATGCTACTTAGGAAGAGGCCCAATTAACCTAACATGGGGCTGCAGGCAAGGATAGAAAAAAAATAGGTACCCCCCCTCCCCTTCTCCAGCCTGTTCTAGAGGCAACCAGTCCTCCACCCAGCATGCACCAGAGGAGACGACTGAGGGCAGACTGAGACCTCCCTCCCCGCCAGCAGTACCCTTCCCCTACAGCCAGGCCTGTACCTCCTAGGCCGGGCACCAGAAGATTCCTCTGCTCTGAAAAATAAGACAGACCCAACAGCCAAGAACTTCCTCCAGGTCTTGGGAGACCAAAAGACAAGTTCAAGGCATTGTCTCACAAAGAAATCCTTCAGTACTCAAGTCCCAGACAATTTTGGTTGCTCTCAAATACCGTGATAAAGTTTGAAAACAGTAAAAAAAATAAAATAAAAAAAATCAACCCACAACTATATCCCGAAATAAATATTAAAAGGATCACTAAACACTAGAATTAATCTTCTCAGGGAGATAAAAACGAGATGAAGATACCATTACAAACGGAATTTGTAGAACAAGAACTCTTCAAAAAACAACAGAGGGTTTGGTAGCTGAGGGTATCACCCAGAAAATAAAACATTAAGGACAAAAACAGTAAGGGCAAATGGTCACTCAGTCAGTATGGCTCAGTGGTTGAGCGTGGCCCTATGAACCAGGAGGTCATGGTTCTATTCCTGGTCAGGGCACATGCCTGCGTGGGGGTGGCGGGCTCCATCCAGTAGAGGGTGTGCAGGAGGCAGCCGATAGATGATTCTTTCTTGTCATTATGTTTCCATTTCTCTCTTACTCTCCCTCTCTGAAATCAACAAATGATCACAGAAAATTCCACCAGGCCAGGAGACTCAACATCTGAATAAGAATTATAGAATGAGAGCAGGAAAAGAAAAAAAAAGGGAGATGATGATCCAAGAAAGTTTATTTCCTCAACCTTAAGATAGTGTCCCCAGCCATGTTGAGCCTCCCTCCCCCCACACCCCCTCTTTTCACACATCTGATAGCATCAACCTGACCCCAAAAGGAAATTTATTGGTTAAGAACCTTTCCCCACCGACAACTGTTTATCGCCCACCCGTCCACTCGTCCACTCAGGCATTTTTGGAAATGCATTTCTAATTTCCTGCTCATATCTTTTCAATGGCTACCGCTCTCCCACAAATTTCAAAGACTGTAAAAGACAATTTTCTGGAAATTTTAAGTTTAATTCTTATATCGCAAAACTAAAAAGCAGAGTGGTTGGGGTGTGGGGAACAGGCAGGGGTTTGCAAGGGCAGAGGCCATAGACCACACTGAACGAATGGAAATCTCTGTGGGTGATGTGACTTAAGTACTTTGGTCAGGCAAGCTGGTCAAAGCGTTGCAGATTCCAAAGAATCTCTTCCCACTGTTACCCAAAACTGTCTTCCATCAGGCCCAAGGTGACAGCAGTGCCTTCTAAATCTAAGACTTCACCTTTCTTCACCGTCTGTCCCTTCGCTTAGGTAGGGCTCCTGGCCCTGACTGCATTTTTCTCCATGCTTAGGAGAAACCGAGGCCCCAAAACAAAAGCAAAGCATGAGGTACCTTGGGACTGAGCTTACAGGTGACGATCTGTTTCTTTTAGCATCAGAGGTGATTTTCATTTGTATGAAATACAGTGAATATCATTTTTTGAAATATTCAAATTCTCTACACAAACAGTTCCCAAATTCTTTATTACCTGGGAAACTCGGGAATGCTAACTAACTGAGACTGCATTTCTTTCAGGAAGTGAATCATAACCACTTACCAATATTTGAGTGTTTACTGCATAACATGCAACATTTATTGAACCCTCAGTATGTGTGTTTTTTAATCTGTAGCAACTCAACTTATTGAAACTTCAATATCCCCTGGGATTGGCCAACAATATCCCTATTTTTCAGATGGAACAACTGAGGCTCAGGTCACTGGTTTATAAATGAAGCAAACAGGACTATAAATCAAAAGTTAATTTCAAAGCCCAAACCCCTTTAGTCTATTGTCTGGGACAAATAACATGACCCAACAAATAAAAATCTTTACAATATTTAGAGCTCCTCCCCCCCCACCCCCCCGCCCCAACTTATTGTGAATGAGCAACTACGGCTTGCTGAGCTAAAAGGGCCCTGGATTCCATTTAGTCCTCCTAGGCCCTCTACTGGGTAGGTGTGTGCTTGTACCCATTACACAGATGGAGACAAAAATCGAGAAAGGGAGGGGGTTTTGCCTATGGTTTTAAAGAGCAGGATGCAGCAGCCCCATGTGCAGGCTTCCTCTGCCATTTTCCAGGCATTTTCCCTCCCAAACTCTGTCCTGAGATAGTGGCAGATGCAAAAGCGTTCTGAAAAGAACTAACCACCAAATTTTGAAAGTGACTGGATATCCCAGACCCTCAGTTCCATCAGCTGCAAAAGAGGCCCAGTGAGAACATCAGCCCCCCACAAGAAGAGAGGCAAGTCCATCCATCACTTTACAAAGGGGGTGGTCTGCAAGGAAAAGGAGGTATTCTGAACTCCTCCAGCCCTGGTCCACCAAGAAACTGAAAATCAAGTGCATGGTTTTTTAAAAACTTGCTCAACACAAGGGCATGTCTGAACTGAGGCCCTGTACCTATCAAGGGCTCTGGGGAGGGGACACTTGCTATAGGGTAGGACCCAGAGTTTCAGATTTAGCCAGGACCATCTCAGATGAAATTGGAAAAGGGGTCTGAGCCTGGAGGCCCGGCAACTGACATGAGAGCTGGCCTGAGACAAAGGACTCAATCTCAAGGTAAGTTTTCCCAGAACTTGCCCAAACCCAACATCAGACGCAGGTCTCTGGGGTTGCAGTAATAAGGGGCGCCAGGCCCTTCTGGGTCATAGGCCCCCCACGTGGCTGGAGGAAGGGAAGAAAGGGAAGCAGCCTCCCCCAACCTCTTCTCCCTAGCTCCTCCCCTCAGACCCCTGCAGCTCCCAGATGCTTCCCCCCCACCTTCAAACATTTGCAAGGGGTGGAGATTATGCCTATGGCTTTAAGGAGCAGGATGCTGCTAGCCCCAACCTGGCCCTTTTGTCTCGGTCCTCTCCACCCCAAAGGGGCAAGGTAAAGGACCTTGCTTAGCTAGAAATTAAGAATTCAAGGCCCCAAGCTGGGGGGAGGAGGATGGGCAGTTTAAAATGTCCCCAACCCATAAAGAAAACCATGGCTCCTTTCAAAAAGGAACAAAGGCACTCCTTCCTGCCAACTCCCAAATCAAGGATGATGATTTGGAAAAGCTTTCATAGTTAACGGGAATAATACCTTGGTGGAGGAAGGCAGGAAAGGAGGGGCCAGTAGGGGTGCCTCCCTTCATCCCCAAGTCTTACTAATGGCTACCCTTAAAAGAGGGGCTACTGGTTAATTAATACAGATGTCAATATTCACCACCTGCTTTGTTAAGCACTATCTCATTGAGTCTCCACCCGAGCCTAATATGGTATGTGATAGGGACTATTCCACCATCAGATATCTCAGGAGCTTTGGGGGTTAGAGGTTAAATCACTCAAACTGGCTTCATTTACACAATCTGGGGTATTTAGCACGTTCCCATTTCACAGAAGGAATAACAAGGACATAGGAAACAATGGACTTACTGGGGCAGATTTAAACACTGGCCAAAGATTCATTCATGCATCCCCCCCAAACAGGGCAGCCTGCTTAGCCCAGGTGCTAGATAATGATGCCAACGGTGGCCAACTTTTATTGAGGGATTACTGTATGCAATTCCTATCAAATAGGTACCACCATCTCAACTCTAGAAAAGAATCAAGTCTGCACCTGGGGAGTCCAACGGCCTCCACTCAAGAAGCAAAGCAGGCCTCCTAGAGGGCAGAGGCAGGGCAGCCTCCTGGGCACTTTAAGTGAGAGCCCCTGCCGGGACTTGCTTCCCAAAAACAACTGCCACCAGTTGGCCAAAAAAAACCACATCATCCAGAAATCAGGAGGCAGTTCAAGGTTTACACTGTCTTTAATTCTGCTTAATTCATGAACCTTTGGGCTTGGGGGAATGGGGAAGCAGGTGGGGGGAGGTGGAAGCACCAAGGCCCCAGCCTACCTCTCAGCCGGGGGTGTGTGTGTGTGTGTGTGTGTGAAGGAAGGAGGCAGGCTGGAAGCACAGGGTGTGTGTGTGTGTGTGTGTGTGTGTGTGTGTGTGTGAAGGAAGGAGGCAGGCTGGAAGCACAGGCCCTGGGGCTGGGCCCAGAACCTCCTGCAGCCTTCTCCCTGCCACAGGTGAGTAACCTCCAGCAGGAAAAGCTGGGCCCCAGAGCTGCCTCCTTGTTGCTAACTTGCTAAGTCCGCCCTCCGTCTTCCACTTTCTCACCTGTGAAGTGGGACTCACCATCCACCCTCCCTCGCCAAACAGTCACACTGCTAAAGAACCCCTGTCTTCTAGGAGGTGGTGCCAGATGGCCCGTCTTATAGCCTCAGCTTATAGGTTAGGGAAGTGGGACCAGCCTCATTCCAGAAGAGGGGTAAAAAAAAAAAAAATGGAAAGTGAGCCCCCAGGGCAGGCAGTGCCAGGCAGGGAGGCCCGCCCCGGGCCGGCCAGGTGTGCACTGGGAGAG
>NW_005871108.1:3016060-3031359 GCF_000147115.1 Myotis lucifugus | reverse complement strand
GAGGGAATTTGAAATCACTCCGGAGCCTCCCCCCCGCCCCTCCTGCACAGGCGCCGCCTCTTGTCCCCGGGCCAGTTCCAGCACCCACAGGGATACCAAGACTTAATGGGGAACCCCCAGGGGTCCCCCAAGACACGAGACTCCCTCTGAGTCTCCTCTCTGTCCCCGACCCCGACCCCGGACCCAGAAACAGGGTTCTGGGTCTGGATACGGGGCCCAGAGCGGGAAGCGGCCCCCAGCAGCCATTGACCCCCACCTCCAGCTGCAAGGTCACCTGGGCGCTGCGGTGCCCCTGCCAGCCAGCCACCCGGTTCTGGACTCTCAGACTAGTCAATCCTTCCTTCCTCCGGGCTCAGCCTTTATCAGCCATCTTGGGGGGGGGGGGGGGGTAGAGCAGGGGAGGAAAGGCGGCCAGGTCCCTGGCTGCCTGGGTTCTTGGATCTGCTTGCATCAGGAGCGGGAGAAGCCTCATTCTGTTCGCAGGTCTCAACTTCCTCTACCCTTAAAGGGGCACTAAACTACTGGAAAACCGAACTTCCTAATATTTATCATACCTGGTATTTATACTTCCTACAGGGTGGGGCAAAAGTAGATTTATAGTTTTAAGTGAATGAAAGTTTATTTCCTGCATTATTGTTTATTAGTTATGGCCTTATTTTCCATACAAACGACTGTAAACCTACTTTTGCCCTATCCTGTATTTTTTTTTCTTTTTACCTGCTTATGTGTATCTCTACACATTAGACTGTGAAGGCAGGGTCTCAGTGTGTCTTAGCACACAGTAGGTGCTCAATAAATGTGTTGAATGAATGAAAGAACAAATGAATGATGACATGATGGCCTTCAAAGCCTTATAGCTGGCTCCTGCCTCACCTCTCCCTCACATCACTCTCATCTCCTCACCTCTTTGCTGTCCCTCAAACACATTAAACATGTTCCTGGACATTCTTTGCCCAGATCTCTGCATGGCCAGCTTCTCACCATTCAGTTCTCTCCCAAAGGTCACCTTCTGGAGAGGCTTTTCCTGAGCATGCCACCAGAACAGTCTACCTCTCCATCACTCCTATTTCATTTTCTTTGTAGCACTTACAGCTGTTTGAATAATTTTGCATAATTCCTTGTTTACATCTTTGTTTTCTTGTTATACACACACACACACACACACACACACACACACACAATCAACTCTACTTCATGAGGGCAGAAAACACCTGTCTGTCTTGTTTCAAGCTTTATTTCCTGTGCCTACAGGAGCTCAATACAAGTTTGATGAATGAATGAATTACTGAATGAGCACAGGTTTCCTGCCTCCTGGGCTCTAGTCTCTGAGTAAAACCACAGCTTTCTCCCTTCATCTCTTACCAGGTATTTGCGAATAAGTAAATGGCAAATTCTCTGGAAGTTGCAAATGCTTCTAAACTTACTGGCTTTTGTTCAACCTAGGAACCTGAAGAGAGGCTAAGGAGATACAAAAGTGAATGCGCTCAGCAACCAGTGGAGCCTCCTGTGACTGGCAGCAGGAACTCCTTGACCTCTGGCACAAACATCCAGAATTGGGTTCCAGTCAGTTGGTACAGGAAGAAGAGGTATGTCTTAGAGGAAAGAAAACATATATGGCCCTAGCCGGTTTGGCTCGGTGGATAGAGTGTTGGCCTGCGGACTGGGGGGTCCCAGGTTCGATTCCGGTCAAGGGCACATGCCTGGGTTGCGGGCTTGATCCCCAGTGGGGGGTGTGCAGGAGGCAGCCAGTCGATGATTCTCTCTCATCATTGATGTTCCTATCTCTCTTTCCCTCTTAATTCCTCTCTGAAATCAATAAAAATATATTTTAAAAAAAAACATATATGAGCTAGTGGGCCTGTGGGCGGGCTGCCGGGCCTCCATTTTCTGATCATAAGCTAAGATCTGTCATGTGGTAAAGGATGTCTGTGCCCCACCAGGAATGCCTGGAAGGCCTAGTTAAGATGCCAGAGCGTTGAGTTTTCTGGGATGTGGCCGAATTTTCTGGCAACAGTAGACAACCTAACTCCAAGAAATAACAAATAGAGGGTCCAAATGAACAAGCAGTTAAAAAGGAGCATGAACACCAGAAGAACCATGAAAGAAAAAAGGCATGATGCCTCCCCAGGACACAAAACCTTATAATTTGGAAAAAAAAAATTGGTCATAGTCACCATCTCATTTGAGCTTCGCAGCCACTCCAGGAGGAGTCAGGGCATGGAGAATTGAGGGCCCCTTTTCAGATGAGAGACTGAGGTCTAGACAAGAGAGGGACTTGTACAAAGTAAGTCTGTCAGGCAGCCTGGCCTTGCTGGGCACCTGCTATGTGGCATGTACCTGACCACGAATTCAGACAGGGAGGCCCAGGGCTCACATGCTGGTTGAGGACTGTCAATGAACATAAAGAAATAGGAGACTGGCAGGTATAGACACACCTGGGAAGACGATAGAATGGAGACGGAAGTGATGCAGCCTGAGTCAGGCCAGGATCCAGCTTGGCCTGTGGGAAGGACAGCCTAGAGGCCAGTGTGGCCAGAGCAGAGGGAGTGAGGAAGGGAGAAATAACTAGGGATGGGAGAAGATGCAGGGTCTAATAAGTTGTGGTGACTTTGGACTTTGGATGTCATCATTTGAACCATGATTCAACTCATATATTAAACAGACCCAGGTAGGGAGAGATGGATGAGAAGGAGGCTGATACCTGATCTGGAAGACTAAGAATCTGGTGGCCTGGACCATGGTGGGACTAAAGGAAGTGGAAGAGTGACTGGATTTAGGATAGGTTGTGGAGACTGAGTCAAGTGGTGCTGATGGTTCCAGGGGTAAAGGGAAGAGTGGCATCAAGGATGATTTACCCTGAGCACCCATGGGAAGGGAGGTTCATTAACTAAATGAAGAAGGCTCCCAGATGGCCTGGAAGTTGGCCTGGAAGTTGCTTGCAGATCCCCTCTGCTTTTCTCCTGCTCCTGCTCCTGTGCAGTCGCAGCAAGGTAGATCTGCTTTGGCCATGTGAATGTAAATGTGAATGTGGAGTCACAGGCACTGTGTGCTGGGCTAACTCCCAGCTCCCCAGCTCTCATTTCTACTGTTCCTCTTACTATCTGGGTGGTAGGACATGCCATATACATCTCCCACACCACACCCTCTCCTCCAGCATGCATTCCTAGAGCGACTGACTCCATGTCCTGGGGGGTGAGGGTGAGGAGGCTTTTTATCAGACTGTGTTTGGAATCCTACCTCCAAGATCCCATGACTGATAAGTCACCTGGTTTCTCTGAGCCTCAATTTCCTTAGCCATAGAAAAAGAATCCTTCACAGAATTGCTACTGGGACAATTGAATGCACTTAAATGAAAACATTGATGCTGGATTACCCAGTTGGGCAGACAAAGCGCTTGCGCGCACGCACACACACACACACACACACACACACACACACACACACGGTGTTCCAAAAAATGTATACACACTTTGAATAATTAATAATTCCAATGGGTTAAATCTGAAAAGAAAGAAACATCAATTGAGCTATCAGCTGTTAAGTGTGTATGCATTTTTAATCCTTATCCAAGGACACATTTTTATTGATTTTTAGAGAGAGAGAGAGAGAAAAGAAACACCGATTGATTACATCTCATACACACCTCGACCAGGACTTGAACCCGAAATCTAGGTATGTGCCATGACCAGGAATCAAACCCACAACCTTTTGGTGTAGGGGGCAACACTCAAACTAATAGAGCCACCCGGCTAGGGCAGAAATATTTTTATGAAAGATTTTGTTTGTCTGTAATTGGAAAAAAGATTTTGCTTTTATTTTCACCATTTCTTCCTCCCACCCCACCCCCTGCAAGATTTTGCTTCTTAATGTTTAAAAAATATATAGATATTACTATATACACACAAAGGCAGCAGAGAACATGGAAAGTTAGAAAAAACTTTTGTTTCTAGATAGACTGATTTCAAATACTCCTCTGGTTGCATACTGGTAAAATGGCGTTTACTTAAAATTTTATTGTGCCATCACAATCATTGTAATCGTGATGGAAATCAATGTTTATAAAGGAAACAACAGAATTCTGTGATTAAAGGTCATTTGTTTCATCACCCAAAAACACACAGATAAGAAAATGTCCTTGCTGTTAGGAAATAAACACTAAAGTATTTAGGAGTAAAGGACACAATGTCACCAATTTTCCCTTAAATGGTTCAGAAACAATAAGATGCATATATATATGAGAAAGGGAGAGTATAAAGCAAATGGGCAAAATGTAAATAAATGGAGAATCTGATTAAAAAGACATTTTAAGAGTTCCTTGTACTAGTATTACACTTCCATAAATTAGAGATTATATTGATTAAAAAGGTGCCCATCCCCCCCCCCCAAATTGATGTTGCCCTGGCCAGATAGTTCAGTTGTCTAGAACATCTTCCTGATATACCAAGGTTGTGGGTTTGCTCCCTGGTCAGGGCACATACAAAAATCAACCAATGAGTGCATTAATAAGTAAAACAACAAAATTGATGTTCCTCTTTCTATCTCTTTCTCCTTCTTCCTCTCTCTCTCAAATCAATATACTTTTAAAAAAACTTTTTAAAAGACTCAATATTATCACTTTATTCAGGAGATAATAAAATACAATACAGAGCTGACAATGAAAAATAGTTGAACATAGCCCTGGCTGGGTAGCTCAGTTGGTTGGAGTGTCATCCCGAAGCACCAAGGTTGTGAGTTCAATCCCCAGTCAGGGCACATAAAGTATCAGCCATTGAATGCATAAATAAGTGGAACAACAAATTGATGTTTTTTTCTCTAAAATCAATACATACCTAAAAATGTTGTTTAAAATAGCTGTACATAGAATTATATAAATCTGCTACATTTTCCAGAAGAGATCCAATCATGTAAACACAAAAGGAAAACCAGGCCTGGCCGACATTGCTCGGTGGTTGAGCATCAATCTATGAACCAGGAGGTCACAGTTCGATTCCTGATTCCAGGTTAGGGCACATGCCCGGGTTGTGGGCTTGATCTCCAGTGAGGGGTGTGCAGGAGGTGGCTGCTTGATGATTCTCTCTCATCATTGATGTTTCCATCTCTCTCTTCCATTCCTCTCTGATCTAAATAAAAAGTATATATATAACTCAAGGGAAGGCAGTTTGCCTGAAAGCCACAACTAGTTGGTGGCAAAGCTGGGACTAGACGCCGAGCTCCAGCCCCACCCCCCTACTCTGAGTAGCTCTGAGTGTGCTATATGCTAAGGAGTTTGGACCTCAGTCATCTCCTCATCTAATTGGAATAATAATAATAATCCTAATGCCTACTTCCCAGAATGTCTGAGGGATTCACAGAGCCCAAGTATGTGAAAGGACCTCATTGTAAAGTACTCAGTCTTAATTGCAGTGTCATTAGAGGTCATGTTCATTTGCAAAGTAGGTTCCTCACCTTTCATTTTCTTTTCCTTTTTTCCTCACCTTTCATTTTCAACAGGAACATCCTGTTAACCATTAGAAGGAATTCCTTTCTGCTTCATTATTTTTAAAAACTTTTATTTATTGATTTGAATTTTTAAAAAAATTGATTTGAGAGAGAGACATTTATCGGTTGCCTCTCCCCCACACCCCAACCGGGACCCAACCTGCAACCTGGGCATGTGCCCTGACCTGAAATGAACCGGCAACCTTTGGGTGCACAGGACGATGCTTAACCAACTGAGCCACACTGGCCAGGGCCTATTTATTGATAGAGAGAGAAAGAGAGCTAGAGAGAGGAGGGAGAGAGAGAGAGAGAGAGAGATCAATTTGTTGTTCCACTTACTTATGTACTTTCCATCCTCCTTCTATATATCCTCATCCAATATGCAATGTATTTACTTACTTATTATTGTCTACCTGACTGGAATAAGTCTTTGAGGGACACCTTATTTATATGTTTGACCACTGCTATATGTTGTTCATTGGGATCTAAAATAGGGCCTAGCTCATAGTAGGTGCTCAATAAATATTTGTTGGTGAGTCAGGGAACACAGGTTTAGGACTTACCTATAGCACTTATCTTCTCTAATGCTTGGATTTCTTCCTTAAAAGGGGGGCTCCCAATGTTTTCCTCATTGTGTTGCTATGATAAATTACATGATACATGGAAATGCATGTTGTAGAATACTGCCCAAGTGTTGATAGTGAAGAGGTCCTTTGGCTTAGGACATTGGCTTCTGGCATCTGTGTGACCTTGGAAAGGACACTCAAATTCCTTGGCCCTACTAGTATCTGCTTCAGAAGTTTACTGAGGGTTAGATAAGAAGCATGTGGAAACTAAACACAATGGCCTGATATGTAGTAATATTAACTACGGTCATTGTTGTTGAGGGACTGGAAAGGAAGGATTCCACTTCCTGGATTTGCTGTGGATCCGGACTCTGCCTCCTCTTTTGTTGTGGGATAAAATAGAGGGGATGGACCCCCTAGTGCAGACCTGTCCTTATCTCTTCTGGGCAGGCCCTCTTGCTCAAAGCTTCAGGAAGTGCATATACACAGCACGCTGATAACCCTGCCTGCAGGCTGGGCTTTGGAAAGTGATTACAGTAGTGCTCCCCCTCTACTCACAGGGGATACATTTCAAGACCCCAGTAGATGCCTGAAACCTCTGATACTACTGAACCCCATTATACTATGTTTTTTCCTAACCACACTCATGATAAAGTTTAATTAATAAATTAGGCACTAGAGATTCTTAGTAAACACTAAGAATAAAATAGAACAATTATAATAATATACTATAATAAAAGTTATGTGAATGTAGTCTCTCTCTCTCAAAATATCTTGTTCTATACTCACCCTTCTTCTTCTTGTGATGATGTGAGATGATAAAATGCCAAACCTATTCCTGAGTCTGTGTAACTAGACTTTACTTGCAGTAAATTGCTTGGTGTCACTTGTTTCAGATCCCTTGCTGAAGTCTTCATACAGGCTCAGTGCTTTCTGGTGCAACACATTGCCCTCAATATCAACACTTTTTCTTTTTTAAAAAAATATATTTTATTAATTTTTTACAGGGAGAAAGGGAGAAGGATAGAGAGTTAGAAACATCGATCAGCTGCCTCCTGCACACCCCCCTGGGGATGTGCCCACAACTAAGGTAAATGCCCCTGACCGGAACTGAACCTGGGACCCTTCAGTCCGCAGGCCAACACTCCATCCACCGAGCCAAACCGGGTAAGGCCAACACTTTTTCTTTCTTTCTTTTTCTTTTTTTGAACTACCATGCTCTTTATTCTCTTGATTTTCCTCCAGAATTTTAAATAGCTCTACCAAGAACAAATATTACAGAGTTTTTTAAATGAAAAACAATGTTTGGGTGCAGGGTTATCATTATTGTAGATACTATATACAGCCTTTAAAATCACCTGTTCAATGACCAAAGCTTTGAGAAAGTCATTAAAAGCATTTCCTCTTAATGTCAGGTGGGGTTCAATGCTGTCCGAAGCTGTTCATCAACACTTTTTCTCTTCATGGCCTCCACCCACAAATTTAATGCCTTTTCTATATTACCTAAGCACTCATTATGCACTGTGGCCATAACTTTTGTTGTTGTTGTTAATCATCACCCAAGGATATTTTTTCCATTGAATTTTTAGAGAGAATGGAAAGGAGGAAGAGAGACAGAGACAGAGAGACATCCACTGGTTACATTCTGCATGCCCCCACCAGGGCCAGGAATCAAGCCTACAACCAACATATGTGGTACGTGCCCTTGACCAGAATCGAACTAGTGACCCTTCAGTCCTCAGGCCAATGCTCTAACCACTGAGAAAACCTGGCCAGGGTTGTGGCCATAACTTTTATAGTTTAAGGTACGACAGCAAAACTATAACACAAATTTGTCTTTCCTTCTTCACAATCTCACTGATAGATTTATTCTTACCATAGATCTTAGCAACCTCAGCTTATGATTTTTTTCTTTCTTTATTAAGTCAAGAACTTTCCCCTTTTCACTTAAAGGAAGCATTTTATGGCTTCTCTGGCATATCCGAATTGCCAGCATCGCTATTCTTACGCTTTGGGGCCAACATGAAGTAAAATGAACAGAAGCGTGGCAAGGATGGCTACTGAGAGACTAAGGGGCGGGAAGCATACTCAGCCTGGGGAAGCTGGACAAAGGGATGACTCACGCCCTGAGTAGGATGGCGCGAGATTTTGTCAGGCTACTCAGAATGGTGCACAATTTAAAACTTAGGAATTGTTTATTTCTAGAATTTTCCATTTAATATTTTCAGACCATGATTGACCATGGCTAACTGAAACTGTGGAAAGAAAAACTGCAGATAAGTTGGAACTACTGTACTCAGTTCTGTTGAGCTGGGGAGTAATGAGAGAAGGCAAGGTGGCATGTCCAAGACCACAGGGCTTCCCCCTTGATTGTTATATTATTTTGTTCAGGGCCTGACAACTCAGTCTGCTTAATTTTTATTCATCTTTCAGGTCTACCTTCACCTGGCTTCCTCTCCCCTCTACCAGGGTTATGTTTGAACCTGCTCACAATCCCCACTCTCTTTCCTAGCATTTATCCCTTTTTAATGTCTTCAAATACAGTCTGTCTCCTCCATTAGATTGTAAACTGCATGGGTGAGGAGCAGTAATCTGTGTTGTTCACTGCTGTGTCCCTAGCACCTAGCAACAGGCCTCAATAAATATGTGCTGCTTGAATGAATGAATGAATGAGTGGACTCGTTAATTTTTAAGATAATAAAAATGGTCTAGAAGAGAAAGTTCTTCAGATAAATCCTCCAAGGTTATACCCCAAGGTTGTGTTCACAGCACCCAGCAGCAATTTGCATTGCAGTCTTAATCTGGGCCAGACCAGGCATTCCTGAGGAGAAAAACAAAGCAGACAATAGAGATCTGAGCCCTCGTTTTCTTAGGCAAAGGAGTCCTACCATGAATTTGAAATACAGGGTGAGATATCCAAAAGGTTGGAGTCATTATCACCACCACCCTCAAAACTAGGAATTACCAAAAGACCCTTTAAAGAGCAAATTTCTAGAGGGGACAGTTTAAATGTCCATTGAAGTTTAGGCCAAGGATCTTGAAAAGACTTAAACTTTACTCCAGGAATTACATATCTCAAATTTGTCCCAAGGAGAAATCTTGAGATTTGGAAGAATATTTTTAAACAGAGAAGCGAATTCATCACCCCAGCCTATGAAAAAATCAGAATTGGAGCTGTCTTAGAAATCCAACAATAGAATATTGTTTGTATTAATTTGCATGTGTAAAGATAAAAAACTAAAAATGGAATTGCCTCCTCTTCCTCAGCTTCCAGCAAGCTCATAGTCAATTTAACAGCTAATCAGTAATCTTGCCACAGCTCCATATGATGGTGAGTTTGCATCCAACCTGGTCCGGATTTACTATTTTTATTTTTTTAAACTCCTTTTTCACATGCCTCATCTTCTCTGCCTAACAGCCTCCCAACAAGGGAGCTTTAATCTGGTTCACTGTTTTGTCCCTGCACCCAGCAAGATGTGGGGGTGCATAGTAGGTGTTCAACAAAGACATGTTGCATGAATGGACTAAAGTATGTACAAGGCTGAACTCAAATCTTCTTGGGCAAGTTGGCAACTCCAAACCAAGTGGAAGGTACTGACCTAGCAATTCCATTCTAAGACAGAGTAACTCTATTCATCAGATATCTGTATATGCAAAAATGTTCTCTCTAGCATTTGTAATAGTGAAAACGTAGGCAAACCCTAAGTGGTTAAATCAGATAGGACTTTTCCATACAATGAAACACTATGCAGCTGGAAAAGAACTAGCAAATCTGAAAGTGCTGATAAGGCGAGAGCTCCAAGATATGCTGCTAAGTGAAAAGGCAAGATGCTATAAACAGTGTACACAGTGCACGTTTGAGTCCATGGTTCAAAAAATAATAATAATAATATGGAGAAAAAGTCGAATAGATCATTCCAGAGTGATCCTGGTGTGCCCCTAACCAACAAGTGACTGGGTCACACCTCTCTAAGCCCCATCTCCCCTCCTACAAAAAACAAGGATAAGAGTTAACACCTCCTGGTGGTGTTACTGAGAGGATTAAGGGAGAAAATGCATGTAAATGGCCAGCACCTCTCCCAGAGTGAGTACACAAACATATATTTGTTCAAATAGAAAATGATTTCCTTTATGACAGGATGGGAACAAAGATCATTTCACTTTTTTTTAACCCCCATTTTAAAATTTATTTTGTAAATGAATTCAAATTTACAAAAGAGTTGCAAGAATAATACAAAGCCGCTGTCACCAATTGTTAACATGTGCCATATTTGCATTACCCCTCAATTTTTTCTTGGAACATTTTATCTTCCTTTACCTTAAATACTTTTAGCATGTATTTATTTTTTTTAAAGTATGTTTTTATTGATTTCAGAGTGGAAGGGAGAGGGAGAGAGAGATAGAAACATCAATGTTGAGAGAGAATCATTGATCGTCAGTATGTACTTCTTAAAAACAAAACCATTCTCTTAGATAACCAAATACAATTATCAAATTCAGGAATTAAACATTGATACAATACTCTTGTCTAATCTATAGTTGTGTTCAAATTTCATCAATTGTCCCAATAATGTCCTTTTAAAAAATTGTGATAAAAAACACTACATAATGTAAAATTTACCATCTTAGTGTACAGTTTAGTAAAGTATATTCTCATTGTTGTGCCAAGAATATATTCTATAGCAATTTTGTACCTCCTCCAGGATCATACATTGCATTTAGTTAACTTGTCTTTTTTAGTTTCTTTTAATCTGGAAAAATTCCCCAGACTTCCTTTGTTGATGACTTTCATGACGTCAGTGTTTTGAAAAGTCTAGGCCAACTGTAATTTTGTGTGTTTGATATGTGCTTTTATAATAAAGGAGCTAATATGGAAGGTATGATTAGATAAATGGAATCATAGAAATATCCATAATTTTTGTTTTGTTTTCTGTTTTTGGTAAAAGAGGACCTGGAGTTTGTTTCTTCTGTCCTTGGGCTTCCTAGTGATGAGTTGTATAAGTTCTTTATATATTTTGAAAATTAATCCCTTATCAGATGTCGAATATGTTCTCCCATACTGTGGGTTCTCTTTTCTTTCGTTAATGGTTCTTTTGTTGTGCAGAAGCTTTTTAGCTTGATATAGTCCTATTTTTTATCTTTTCCTGAGTTTTCCTTACCCTTGGAAGTACAGCGGAGAAATATTGCTGTGAGAGATAGCTGAGATTTTATTGCTTATGTTTTCTTCTAGGATTTGCATGGTGTTGTGACTGACATTTAAGTCTTTTATCCATTTTGAGCTTATTCTTGTGTATGGTGGTCTAGTTTCTTTTCTTTCTTTTTCTTTCTTTTTTTTTTTTTTGCATGTGCCTGTCAGTTTTCCCAGCACCGTTTATTGAATTTATTCCATTATATGCTCTTGACTCCTTTGTCAAATATTAATTGACCATAGAGGCGTAGGTTGATTTCTGGGCTCTCTATTGTGTCCCATTGGTCTATATGCCTGTTCTTATGCCAGTATCAGGCTGCTTTGATTATAATGGCCTTGTGGTACAGTTTGATATCCAGTATTGTGAAACTGGATAAAGAAGGTGCAGGGATTAACTAAAGACCATATATGCATACTGCTTGGACACAGACAATAGTTTGGTGAAGGCCAAAGGAGGGAGAGTTGGGGGTGAATGGAAGTGGGCAAAAGGGGGAAAAAGAGGGATACCTTCAATTATGTCAACTTTAGAATTTTTAAATAAAAAATGCCCTTGAGCAATGCACAGGATCCTTCTGTATCTCACCTGTTTCAATGTCAATCTCCTGGTTGTGAGACTGACTGTACTATAGCTTTGCAAGATGGGATCTATGCCTTGAGAGAAACTGAGTGAAGGGGACAGAGACCTCTCTGTATGATTTTTTACAACTGCATATGAATCACAATTATCTCAAAATAAAAAGTTTCATTTTTTAAAACTGTCCTTTGGCATTTCAGAGTGAAGGGACAACCCTTCTCCTAGAGAGAATCTGGCCCCTTGGTGAAATTCCCAGCAGGAATCCTCACGCCTGAGAAAGGACTTCTTAATGAACTTCTTTCACTTGCAGGGATTGGGGGAGGGGGGGTTCCTTTGCTTTCTTCAGGGACATTTTCAAGTGAATGAAGGGAGCAAGGTCCCTCATTAAGGATAAAATGGGAACTGTTGGGGGCAGGGTTCTTTAGAAGGGTGGCCTGGCCCCAGGTCTGCATTTCCTGCTACAATGTCACATTAGCAGTAATCACTGCTCTTTCCTTTATCCAAGAGTGGACTGTGAATGAGAATGTTGGAAACACCATTTTTATCTACTGTTTTTGTCAGTTGAGACGTTCTTAATAAAACTGAAAAATCATAAAGAGGCAACCATGGGAATTCTATGTGGTATGCAGTGGCATTTTATGATGTTTTTATACTACTTACAATTGAAGCCAAGAATGGTGTTGTCTGAGATTCTGAGGCCTTTAGAGCACTTGAACTTCTCCTTGGGGCTCAGGGAATGTGGGTTGTGGGCAGGATCAACCTGCTGCCAGGTGCCTGTTCAGGCTGAAATGCTAATTTCTTGATGTTCTCAGAGAGATCAGTTATGGCCTAGCCTCTCCCTACCTTGAAAGTTTGTCCATCCTTGTGCTATTTTGAACCTAGAACCTGGGAACATAGTATCCCTTGACCCTTCTAGGAGTTTCTCCCAAAGAAACAAAACAATCAGATATGGCAAAAGAATTATGTGCAGGGATGCTTTTTGACTTGTTCTGTTTATAAGATTGGAAAATTGGAATAATAATAACAAAGATGTATTGAGCACTTAACATGGGCCAGTTGCTGTGCTGTTTTACAAATATTATCTCAGTTCATCTTTTCTAGTAGGTTCTATTAAATATCTTCTTTTTTACAATTGTGAAAAGAAATGGAGGCACAGAAAGGTTAGTAATTTGCCCAAGACAACATAATTAGTAAGTGGGGGAGACAAATGTGTAATAAACAACGGCAGTAACACAATGTGATAAGCATTAACATTAAAATAATATGGGCAACAATAGGTAGGCAATGCAAAGTATTAACATTATACATGCTACATAATTGGGTGCTTAAAATAAAGCCCTATACATGATAGGCATTTAAAAAATGCTCATTATTTGTACTTCAAACTTAAATGTTCCCAGTGATCACCTGGAGATCTTGTTAAAAAATGCAGATCCTGAATCAGCAGGTCTAAGGTAGGCCTAAGGGTCTGCATTTCTAACATATTCCCAGGTAATGTCCTTACTGCTGGTCCGAGGACAATATTTTGAATTCAGGGCGTGGGAGAGCCCTGAATATATAAAAATAAGACAAATCACTGAAACCCCAATGACCTGTCATATGGAAAAAGACTATACAATAATAGTTACTCATTGCAGTGTTGGCCTACAGTTTCAAATGAATTTCTTTCCCTTTCTCTGTTTTCTGTCACATAGGCCAATCAAATTCCACAAATATTTATTAAGTGGCTCAGCACCTGTCACTGTAGGAGTAGAAATAAAGGAAATCTAGTGGTTTCCTCAAGGATGTTTAAAAAAGAAAAAAAAAAAAGGCTAAAATAATTTAAAGAAACACACTTTAAATGGGTGCATTTCATTGTATATAAATCATAACTCAAACAAAGTTGATTTAACACTTAAAGATATAAGTAAATATAATGCTCTGACAGGGATCTTTTTTAAAAGATTAAAAATATTTTAAAATAAGAATTCCTGGATGGTGAGTCAGGAGGTCTGAGTTCACTCCCTGTCTGTCTGTGACTGGAAGGTTTACTCTCTTCCAGGTACCTTGAACTTGGAAACACCTTGTACTTCTTGGCATCAGTTAATGATTTCACACACACATGAATTTCACGTGTGGGTATGCCTTCCTGACCAAACTCACGTCCCCCAGGCCAGGCCTGCATCTGGTTTTGTCACAAGGTCTCCCAGCACCTGCCCTGGCATCTGCCTCACAGTAGGCACTCAATAGTATTTGTTAAATGAATGCATGAATGAAATAATGGTTAAATGGGAGGAGCTTAGCCTCTGGGCAGAAGACATATTTTAAAAACATTTTTTATTGATTTCAGAGAGGAAGGAAACATCGATGATGAGAATCATTGATTGGCTGCGCCCCCTACTGGGGGTCGAACCCGCAACCCCTGCATGTGCCCTTGACTAGAATCGAACCCGGGACCCTTCAGTCTGCAGGCCAACACTCTATCCACGGGGCCAAACCAGCCAGGGCTGAGTGGAAGACATCTTGTTCATACCCGCAAAGAAGGTGAAGAAGCTCTTGGGCTTGGAGATGAGGTCCTAGATTGCAAGGAGCATGCCTCCATTTCCCAGCGGGGAGCTGGAGGATTCTCGGGGTCCTTGGGCAGAGAGCCGGGGGTTCACAGGGCCGCAGTGATTAGCAACTGTCCCAGGAACCTCCTCCCACCCACCTGATCACTGCCCTCCCTGCCACTACCACCGCCCGTGCACTTGTGTGTTTTGTTCATCCTCACCTGATATTTTCCATTGTTGTTGTTTTTTAGAGAGTGTAAGGGGGGGAGAGAAACAGGGGTGTGTTGGTTGGTTGCCTCCCACACGCCTCCCGACCGGGGCCAGGGCAGCCCTGGCACAAAGTCCTTTAGGTCAGTTCCCCAAGTGTGGTCCCAGGGAGCTGGTGGGCAATGCAAATCCTCAGGCTCCACCCCAGCTTTTCTAATCTGACGCTCTGGGGACGGGACCCCGTCATCTGCCTGGAGCAAGCCCCCTACCCCCGGAAGATGCTGATGCAAGATCCAGGTTGCGACCCACGGCCCTCGCTCCTCCGAGAAAGCCCCCGGGACACGGGCCGCGTTGTCACTTCCCCGCCACAGGCCCGGACCCCGGAGGCACCGGCGGTAAGAACCTGCCGAATAGCGACGACAGCGACAGCACTCAGTGGTTCTCAACCTTCTGGCCCTTTAAATACAGTTCCTCCTGTTATGACCCAACCATAAAATTATTTTCGTTGCTACTTCATCACTGTAATGTTGCTACTGTTATGAATCGTAATGTAAATATCTGATATGCAGGATGGTCTTAGGCGACCCCTGTGAAAGGGTCGTTCGACTGCCAAAGGGGTCGCGACCCACAGGTTGAGAACCGCTGGGGGGCCTGGTGTGCGTCGGGCTGTGTTCTCACACTCAAGAGGACCGGCCGCCCGGGTCACTTAGGAACGTGACACTGGGTTCACCAGGCCAGCTGCGCCGGGCCCCCAGCGG
>NW_005871108.1:3009491-3013608 GCF_000147115.1 Myotis lucifugus | reverse complement strand
ACTCAGCCAACTGAGCCACATCCGGCAGGCTAAAATGACCAGTTTTAAGTCAGGCAGCTGGGAAGTGATGGAGTCAGTAATTCAGGACCAAACATGTGATTTAAGATCCTGAGGAAATAAACACACTGGAACAGAGCTTTGTAGATGAACTCCCAAACTAGGTAACTTAGCTGTTATTTATGTGTAGTTGTTTTCTGGAAGACTTCCACTTAGAAAATAAAATAGATTCTGCATCCAAAAAACTTTAAGCATCCACCTGAAGCTAATATAATATTGTATGTCAACTTTACTTAAATAATAAAACCCCCACAAAACTTTAAGCTACTGGATTATATGATCCCTAAGGTCACCTCCAACTTGGCAGTCATGGAAAATAGAAACCATTTCCTTTAATATCAGGGCTTGACACATTCTCTAACTTTGAAACAAACTCTACACCTTTACCTTTGTTTTTAATACAGAAAGCTTTTTCCTGATAAGCAACTTACCAACTTTGGGCCATTTTTTCTTTTGTTGAGTGATCATTTTCTAGTATCCACTCTATTATCTGAATTTATTTTGAAGTCCATGGCCTAGGACAGTGATGGCGAACCTATGACACACGTGTCAGAGGTGACACGCGAACTCTTTTTTTTGGTTGATTTTTCTTTGTTAAATGGCATTTAAATATATAAAATAAATATCAAAAATATACATCTTTGTTTTACTACGGTTGCAAATATCAAAAAATTTCTATATGTGACACGGCACCAGAGTTAAGTTAGGGTTTTTCAAGATGCTGACACGCCGAGCTTAAAAGGTTCGCCATCACTGGCGTAGGACTAAAGGAGAAAAGGAATCATTTTATTAATATTGGCATCACCATTTATTGTTCATTCAGTGGATATTTATCTGAATGCTTACTACATACCAACCAGCCACTAAACCCAGTGAGGTTTACAAAGGCTTAGTGGATGCAACCTATTGTGCTGGGGCAGTTGTGATCTGAGAGAGCAGGTAAAAAATGGAGATGCAATATAGTGCTAAGTGTATCTGCATATGCTTTCTAATGCCTATGATCAGTTCTAGGTAATGTGGAGCCTTGAAAATAGGTAGGATTAAAAAATATTCATTTTTAGAATGGTTATGAGAGAGGAAATTCAGAAAAATATGAACAAGAAAATAAATGGCCTGCAAGCCTCTCACCTACCTATAAACGAAAGCAATACACACACATTAGAAAATTCAAACAGTATCTAAAGCTATAAAATAAAAAACAAAACACCTATTTCTCTTATCCCCAGAAATAGTCATTTTAATAGTTTCTTGTGTATCTGTGGAGGAAAAAAGTCTGCATCTGTCATCACATGTAGGTATCCTTAAAAAAAATTTTTTTGGCATAAAAGGGATTGTGTGATATTCCTTTAAATGGATCTCCATAGCCGAAACCGGTTTGGCTCAGTGGATAGAGCGTCGGCCTGCGGACTGAAGGGTCCCAGGTTCGATTCCGGTCAAGGGCATGTACTTGGGTTGCGGGCACATCCCCAGTGGGAGATGTGCGGGAGGCAGCTGATCGATGTTTCTCTCTCATCGATGTTTCTAGCTCTCTATCTCTCTCCCTTCCTCTCTGTAAAAAAATCAATAAAATATATTTAAAAAAAAAAAAAAAAAAAATAAATGGATCTCCATAATTTATTTAGCCCGTCCCCTATTAAACACTTATATTGTTTTCAGTTTTTTGTTTTTATGAACAATGCTGTCAAAGATCTGCTTTGTGTAAATGTGTCTGGGATTACTTTTTGAACATACCTGAAGGGTGTACTTGCAATGTAATTGCTAGGTCAAGGGACATGGTCATTTAAAAATTAGGTGCAGCCCTAGCTAGGTAGCTCAATTGGTTAAGAATTTTGTCCTGATATGCCAAGGTTGTAGGTTCGATCCAGTTAGGGCGCATCCAAGAATCAACCAATTAATTCATAAATAAGTGGAACAACAAATTGATATCTCTTTCCTTCCCTCCCATTTCTCGTAAATAAATAAATAAACTTTAAAAATTAGATGCAGATTGCCAAATCATTCTCCAGAAATGTTGCTCTCTTATCCTCTCATCAGCAGTGTGTGAACATGGGTATTTTCTTGTACTTCCACCAGAACTGATGTCATCAAACTTTTATTATTTCTAACTTTTATTTTTGAAGATCTCATCAGTGAAAACAACAATCATATTTCCGTGTTTTACTAATTTGCATTTTTTTAATCTGGAATGATTTTGAGCATCTTTTCATATGTTTACTGGTGAGAATAGTTAAGATATTGATAGTGGATAGTCACAGGCAGGTGAGCATTCCAGGGAGAGATAGCTATGCTGGTACAAAGGCAAAGAATGGGGGAAAGTATTCAAAGAAGATTTATTCTATAAATACTTACTGTGCCCTTACAGTGATTAAGGTGCTGTGACCATACAAAGCCATACAAGGCATCTCTGGGAAGACTTGTTCTTGTTCCTTATCTGGATTGAAAATTCTAAGTGCCCCCAGGTAAAGTTCCAAGGGGGAGCCTCAGAGATTAAGAATCTGGATAGGTCCCTTTCTTGATGGGAGTGAGTATCCTGGTATCTTGTCCTAGGTTTTGAAGGACAAAGAGGGTTTGAGCAAATGAAGATAGGGATGGGCGTCTGTAACAACTGATAGACCAGATTAGCTTGAGGCCCCTCTTGAGAAGTGGGGGATGAGACCTCACAAGCGGGTTGAGCCTCACTACTAGGCTGAGGCCTGGAAATGGAAAAGCAGTTGGAGGGCTTTTCAGCTGCCCTATCTTTGTTTATTTTTAAGGCCCTGAGTAGCAGGAAATACAGCAGGCCAAAGATCTGATAGTTCCACAGATTTGCAGTAAAAATGTAAAGAAATAAAAACTCATGAATAGTTTAAGGACACATTCTCAAGCCCATCCTGTTGTGTTTACTTTATAGAATCAGCAGTTAAGCAAGGCTAATACCCAATATCACAAATACTGGAGAAAGACAATGCCTGATTCAACATTGGTTAACATGTTTCCAGGGTATATTAAAATTTTGAGACAATAGACACTTCCAGGAGTGTAAATCTGTACAACTTATTTGCAAGGCAGTTTGGCAAAATTTTCTCAGAATTTAAAAAATCCATATATCCTTTGATCTAGGATATGTTTTAAGAATTTATCTTATGTCCTATATAATAAAAGGATAATATGCAAATAGACCAAATGGCAGAACAACCAATTAAAAGTGTAATATGCTAATGATATGCTGAGGCTGCTCAATAGCTCGCTATGGTGTGCACTGAACACCAGAGGGGCAGACGCTCTGACTGGTAGGTTAGCTTGCTGCTGGGGTCCGCCCGATCGGGACTGAGCGAGACAGGCTGGACATGCCCTGGAGCCCTCCCACGGTCCCTCCCCAGCTGGCCAACCTCCCGAGTTCCTTCCCGGCCCCGATTGTGCACCGGTGAGGTCCCTTGGCCTGGCCTGCGCCCTCTTGCAATCCAGGCTGAGGGACCCACCCTCCCCCTATCCAGTGCATGAATTTCGTGCACCGGGCTTCTAGTTGTTTAATAATACCAACAAGACCCACACAATAATGTTCATCTTTAGGAAGCTAAATTATGCTAACTATACAGTTGAATGCCATGCAGTTGTTAAGAGTTGGGTACACTTATATCTGCTGACATGATTGATCTCTATGATAAAATTGAGGGGGAAAAGGCAAGGTGCTGGGAGTTGGTTTGTATTTAAAATAAATTAAATGAAAATAAAATGATGGGAAAGTCACAGAGGTGTTAGCAGTAACTACTTGGGAGTGGGACAGAGGTGTGGGCAGGGAGAAAGAGAAATGTTTATAATCTTTTATACTAGTTGGGTCTTTTCAAAACCTTGCACATATATTGGTCTTATATTTTCAAAAGACTAGTGTGGTGTGGTATTTTTGTTTTGTTTTGGTTTTGATTAATTTTAGAGAGAAAGGGAAAGAGAGTGAGAAAAACATTGATTTGTTGTTCCACTTACTTGTGCATTCTGACTGGGTGTCAACCCCAGAACCTTGGTATAGTGGGACAATGCTTTAACTTACTTAGCTACCTGGCCAGGGCCTCAAAGACTAGTTTTT
>NW_005871108.1:3001010-3007263 GCF_000147115.1 Myotis lucifugus | reverse complement strand
TCCTTCTTCTCCTTACCAGAGGATATTTTTCCATGATTCTTTTTTTTTAAGTTAAATTATTGGGGTACTTTGGGCAACATGATCATATAGGTTTCAGGTGTGGGTTTCTACATCCTCCTCTTAGAGTAGGAGGGAGGGAAAGGTTGGGGGCAGGGAGAGAGAGAGAGAGAGAGAGAGAGAGAGAGAGAGAGAGAGAAACATCGATGTGAGAGACACATTGATTGGTTGCCTCCCCAACTCGCCTGACCAGGGCCGGGGATCGAACCGAAGCCCACGTACGTGCCCAGAACCCGAGACCCTACTATCCAAGGCCTGATGCTCTAACCACTTAGCCAAACCGGCAAGGGCTTATTTCCTATTTCTAAGAATTAATTTTCATTGTATTTTACAAAAATATTGATCTGCGATAGATTGAAAACAAAAAGGTGCAGGTGGTTTGAGAAGCAGAGTTTGCCTAGGCCTGGGCCAGTCAGGAAGTTTCTGGCTCGGAGGGAGGAGGTCAGAAAGGGGTGGCTGCAGGGATGTCTGTAGCACTGTATATGCTAGAGAGAAATTAGGAACCATTAAATGGACTGGCAACTGGAGATTGGTGTAAGGAGTCGTGGTCTGTTTTTACTAGGGGACATCATGGTGGTCAGGAATTCACAGTTCTGAGTTAGATGGACCTGGGTGTGAATCCCAACCCCAACCAACATTTCCCCCCACTCCAAGCTAAGGCTTTTTTTTTTTGGTGTGTATGGGGTGGGGGGGGGGGGGGATGAGGCTTGCTTTGAAGATTGAGATCTTGTAAATAAAATACTTAGCGTAGTACCTCAGTAAAAGGTTGTTCTTGTTTTTCAGATTATGTAGTAATTTAAAAAGATGTTCTTGAGGAAAATGTAATGACATGGAAAACCTTTCACAATATACTGTTTAAAGTAGTAGTTTACAAAACTTTTTACCACAGTGGTATTTTTTGTAAAGGAAGGGCGGAAGGATGAGAGGAAGGAAGTGAATGTTAACTGTGGCTATATCTAGGTGGTAGGACTGCAGGTTGTTTTGATTGTTTATTTTTGCCTATGTACTGTCTAAAAATTTGCTAGAATTAATTTGGTAATTTAAAGTTAACTTTATTTAAAGAGCCCAGTCTGAAAGAATCAATAAATGTTGACAAGGTTGAAAGTAAAACAGCATTCTTTGTTTGCACAGTTTAAAAATCACGAATAACCTGATCTTCCCAGGATTCAGCCAAATGGTGCACTAAAAGTTGGGGGCTTAAATTTGTTCCTGTTGGATGTCTTTCCGTATCTTAGTGCAGATCCTTTCCCTTTGCCTGTCTTGTGCTCCAGAAGTTCTGGAGGCTTGAATCAGAACATCACTGAGGTTTTTAACTGTGAGATTTTATGATCCTTTGTGTGATTCTTGCATTTTTAAAAAAATTTATCTTTATAAATGTTGAAAGTATTACAGATTTTTCCCTTTCCCCCTCCAATACCCTAATGGAAGGTTAAAGGCATGTGAACCACAAGGCTGGATGGGAACTTGCAGTCTTTTAAACACAGGACTAAATTTTCATTGCAAACTTAAAACAGTGCAGAGCTACTGAGAGTCAAAAGTGAAAATTCCCTTTTACTGTCATCCCACTCTTGTCAATTCTAGATTATTCTAGAAATAATCACAATATAATTTTGGTGTATGTCCTTTTGTATTTTTACATACACTGACAAACTTACATGCAGTGATGGTAGCAAACCATAGAATAGCTATGCAGCTTGCATTTTTTTCATACCTATCATGGAGATACACATCAACTGCAGTCTTCTGATAACTGTAATACCTTGGACTAAAAGTCTCATTTTTTAGTTAATCCATTTCCTATTGCTGGACTTTCAGTTGTTAGAAACAATGCCAGTGAACATTTGTGTCATTTGTGTGCTCACCGTATGTGAGCATTTCTGTAGGACAGGTGCCCAGAGTGCAGAACCAGCAGTCTTTGCTGTCACTGTCAAGTCTTATACCCGTGGAAATGCGTTTGTTTGCAGGTGGAGACCTGTTTACACAGTAACTGTTATGGACACTGATTTTCTGGAGACCTCTGTCTGGTGTTCCTGCCTTCATTCTTTCCTGTCTTTTTTCTCGTCTCTGCTCCCTACTCCACTCCATCCTGTCAAACTGCCTCCAGTCCTTCCCAGCCTCTGAGCTCCAGCCCCTGTGCTGCCTCCTTCAGAAAGCCTTCCTCAGTCTGCAGTGACCTTTGTTCCACTCAGCAACTGAGATCTGGGTGGTTTTGTTTACTTGCATCTCTCATTTTGAACATAATCATTTACTTTTCTATTGTTCATACTGCTTTGTATGTGTTTGTCTCGTGGCTCTAACAGATAGCTAATTCCTTAGAGTCAGGGGCTGGGCTTGTACTGTTTTCTGAACTCAGGGTTACAAGTTAATGGCATAGAGCAAGTGCTTACTTAGTACATGCTGGGTGAGTTGAACTGAATTTGAGATATCCTGTGACCCTCCTAGGGGATGCTGGGTGTTTCTTAAGCAGGAATGATTATAGAAGGTCATCGTATATAGGTGCAGAGAACACTGAAGAACTCACAGCATGTCAATCCAGACCTGGGCTTTGGAGGCTTACTGGATTTGAGTGTTGTTCACATCACCTAATGTAATTATTTGACCTTGGACAAACCAGCCTCTTGGAGGCTCAGTTTCTTATCTGAAAAATGGAGTAATAAGAGCAGTTTATGGCAGTGGCATTAGGAATAAGTGAGTTAATATGTGTAAAGCACTTAATACAGTACTTGCTAAATTTTAATTTTATTTGTTGATAGTTCAGTTAGGTTCAGCCCCATGCCTCAGTATCAGGTTATGCAATAAAATTTTCCTTTACCTAATGGAGAGAATCTGAATTCACTTCTTGGCTATTGATGCTCCAAAGCTTTCAAGCTTTTCAAATTCTAGTACTGAAGTCTCAGATTTGCTGTACTTCTCAGTTAGCTCTCAACAGATTTTTTCACTGTTCTTTTTGTTCCCATGCAATCTGACTTTTGTCTTCCTGCAGAGTTTTCCTACTTGAATTCTCCGTTCTTGAGTGACTCCTAATCATTTGCCATTGTAGCTTGTAAGTCTCTTGGCCTCTTCCTCAAATCTTGATCTTGTGTGTCATTTTCTTTCCAGTCCCCGAGTCTGCCATCCCAGAGCAAGGTCTTAGCCCTTTGTACCTTACTGTGGCAGTAACAGCTTCACTTCCGTTCTCCCATCCCAGATTCCAGTTTGCCCTGGAGCACGCTTATACCGTTCAACTCGGAACATGCTGCTCCTCTCAACTATTTACTTTACATAATGAAGTCTGCAGTCCCTTCATTTGGTATTCAAGGGCCTTTTTAAAATCTGAATGTAGACCTTCATCCTCTTTCTGCCTGTGCACTTAGACCTCACTGTAGAATCATAGCTTATTAGAGCTGAAGGGGCCTCAAGAACCCTCCAGATCAGTCTTTCCCAAATTTGTGTTTTCTTTTTTTTTTTTTGTTAATCCTCAGCTGAGAATATTTTTTCCATTGATTTTTAGAGATAGTGGAAGGGAGGGAGGAAGAGAGAGAGAGAGAGAAATATCAATGTGAGAGAGAGAGACACATTTTTTAAAAATATATTTTTTATTGATTTCAGAGAGGAAGGGAGAGGAAGAGAGAAATAGAAACATCAATAATGAGAGAGAATCATTGATCGGCTGCCTCCTGCACGCCCCCTACTGGGGATCGAGTCTCAACCCAGGCATGTGCCCTTGACCGGAATCGAATCCCGGGACCCTTCGGTCTGCAGGTTGATGCTCTATTTACTGATCCATACCGGCCTGGGCGAGAGAGACACATTGATTTGTTTCCTCCCACACATGCCCTACCAGGGCTAGGGATCAAACTTGCAACCCAAGTACGTGCCCTTGACTGAAAATCGAACCTGCGACCCTTCAGTGCATGGGCCAATGCTCTAACCACTGTGAAACACTGGCCAGGGTCCCAAGTTTGTATTTTCATTCAGAAAAGGCTTCAGCAGCGAGACAGTCAGAAGATACTGTCTCTCCACCTCTCCAGCCTTGGGACCTGTTTAACCAGTATCTGTGAAACAGTTAATCATGGAACTCGTTTTTTGTTTTGTCAGGATGGGGGTCAGGTAAAAGCTTTATAAAATGCTAATCTAGTCTCGTCTTGGTCTTGGAGATAAAGAAACAGAGTTCTAACAGGAGGAAAGCAACTTGATTTAAGATCTTGTAGTGCAGAAACTGGGGTTAGAACCTCCCTTGATTGAGTTAAAGCCTAGTGGAATTTTTTAATGTTTATCTTATACTATTTAGTATGTAATTCTAAAAGCCCTGACTTCAGTTACTCAACCCATGTCCAAATTGTTTCATCTGTATCCCATCCACTTCACCTGCTGCTCTATAAACTGGATTATTTTAAAGCAAATCTAAATCTCTTTTTTTTTTTTTTAAAAATATATTTTATTGATTTTTTACAGAGAGGAAGGGAGAGAGATAGATAGTTAGAAACATCGATGGGAGGGAAAGATCGACCAGCTGCCTCCCGCACACCCCCCACGGGAGATGTGCCCGCAACCCAGGCACATGCCCTTGACCGGAACCGAACCCAGGACCCTCCAGTCCGCAGGCCGACGCTCTATCCACTGAGCCAAACCGGTTTTGGCAAATCTAAATCTCTCAGACATCATATCATGATGAATTCCTAAATACATACCTAGGTTAAACTCTTATCAACTACAATGCCATTATCATATCTAAAACTAGAGTAGGGGGGAGGGAGGGGCCTCAGCCAAGCCAAGCCCTTTCACAGTCCAGGAGCCCTCAGGGGATGTCTGACTACATTTTTAAAAAATCACCCTGTACTTAATTTTCTTACTAACTCCTCCTTTTAAACTCCCCTCACTCTCACATTCTGTTTCTTCTTTTTATTTAACTATTTTCCTGGCATCACCCCATTTTAGCATCCTTCTCTTTCCCGCTTTCTTTCCCTCCCTCCCTTTGAACCTCCTGCGGGCCCCTCTCCCTCCCTCCCTCCTCCCTTCTCTCCCTTCATTCCCCATGTCTGTCTCCTTCTTACTCCTCCCACCCTCCCCTTCCCATTAGCCTTTTCCTTGTGAGCCTGAACCCTGCCTCCCTCCTTCCTTCCCTATTATTACCCCCCACCCACCCTGTACCCCTGCCATGTTCCCTGGTTTCTCTTTTAAACCTTCCCCTTTCCTTTCTGGGACCTGCTTGATATTAAAGCTTCCGTTTGGGGGGCGTTAACCCCCAGCCCAGGGCCAAGCCACCAGGCCTTTGCCATCCCCCCTTCCCCAGCCTCCCTGCCGGCCGTCCTCCTCCCATTCCTTGCCCTGGCCGCCCCATCTTCTAGTCAACAAAGTACACTTTATGTGCCACCAACCTAACCCTGGCCAGTGTCTTTGGGGTCCAGCCCTTGAGGGCGGAAGTGGTACCCTCCTCAGTGTCCGACTCCACCCCACCTAAGCTGTGCCTCCCCTCCCAGTGCGGGGCGCCCGGCCCAGCGAGGGCGGCTGAGGCCCGCGCGATCCGGGCACTGTAAGTGCCTCCACCCGGAAGGCCTCAGACTGTCCACCCCTTCTGTCCCAACGGGCCGCTCTGGAGGCATCCCCTCTCCTCCCCCCTCTGGGCGGGGCTCCCTGCTCCCCCGCTCCCGGACACCTGGCCCCCCCCCCCTCGCTGGGCACAGTGCCCCCCCCCCCCCTGGGCCGGGAAAGGTCAGAGCTCACCCTTTTTAAAGGTGAAGCCAGCCTGCCCCGATTTTCCTCCAATGATTTTTTAAAAGAAAAAATTTGCCCCTGGCAGGTTTTGGCCCCAGTGGAATAGAAACCTCAGCCCTGCGGGACTTGAGGAGTCCCTGGATTTGATTCCGGGCCAGGAATTTGATTCATGCCCAACACGGGGCATGTAGGAGGCAGCCGATCAGATCAATGATTCTCTCCTCATCATTGATGGGTCCTTCTCTTCTCATTCTCTTTTTCCTCTAGTTAGGATTTGGAGTTGTCAACAGGAAATCAAATCCACGACCCATTAGTACAAGGGCCGAAACTCTACCCACTTGAAAAAAAAGGTCCGGGCACAAATTTCTGTATTTTTTAAGTATGCCTGGAGAGGTAATGCAGGAGGGAAAAATTGCCCTTTGGTCCCTGCAGTTGGGAGCGTCGTGGTCACTGTGCAGGGCCTGGAAAATTCATTTTATTGCCTTTTAAAAAAATTCTTTAG
>NW_005871108.1:2956621-3000186 GCF_000147115.1 Myotis lucifugus | reverse complement strand
CAGCCTCAGTTCCTTGACTTTTTCTACCGACAATGCTAATGACTTCCTTGTTCTTCAGTGATACTTTTATGGGTTTTTTTTGTTTCTTTGTTTTTAATATATTTTATTGATTTCAGAGAGGAAGGGAGAGAGAGATAGAAACATCAATGATGATAGAATCATTGATCGGCTGCCTCCTGCACACCCTCTACTGGGGATTGAGCCTGCAACCCGGGCATGTGCCCTTGACCAGAATCGAACCCAGGACCCTTCAGTACACAGGCTCTATTCACTGAGCCAAGCCAGCTAGGGCCTCAGGATACTTTTGGATAAATCTGTTGGGTGAATTTTTGGCAGTGCAATTGTTGACTATGTACATTTTACAAATTTTCTCCCCCAAAAGCTTGATATTTATTTTCCTGATAAAGGTTTCAATAGTGCCCACTTCAGAGTATTTTGGGATAATCAAGCAAAATGTTGGGTTTTAACTGGATAAATATGAAGGAGCTGTACATGTGATAGTTTGAGTTCATTGGATTGGCTAGGAAGTGACCCCCTTCTTGGAATGCTTTTATGGCCACAGTTTCCTCAGGTCTTGCCTTTTTTTAATTTCCCTGTGGCTTCCTTGCTCAGACTGATTTTGGAGATAAAAGATTTCCTCCCTTTGTTTACATGGTTTATTTTTCAGGGACAACAGCCTTTAGGAGTGAGTTGAGGGTAGGGTGGGGACTTGGTGTTAGGGAATTACTTCAGAGCCCTCCTTATTCTTTAATCATCTTCTGGAAGACTAAGAAGTGGAAATTTCTAGATCAGTTGCCAAATTGTGACTCGAGGCCAGGGCTGGGCAAACTTTTTGACTCGAGGGCCACAATGGGTTCTTAAACTGGACCGAAGGGCCGGAACAAAAGCATGGATGGAGTGTTTGTGTGAACTAATATAAATTCAAAGTAAACATCATTACATAAAAGGGTACGGTCTTTTTTTTTTTTTTAGTTTTATTCATTTCAAACGGGCGGCCAGCAGGCCGTAGTTTGCCCACGGCTGCTCTAGGCTGTAGCCTTCAGGTTAAACATTTAGACATTCAGATTGCTGGCAACACTTAGTTTTCAGGAATTGGAGCTTGTGGGCAGAAAGAACAAAGCAGCCCCCACTGGGGAGTGTTCCAGAATTTCTGAGGGGAAGGTTTGATGCGCCTCTTGGAAGGGACTTGTGAATTGTAAAGGCCAAATATTGAGCCCATCTGGGTGTACTTCCTGCAAGCTGGTTTTCTAGGGCAGCACTGTCCAATAGAACTTTGTTTTGTGTTTGTTTTGTGTGTGTGTGTGTGTTTTAATATTTTTATTGATTTAAGAGAGGAAGGGAGAGAGAGAGAGAGAGAGAGAAAGAGAGAGAGATGGGAACATCAATGATGAGAGAGATTCATTGATCAGCTGCCTCCTGCACACCCCACACTGGGGATTGAGTCCGCAACCCCGGCATGTGTCCTGACCAGAATCAAACTGCGACCTCCTGGTTCATAGGTTGAAGCTCAACCACTGAGCCACGCTGGCCAGGCTAGAACTTTGTATGTAGGTGGAAATGGTCTATAATCTGCACTGTCCAGTATGTATTGTGGCCACTGGAGCCATATGGCTATTAAGCACTTGAAATAGCTAGTGGGGCTGAGGAACATAATTTAAAATTTTATTTAATTTTAATAAATTTAAATAACCACACGTGTTTAGTGGTTATGTATTGCACAGTGCAGTTCTAGGCTGTTGCCCCTATGCCCAGCCCAGCATTGAGCTTCCTGCACTTTGCTCTAGGAATCTGTGGCGTTCTTCTTCCCTCAGATCAGGTACCCCCACCCCTAAGTTCACAAAACCTTTTCCTCTGTCTCTAATGTCTTCTGTACTTTCGGGGAAGGTGGGAGGTAAACACTTGTGTTGTACAATAAACAAAATGGTCTGTCTTGTTCTCCACTTGTCTCAATGTGACTTTTTTCCCCAACTGAATTGAGAACTTCATGGAGCAACTGAGTTTTGCCTATTCCTTGTGTCATCTGTGTTGTATAAGTTGTGCCCAATAAATACTATTAACTGATTAATTGATTTGTCCTTTGTAACTGATTTCTCCCCTTTTTCCCAGGTGCCTTGAAGAAGAGTCTCACAGCTGAGCAGGTCCGAGCTGATTTCATAACTCTGGGTAGGTCATCACCAAGGTTCCTCAGAGTGACAGGCCTTGCAACTCTTTCGTATATTAATGTCTCCCTATGTTCTCTCATAGGTCTTAGTGAAGAGAAAGCCACTTACTTTTCTGAAAAGGTATCATAATTCCTCTTAATCAAGGTTAATTAAGATCACTTGCTTTTATTTCACGAAAAGAAACATGGAAAATGCCAACTAAGGAAAAGTCATCAATCTTTATGTGTCATCTCCCCAGCTTAATGTTTTTTATTTGGTTTCATGCAAATGACATACAACCAGCTTTTAAATTGCACTATTTAACACATTTGTAATTTTTGTGCATTTTTTAGTGCACCCCACTGATCTGATTAAATATTAATGTCATACTGTTGTTGTTCCAACATGGATTAAATCTGGGAATGAAAGAAAAAATTTATATTATCTTCTGTGCCCTCTACACTCCCCCACCCCCCAGATCTGTGCATCTAGACCAGCCCTTGGTTCTGCTTTCTTCCCACTGTCTGTATAAAAAACTAAACATTGCTGTGGGGGGTGGAATGAAGAGGGAGAATTTTTCCCATTGTTAAGACTTTGGCTTTTTGTTTTTGTTTCAGTGGAAGCAGAATGCCCCCACTCTTGCTCGATGGGCCATAGGTCAGACTCTGATGATTAACCAGCTTATAGATATGGAGTGGAAATTTGGAGGTAACTAGTTAGAGCCGGTCTCGGGTCCTTTGGGTGCTGTAGGGTTGGGTTGCAGGAGCTTTTAGATAGCTTCTATGGGTAAGAGGTTCCCTCCATCCTCAAACACCGTTGGGGCCAGCAGCTACCTCTCTGTATTGCCATCCATATTCCAGCAGCTGTTTCTACCCACGGCTATTGATATGTTGACTTCCCGAAAAGCACATTTTGCTTCCTCATACTCACCCCCATTTGGCTTCTGCTGCACAACCTGCAAGATTGGGGTCTTCAGAGTGGGTCCTCAACCAGCCGCTTACTAGTTTTCTCTTTGTATCATAGTGACTTCTGGCAGCAGTGAACTGGAAAAAGTGGGAAGTATTTTTCTACAAGTAAGTCTTCTCTTGATTGTTGAAAATGGGTAGATTTTTGACTTGGTTAAAAATTATTAAACCTACATTGGGTTTCTTTAAATACCAATTAAATGGATGGTCCACTGAAGTGCCTCAGAGCAATGTGGTCAGCCAAAGACATGGTTATCAACATACTTACTTTCAGATGAATAGGATCCAGGTATTATTCTTAAAAGTTTGATTGCTCCTGTAATCATGGGACTTTTTAGAAGTTTTGGTGGACAATCCAGACTGCTCTTGTAAACCCTCAATTTAGAAACTGGATGCTTTGATGTTTAAGTGAAAGTTCAGGTTTCAAAAATTTCTTTGCCTAGTTGTCATTTTAATTTAAAATTTTGTATTTCTTCTTTTTCATCAGTTAAAGTTGGTGCTTAAAAAAGGAAATCAAACTGAAAATTTATATATAGGTGAGTCCAAATTCCCATTTGAACCTTTCCCCTTTTTCTCTGTTCTCTTCACTCAATGGGCTCATGTAGCCCACCACAAATAATTTCTTCCAGAAAAAGTCATTACTAAGTTATATTATAACCACTGCCCTTCCTCTCATAAAAGATGGTACAAAGATACTTAATAAGCTGCTGACAAGTTGGAGACCCCAGAGTTGAAGAACCTTTCTGAAAAAGGGGGGAAAGGAATGGCAAAGATTGAAGAGCAAGAAGCTCTTACAGTAGAAGCCATTGTATATCCTACTAATGCCCTTTCATCTCTATGCCCTGGAGTTGGGCCATTTTAAACCTTCTTCCTTTTTTATGGGGCTGAGAACTTTCCTATATTCAAGGCTCTCGGTTTTTTATTATGACCAATTACCCAACAAAAGCTGCCTGGTTATACTAAGCCAAAAAAGAAAAAACAATTCTCTGGGTGGAAATTAATTTTCTTGGATGATTCTGTGGAGTTGGAAACATTTACCTAAAGCTGCCTTTTCTTCCCCCAGAGTTAACCTTGCCTCAGTTCTACAGCTTCCTGCATGAGATGGAGCGAGTCAGAACCAGCATGGAGTGTTTCAGCTGATTTCTGTCCCCCTGCATCTCCACCTTTGCCCTCCCCTGCTGCCTCCGCTTCTGTGGGTGACTGCTCTGAGAAGCACCTCACTCAGGCCAGTGGGGCACTGATTAGGCCCTCCTTGCTTCTTGGGAGCCCAGGTGCAAAGGCTTCTGAAAAACAACAGGATTAAGTACTTAAAGAGCCCTACACAATTACTCTGTAAACTCTTTGTTAAGGGAACCTCCACCACCTATCACCCAGGACACTTGTTTGATATTCAAACAGGCTAGCATCTGAGATTCAGGGAGGAAATAAATGAGCTCCCTCCCCATCAAAGTTCCAGAGTAAACAAAAGGTGCCATCACTGAAGATCCAGGCTGATCATCCTGTATTTCTGTTCTTTCTCCCTAAAAAAGCAAGGGCTCGTTTATGGCTGAGGAAGAGGCTGGCTCTGTGAATGACACGTTAGGAATCCCCAACAAGATTTTTACACTCTGTGGTTTTGGTGATGGTGCACTGCTAATCAGTTTTTTGGTGTTTTTTTTCTTCATTGTTGGAAGTATTACATATGTTGCTAATCCGTTTTTAATAGGGCAACTATGTACAGATACATGTTTGGCCTACTCTGAAAAGAACGGAGGCAAGACTATCTTCATTTCTGGTTTTCCCTATTGTGTTGTAATGAAGCAGGCCTTTTTTGAGGCTGTTACAGCTTGTTTTGGTTCAAGCTGACCACCATTGTTGGTTAGATGATTAATAAAAAAGATTGCAAAGAAAAGGTCTGCATCCAGTTGTCTTTGTGTGTGGAGTAAAGAGTCCTCTGCCTTGCAGAGAGTTAATGATCTGATCTTCAAAAATTACTTCCCTGGTTTTGGTGAAGGCCCTGGGTTTTCAGTGAAATTAGCTGTGGTTCGAGGCTGGAATTTGTAAGAGCAGTTCAGGGGAAACTCAGGTTAAAAACATGAAAAGCAGAGCATATCACTGCTTTGTGTTGAGATGACCTTAGCCCCCACTCTAGCATGTGACTTCCTCCTACCTCTCCCCTCAGAAATTTTTTTTAAAAATTAAATTTTATTTATTGATTGATTTTAGGAGAGAGGGGAAGGGAGAAAGAAACATCAATTTATTGTTCTACTTATTCATGCATTAATTGGTTGATTCTTGTATGTGCCCTAACCGGGGATCGAACCCACAGCCTTGGCATATCAAGATGACACTCTAATCAACTGAGCTACCCTGCCCGGCCAGAATTTGTTGAATAGATAATATATACCCATGACTCAAGAGCTATAGTGTAAAGTAATTCCTTCTTACCCTCATTTCCCAGTTACCTAGTTCCCCTCCCAGTGGCAACTACTGCAATTAGTTTATTCTGTGTTTTTCTGTAGATGTCATGCATTTGCAAATGTATATGCATAGAATTTGACTTTTCCCCTCCATACACAAATGATAGTGTACTATATGCACATCTTGCTTTTTTCTACTTAACTTGGAAATCATTCCACATCAGAACAGAGAAAGCCTCATTCCTTGTAACAAATGTACCATGTTTCTTCAAATGAATGGTTTTTTTAACCAGTTTCCTACTGATAGGTGTTTAAGTTATTTCTATTCTTTTTCTCTTATAAGCAATTCTGCAACTCAATATTTTTGTATATATGTCATTTTGCATGCGTGGAAGTACATTTATAAGATAAATATGTGAATGTGGAATTGCTTAGCCAAAGAATACATGTGCCTTTTTGGTTTTTTTTTTTTTTAGAGAGGGAGGGAGGCACGGGGGGTGGGGGGGGGGGAGACATCTATGTGAGAGAGAAACATCTATCAGTTGCCTCCTGCACCCTCCCTGACCAGGGATTGAACCCACAACCTGGGCATGTGCCCTTACTGGGAATTGAACCTGCCATCTTTCGGTGTACAGGACAACACTCCAACCAACTGAGCCATATTGGCCTAAGCTAAATATGCGTTTATCAAAGAGTATTAAAAGGAGTAAAGCAAAAATGTCTCCCTTCTTTGTTTCCCATTTACTGGGCTCCCCTACTGCCCTCCAACAGGTGACCCTGCTATTAGTTTCTTAGGTGTCCTCTACAGGGTTTTCCCCACATATAAGCAGTAGGAATTTAAATTTTTACTCTTTTTTGTTATTGTTTACACAGATGATTGTATACTATACACACTATTTTTTAAAATACTTTTTAAAAAAATGTTTTTATTGCCCTAACCGGTTTGGCTCGGTGGGTAGAGCGTCGGCCTACGGACTGAAAGGTCCCAGGTTTGATTCTGGCCAAGGGCATGTACCTTGGTTGCGGGCACATCCCCAGTAGGAGGTGTGCAGGAGGCAGCTGATCGATGTTCCTCTCTCATTGATGTTTCTAGCTCTCTATCCCTCTCCCTTCCGCTCTGTGATAAATCAATAAAATATATTTTTAAAAAAATGTTTTTATTGATTTCAGAGAGAAAGGGAGAGGGAAAGAGAGAGATAGAAACATCAATGATGGCCCAGCCGGCGTGGCTCAGTGGTTGAGTGTCGACCTATGAACCAGGAGGTCACGATTCAATTCTCAGGGCACATGCCTGGGTTGTGGGCTCAATCTCTGGTGGGGAGCATGCAGGAGTCAGCTGATCAATGATTCTCTCTCACCACTGATGTTTCTATCTTTTTCTCTCTACCTTTCCTCTCTCTGAAATCAATAAAAATATGTTGCTTTTTTTAAAAAAGGAAACATCAGTGATGAAAGAGAATCATTGATCAGCTGCTTCCTGCAAACCCCCTATCAGGGATCAAACCCACAGCCTGAGCATGTGCCCTGACGGAATCAAACTGGCGTCCTTTTGGTTTGTGGGTTGATGTTCAACCATTGAGCCATACCAGCTGGACTATGCACACTATTTTTAATGTATCTTGGAGATCTTTCCTTCAGTACATAGAGTCTGCACCCTTTTCTGTGGTTGCAGCATATTCTCATATGTGAATGGGTGATAACTAGCATTTGCAATTTTGCTAAATAGTGCCAGTATTAGGGCTCTCCAGAGAACAGCCAACAGAGGTGTGTGTGTAGAGAGAGATTTATCTTTTAATTTGATTGATATTAGAGAGAATGGGGGGAGAGAGAAACATCAATCTGTTGAGCCATCCATCTGCTGTTCCACTTATTTATGCATTCATTGGTTGAGTCTTTTTCTTTGTTTTGTTAATCCTCACCTGATGATATTTTTCCATTGATTTTTAGAGAGAGTGGAAGGAAGGGGGAAAGACACAGAGTGAGACACATCGATGTGAGAGAGACACATCGATTGGTTGCCTCCTGCACACACCCTTACTAGGGCTGGGGATGGAGCCTGCAACCGAGGTATGTGCCCTTAACCGGCATCAAACCCAGTACCCTTCAGTTTGCAGGCTGATGCTCTACGCTCTATCCACTGAGCCAAACTACCTATGGCTCATTGGTTGATTCTTATATGTGTCCTCACCTGGGATGGAACCCATAACCTTGGTGCATCGGGATGACACTCCAACCAACTGAGCTGCCCGGCCAGTGCAAGGTTTATTTATTTTAAAGTATTGATTCACATGCTTTTGGAGGCTTCAGAAGTCCAAAATCTGCAGGGAAGGCCGGTCAGCTAAAGACCCAGGGAGGAGTTACAAATCCAGTCCAAAGCAGTCTGCTGGCAGAATTCCTTCTTGCTGGGGAAGACAGGGGAGTTAGTATTTGTTTTAGTAAGACCTTCAACTGATTAGAGGAGGCCCACCCACACTATGGAGGGGAATTTGCTTTACTCTGATTGAAAAGTCTACCAATTTAAATGTTAATCTCATCCACAAAGTGCCAGGACTGACCTGCAGACCCTGAGCTATGGATGAATGCATTACTCTGGTACATTTTCTGTGAAAGAGAGGGCTAAGGGACTGCTTGGCTATAGCAATCTAAACAGCCCCGTTTGCCTGCCTCCTTAGACTTTTATTGTAACAACAGCTTGAACTACAATTAACTATTAGATACTGTCAGCAGGGTAAGCATCCTTGAGAAAACAAATGTATCTGTAGTGTCTTTAAAACAAGGACATTTTGGAGTCTAAATATAAAGATTCTAGTAAAACACCAGAGGGCTTAGACTTGTTTGGAAAAGTCAAGGCAGGGTCTGCCGCCTTTGGCAAGGTTCACCTAGAGCAGTGGTTCTCAACCTTCCCAATTCCGTGACCCTTTAATACAGTTCCTCATGTTGTGGTGACCCCCAATTTCATTGTTACAAATTGAACATAATTAAAGCATAGTGATTAATCACAAAAACAATATGTAATTATATATGTGTTTTCCAATGGTCTTAGGCGACCCCTGTGAAAGGGTCGTTTGACCCCCAAAGGGGTCGCGACCCACAGGTTGAGAACCGCTTACCTAGAGGCCCCCAACCTTTTGGAGATTCCTCCTTATAGACTTTCCAACCAAGTCCCGTGCTTCCCCACAACAAAGCATTTTCACAGAAACATCCAGAATAATATTTGACCAACATCTGGGTATAGTAGCCCGCCCAAGTTAATACACAAAATTAACCATCACAGTGCCAAACTGACCTCTACAGAGATTATTCCAATTTATGTAAGATTCCTGTCCACAAGTACCAAAGAAGAGCAAATTGGTGCCTTTGGACAGAGTATCCAAGAATGCACATGAGGTTTCTGAGGGTCTCATGTGCCTGAGATCATTAGAATCTAATGTAAAAAGAATTCACAGAATGTCAGGACAGGAAGGCACCTAAAATGCAATCTAGTTAAATTCACTCATATTATGGACTAGAGGACCGATGCATGAAATTCGTGCAAGAGTAGGCCTTCCTTCCCCCGGCTGCCAGCACCGGCTTCCCTCTGCTACCCAGGACCTGGGCTCCCCTCTGGCTGCTGGCAGGCACCCGGGACTTGGGCTTCCCTCCGGCCGCCAGCAGGCACCTGGGACCCAGGCTTCTCTTGCAGCCCCGGCTTCGTTCGGAAGGTCGTCTGGAAGGACGGCTGGTCTAATTAGCATATTATGCTTTTATTATTATAGATTGGGAACTGTAATATGGTCGTTGGCCAATGGTCAGTGTGCCCATGAACTGTGGGGTCCTGCTTGGTTCAGAAATGGGATCCTGGGTGACCTGACGGGGATTCAGCCTAGCAAACCATCCAGGGTTCCCATCAGGGTTCTTTTTTTTTTCTATATGAAATACAATTTCCATTTATTTTTCCCCCAGAGAACTTTTCTTGACTCTTTAAAGACTCAGCTCCTTACATGGGCTTTGGTGGAGGTCGTGGGGCAGCACCCACAGGTCTAAATCAGGGTGAGGGGATTCAGTCCTTCCGGGCTTCATGGGAACGATTCCTGACTACCTTGCTGTGAATGGCACAGCTCACACAGTAATGCAGCTTCACATACAGCTTGGGAAGCACATAGGCGTCGAAGACCCTCGCTTCGGAGATTCCCTAACGGCTGCGGCCTCCACTATGTTTCGAATGACAAACTTCTTAATGGCCTTGTCCTTGGGCACGCACTGGGCGCAGTTGGTACAACGAATAGGCTGCACATGGCCTCGGCCTTTTTTGGCACGACCGTTATTCCTTCTTTTCTTGGTCATCTTGGAAATGAACCCATCAGGGTTCTTTGTAAGAGTTGCACCTAGTTGGCCACTGGACAGATTCTGACCAAGGAGCTCCTTGTGCTGCTCAGTTCAGGCCCTCCCGCCCCATCTGCCTTCCCCTGCTCTTCAGTCTTCAACCTCACAGCTTCTACAATCTGGCTTATTTCCTGCATTAGCATTCTTATGGGAAAATTTCATGTCAGCTGTCATTCAAATGCTCATGACTGCATTATGTCCAGGGTAAAATCCAAACTCAGCACACCAAGTCCCACAGTGTGGCCCTGCCTACATCTTTGACCACTGCTATTTCCACTGCCTCCTAAAAGGTGTCCTGTGCTAGAGTATTCAGTCTACCAGATGCGGATAGCCACCATGCCATGAAGCCATATGCCTCTTCTCCCTTGGGCCTACAATGCTTCCCCACACTTCAGGTGTCCAGGGCACTTCTGAGGCCCACCTGATAGTTTGTGCCATAATAAACTTCTCAGGTCTCCTCCAGACCTCTGCTGCAGGGGCCAGACGTGGAGGATCTAGACTCTCAGACGGCTTGGGTTCTAATTCTGGGCCCTGTGCTACCAACCGTGTGACCTCAGGCAAACTCCTAACCTCTCAGAACCTCAGTTTCCCCATTTGTAAACCAGGTATAGTTCTGGTCTCACAGGGTTATTGGACAGCTCACTTAGCACAATGCCTGCTCAACCAAAGCTGAACTCATCATTATCAAATTTTTGTAATTTTTTTTTCAAGATTCTTTTTTCTACCAGCCTGTGGGCTTCTTGATAAGAGACGTGTTTTTTCAGCTCAGGAACCCCAACATTTGGCATCAGTTAGTTCCACTCCTCCCTACCCCTACCTGGTAATAAATCCTATTGTTAGTTGAAATGAAATGAGACTGTGGGTAGACCCACCATGGCAGGACTATTAACAAACAAACCTGCCTGGCTTTAGAAGAATAAGTCTGGGGAAGTTGGTTTGGTTTTTGTTTGTTTGTTTCTAAATTTTTTTTATTGATTTCAGAGAGGAAGGGAGAGGAAGAGAGAGATAGAAACATCAATGATGAGAAAGAATCATTGATTGGCTGCCTCCTGCACGCCCCCTACTGGGGATTGAGCCTGCAACCCAGGCATGTGCCCTTGACTGGAATCAAACCCAGGACCCTTCAGTCTGCAGGCATACGCTCTATCCACTGAGCCAAACCAGCTAGGGCTGGGGAAGTTGATTTGATGGTTGCTCTGTTTTAACATAGATCATAGATGAGTCTTTAGTGCAGGGGTGGGCAAACTTTTTGACTCGAGGGCCACAATGGTTCTTAAACTGGACCAGAGGGCCGGAACAAAAGCATGGATGGAGTGTTTGTGTGAACTAATATAAATTCAAAGTAAACATCATTACATAAAAGGGTATGGTCTTTTTTTTTAGTTTTATTCATTTCAAACGGGCCGGATCTGGCCCGTGGGCCGTAGTTTGCCCACGGCTGCTTTAGTGTAAGGTAGCCAGGCTGGACACCCATCTTCCAAAGGACACCTTCCAAGAGCAATGGAACACCTGTTACCTGACTCAAACATTCTTGGAGCACCTACTTTGGGCAGGGCTCTATTGGGCCCTGGGGGAGTAGGGTGATAAGCTGAGGGCAGTGATAACCAAGAGTATGATTTCTATCAAGAGGAGATTATATCCTCACTCCCATTTGCTAAATAGTTCAGATCCCATTATGAACTCAGGGAACTATTTCAGCCCCTTTGTTGTCACAGTTATAACCTATTGAGTGAGGAGCATTGATCAGGGCCCAAGAGTGTTAGGCAAGGATTTTGCTGCAATGCTGGGGGATTTGAGGTAGATTCCTTCTTACCATTAGCACTTTGTCTTTGTATCAATTCACTCTTGCTATTATCCTGCTTAGAAATCTGCTGTCTGTTAACTTGGTCTTTAGCTGTAGGTTATTATTTTGTATTTTATTTGCTTTTGGAGCATAGTGTTCCTTAAGAAGGCAGTGGTCAGGCCAAGAGAGGATATTCTTTCCCTGGAGGAAAAAGGACTATCTGGTTGGCGTTGAGGAAAATGTTCAGTTCTGATACTGTTGTTTCTCTTTACTCTGGTGATTATTTTTAACTGTAGGTTATGACAAGGAAATTCTAATAGTCCAAATGGCCAGCTGGTCCCAAAGGGGACCTAATACATGAGCATTTGCTGGACTGTAGAAATGGACTTTTCAAACACAGATAACCCAACAACAAATACTTTCCTAAGCATATTTGGTCTCTTTTGGATTGTATTTTATTTATTTATTTATTTATTTATTTATTTATTTATTTATGTCCATGCAGCACTGGAAAGAGCAGTGACTTGTGGACCATACTCTGTACTCATAATTTTCTTTTTTTAAAAAAATATATTTTTATTGACTTCAGAGAGGAAGGGAGAGGGAAAGATAGAAACATCAATGATGAGAGAGAATCACTGATCGGCTGCCTCCTGTACGCCCCCCACTGGGGATTGAGCCCGCAACCCGGGCATGTGCCCCTGACTGGAATTGAACCTAAGACCCTTCAGTCTGCAGGCCGAGGCTCTATCCATGGAACCAAACCAACTAGGGCTGGATTGTATTTATTTTAACAAATATCATATTTCACAGAGGTATTTCAGGATTTCCGTGAAAAGTGCTACTGATAATGTACCTTGTATTTGGGCAGCGCTATATTTTTTTATGGGGAGCCATGTTTATTTATTTTTTAATTTTTTTTAATTTTTAATACATTTTACTGATTTTTACAGAGAAGAAGGGAGAGGGATAGAGAGTTAGAAACATCGATGAGAGAGAAACATCAATCATCTGCCTCCTGCACACTCCCTACTGGGGATGTGCCCGCAACCAAGGTACATGCCCTTGACCAGAATCGAACCTGGGATCCTTGAGTCTGCAGGCCGACGTTCCATCCACTGAGCCAAACTGGTTAGGGCGGGAGCCATGTTTATTAAGGAATATTTTACATAGAGCAAAATTCACCCTTTTTAAGTATACAGTTCGATGAGTTTTGATAAATGAGTAGTTATATGCTACCACCACAGTCCTATATAATAAAACGCTAATATGCAAATCAACCAAACAGCGGAACGACCGGTTGCTATGATGGGCACTGATCAGCAGGGGGCAGATGTTCAATGCAGGAGCTGCCCCCTCGTGGTCAGTGTGCTCCCACGGGGGGAGCACTGCTCAGCCAGAAGGTGGGTTCACAGCTGGCGAGCACAGCAGTGGTGGCGGTAGCCTCTCCCGCCTCCGCAGCAGCACTAAGAATGTCTGACTGCCGGCTTAGGCCCGGATAGAGTGGGCCTAAGCCATCAGTCGGATATCCCCCAAGAGCTCCCAGACTGTGAAAGGGTGCAGGGCTGAGGGACCCGCCCCCTCCCACCAAGTGCACGAATTTCGTGCACTGGGCCTCTAGTCTATATATATATATAAAAGGCTAATATGCAAAGGGTCCCCGCGGGAGTTCAACCAGGAGTTCTATCACTCACTATGATGTGCGCTGACCACCAGGGGGCAGCACGGAATGAAGGAAGGCCCCGGCTGGCAGCCGGAAGGCCTCGATTGGCCCTGATCGCCAGCCAGGCCTAGGGACCCTACCCATGCATTAATTTTGTGCACCAGGCCTCTAGTCAAGATACAAAATATCCATCACCCCAAAAAAGGTCCCTCATAAGACTTTAGAGTTAGCCCCCTCCCCTCCGTAGCAACCACTGACCTGATTTCTATTCCCACAATTTGCCTTTTCAGAATGTTGTATAAATGGAATAATTCATCATGTAGTCTTGTGTGCTTAGTCTGCTACAAAGCATATTGTTTTGGGGTTTTTGCTTTAATCCTCACCTGAGGACATGTTTATTGATTTTTAGAGAGAGGGTAGGGGGTGGGAAGAGAGAAAGAGAAACAACAATGTGAGAGAGAAACATTGATCGATTCCCCCAATCGGGAATCAAACCACGACCTTTCAGTGTACGGGACAACACTCCAACCAACTGAGCCACACTGGCCAGGGCAGCATAATGTGTTTTAGATCCATCTATGTTATTGACATATCAGTAGTTTTTTTTTTTTCCCCTTTTTAAGCCTGGCTTGTATTTCATAGTATAGCTACATCCCAGTTTTGTTTTTTTGTTTATTTACCTGTCACCAGTGGACTGGGTTGTTTCTTGCTTTGGTGATTATAAATAAAAAACAACTAGTTTCTGGCATTCGTTTCATCATATACATAATTTTTTTTCAAATATGTTTTTATTGATTTTAGAGAGGGAGAAAGGAAGAGGTGGGGAGGGAGAGAGAAAAAAAAGAACCTTCTATGTGAGTAACATTGATTGGCTGACTCCTGCATGCCTCCTACTAGGGATTGAGCCCACAAGCCAGGCATGTGCCTTGACCGGGAATCTAACCTGCAACATTTTGGTGCATGATACGATGCTCAACCAACTTAGCCACACTGGCCAGGGCCGTGTACATAATCTTGTTTGAAGATCAGGACCCCCTGAGAGTTGGTGTCTGAGAAAAACGACACATGGGAGGGGGGGTTACATTTACATGAGGTCACATGATAGTAATTGGAACTTTGGTCTTCTAACTCCCAATTGGAAAAGATATTGTTTGTTTTTCTACTAAGATGTAATCCACATTCCATAAAATTCCAATTGGAAAGGTTTTAACAGAATTTACATTAATTCAGAAGTATTACAAAATCAAACCCCCACTGAAACATCCCCAAGAATATTTTATTTCTCACCCTGTCTTAAAGCAGGAGGAATCTTAAATATCATCTCTTGATTCAAATGGGCTCTTTTGAACCATGATAACCCTATAATGAATCAAATGCACTAGTCCAAAATAAACTAAAATTTATATTACAAACAGTTGAAAACAACATAATATCAGGCAATGGAGGTTTAGTTATATACTTTATGGTATAGGTATATAATGGAATAGCATTTAGCCATTGAAACTAATACTGAAGAAAACAGTATTAGGAAAAGGATCATGATCATAATGTGAGGCTAAAAAATCAGTAAGAACAGGTGAACCTACTCTTGTAAAAAATGTTTACATAAAAATAACTAAATGGATAGAGTGGATATAAAGGAAAACATTATCAGTAGCTATTTCTGGGCCATGGAATTACAGGTTTTTAATATTTTCATTTGCTAATCTGTAGTTTCCAACTTTTTCAACATAAGCAAAAATCAGTGTGTTCTATTTATAGAGATAATACCTGAAAGGTGCACAATAAAACATTCAAACTGAGCTGAAAAAAAGATAAAAAGTTAAAAAACTTTCTTCCCTGCTCCCCAAATTGCTAAGAACATCTATTATTTTTGTAAAAAAAGATTTTTTCCAAACAAAGCAACTGAACTTCCTCCACACCAACCACCTGAATGCCTTGTTTCTAGGGCTGATCTGGGCCCATACCTGGGAGTCTTCAATGTCCCACTTCTCCAGGTCCTTCTGGAACCAGCTCCTTACCATTTCTTTTCATTGTCTCTCCCATCTTGACAGTCAACACTAGGTGCAGAAAAGTTTTAGTCGTCTCACTACTTTCATAAAATCCAGAAGTAAGGAAAAGAGGCAGAGGAGAAAGAAAGGGAAAGGAAGGGGAGGGGTAGAGAGGATGAAGGAAAGGAAAAAAGGAAGGGAGAGAGGGAGGGAGGGAGGGAGGAAGAAAAGGAAGGAAGGATGGAAGGAAGGAAGGAAGGAAGGAAGGAAGGAAGGAAGGAGGTAGGAAGGAAGGGAGGGGAGGGAGGGGAGGGAGGGGAGGGGAGGAAGGAAGGAAGGAAGGAGTTTTAATTCTTTTCCTTCCCCAGAACTTAGCTTCCTGCTAAGGTAGAGTGAGTTGAGCTTTAAATTCAGACCCCCAGCCGTAACCGGTTTGGCTCAGTGGATAGAGCGTCGGCCTGTGGACTGAAAGGTCCCAGGTTCGATTCCGGTCAAGGGCATGTACCTTGGTTGCGGGCACATCTCCAGTAGGGAATGTGCAGGAGGCAGCTGATCAATGTTTCTATCTCATTGATGTTTCTAACTCTCTATCTCTCTCCCTTCCTCTCTGTAAAAAATCAATAAAATATATTTAAAAAAAAAATTCAGACTCCAGTTCAAATCTGCCTCTTACCATCTGTGTTCACGAATGTACTCATTCATTGGAAGTATTGGCCACTCGCTATGTACCAGCTCCAGAGCTACACTGTACTTTGAGGAGGTTTGCTTCACTTCTCTGCACCTTTGAGGTTCGTCTATAAAATGCAGAACGTATCTACCTCACAGGGTAATTGTGAAGATTGAATGAGGTGGTCTCTATAAGGCACCAAGCCCAGTGCCTACTTCAGAATGGTGCATCATCACCATTATCACCTATCTTTGGTCGTTAGTTTTAAACCACAGTATTTGGAGAAAAAGTAAAATGAAACATAATGAAATTTTCACCTCAGGACTAAATGAATGGCTAGACCAGTGATTTTCAAAGTGTGGTCTCTACACCAAGCATGTCAAACTCAAAGGCTAACACAGGCCAAATAAACAAGGTTTAAGTTTATGTGGGCCGCAAAATAACAAAACCTTCAATTTTCGTAGAAATGTAGGTTTATTTCGATAGATGCTGAATACAAAGGGCTGAAATATGTAATCATTAACATAAAATAAAACATTTTAATAAAAATTAATATTTTTTCTTGAACATTAACTTACCACACACTGAATAACTGCACAAATTAATAAGTGTAATGCAAATAAACCTATTTTTCTTGTTCTCCAAAAGCGAAATATTTCCTGTTGCGCACACCAAACAAGTCAGTCCAAGACTAATAATGTGGAAATCGGCTGCTAAAATATTTGCTGCTAGTATTAGAGGAGAGAAATGGTGTGCCTGCATGTAAGGTGCATAAGGGAAATGAATGCAACACGATTATAGTAATCGGTCATTAGCAAACATTGTAGTTTGTTATTAATAATTATGTATAATAGGATATTGTAAAAATTATGAAATTTTTATTAAAATGTTTCTTACATACCGTTATATTGGCTGGGCCGCAAACATATTTGTTGAGGGCAGCGAGTTTGACATGCTTGCTCTAGACCAGTGGTTCTCAACCTTCCTAATGCCTCGACCCTTTAATACAGTTCCTCATGTTGTGGTGACCCCCAATTTCATTGTTACAAATTGAACATAATTAAAGCATAGTGATTAATCACAAAAACAATGTGTAATTATATATGTGTTTTCTGATGGTCTTAGGCGACCCCTGTGAAAGGGTTGTTTGACCCCCAAAGGGGTCGCGACCCACAGGTTGAGAACCACTGCTCTAGACCAATAATATCAGGTTACCTGGGAACTTGTTAGAAATGCAAATTCTTGGGTCCCACTCTAGATCTGACTCAGGCACTCTCTGGATGACACCCAGTGATCTGTGTTTTTAACTAGCCCTTAAACTTTAAGGCTTAAAGGATGATTCTGATGCATACTCCAATTTGAGAACCACTCAGCTATATACTCCATTCCCTGCCTTAGACCCCTGAATAGGTCTTTAATAAATAATGAATATGACCAGCCTACTGGGAACCCTGCCAAGATACTACCTCTAATTGATGCCTCTGGATCGTGGGTTGTGCTGCCTTGAAATCAACCCAAAGTTGGGGACATCCTTGAAAACACCCTGCTTTCCCCAAGAGCTTGTTATGACTCAGTCACACTTGAATTTAGTCAGGAGTTTTATTGATTCTGTTGAATTAGGGGGTTCTTCACTTTTTTCACCTTGCTGAATAAACAGCACATTTGAGACTTCATGGGGTGCTTTGTCCGGGTAGCAGAGGGAAGGGGCGATTCTTCCCTTTACGCCTGGTACATTCAATTCAACCAGTAGCTCTATGAGCCGCTCACAACTAGTGTACGGCAGCCCAATTTCAAATATTTTGCCCCCGTGTCCCTTTGAGAACCCTTATACGGGTTAGATCTTTTTCATGGGTTTTTGATTTGGAAATAATGGTCCCTGTAACTATGTGCAAGGCATGGTGCCAGGGTTGTGAGGGCCCAGTGCATTCGGAGACTTGGTCTCTCATCCTTGAGGAACTTGAAGTCAACTTCGAGAAACCCAAGCAACACACAGGAAGTCGTAAATCCCTGCGGACAGGCTGTAAGTGGCTGACAAGGAGGACTCCGGGTTACAGTGCCTGGTGAGGAGAGGGAGTGAATGGCTGGGGAGACCTCACTGCAGGCCCTGACAGGCCCGAAGCGGGGGTGTCTTAGGGCCGCGCTTCCCTTTCACGTGGCCCATGTGTTGAGGGAGATCAAGAAGCTGCCTCTAGCCTCTTCTGAGAGGCCCGTTTACCCACTGTTGACTAAATAGAGGCTTAGAGAGGCTTATGGAGTAAGGCGGCTTTCACATCAAAGCGCTCTTACAAAACAGCCTGGTGATGAGTTAAGTACAAATGAATCAGAAACAGATGGGCTCAATTTCCTAGAAAATACCCCTGGGCTTCCACAAGAAGAGGGAAAGTGCTCAGCCAAAGGCATTGTGGGTTTTTGCTGATCCTAAAATATGCTCAGCGATTTTGCCTGAAACAGAGCTGAGATGTTGGGACTCCAAGTCATTAGAAACTCCAGGCTGGAATCCTGCCAGCCCGTCACCTGACTCCTGGCAGCCCCTCACCAGCTCTCTCAGTGGCCCTGCTCTGGGCTTCCAAGCCTGGACAGACGAGCCAGTGAGACCTGCCTATGTTCTGCGTTGGTTGCCTGGCTATAAAATTCAGGAGTGATTTAATGATGATTTCTTAAGGCCTTTCCAGCACGGTGTTTCATGAGTAATAATAATAATTGCCGACATTTACTGAGTGATTGCTTATGCTAGGCACTGTTTTAAGTGCTTGCTTTACTGCCTTTAGCAACTCTGAGTTAAAACTATACTTATCTCTATTATACAGATGAGAAAACTGAGGTGCAGATAAGTTAAATAGCTTGCCTAAAGGCCCACATCTGGTGTACAGTAGAATCTAGATGTTAACCAAGTGATAAGGCATCCCTTGGTAATTTCTAGCCTGTCAATTCCGGGATTTGCATTCTTGTGGCAATTTTCTAGTCCTTGGGTTGGTACTGAACTCTGACTGCCCTGCTTGGGGCTCTTGTTCTCTAAAAAAACCTTTTTTAAAAAATTGATTTTAGAGAGAGAGGAAGGGAGAGAGAGAGAGAAACATTGATTTGTTGTTCCACTTATTTATGTAATCACTAGGGGTCCAGTGCTCGAATTTGTGCACCTTGAAAGGAACTGTGGGCCAGGAGGCTGAGGTGGGCACAGGGGCAGGTCTCAGCCCATCTGTGCCCCTGCCTGCCCTCTCCTACCGCGGCCCCCGATCCCCTGTCTGCCGGCAGCCCAGCTCCTGCCGCCGCTGCTCTCACACACCGATAGCACCAGCCCCGCTCGCACCCGCTGATTGCGCAGAGTGATTGGTGCTGGCACCATCAGTGGGTGTGAGCAGAGGCTGCTGCCCCGATCACCCCTCAGGAGCAGGGGGAGGTGGAGAAACCCTTAGTGGTGATCAGGCCAGCAGCCGCCATTTGCACCCACTGACGGCGCCGAGTGATTGGGCCCAGCGCCAGGTGCCGGCAGTGGTACGAGCAGCGACTCTGGTGCTGGCAGCAGGTGCAAGTGCCCGGTGGGACCACGGTGCATGGGAGCAAAGAATTTTCAGTAACCACTAGAGGCTTGCCCCGATGACAGTGACCAGTGCTCCACCTTGGTCTGGCGCCGCCACTCAGCTGCTCCACCATCCCACCGTGGCCAATGCCTGCCATGTTCTTCACACGTCCCCTGGTGGTCAGCACATGTCATAGTGACCAGTTGTTTGGTTGTTCAGTTGTTCCACTGTTCGGTCTATTTGCATATTAGGGATATATATATATTGGTTGCTTCTTGTATGTGCCCTGACTGGGAATCAAACCCCAAACTTTGACGTATTGAGACAATGCTCTAACAAACTGAGCTACCCAGCCAGGGGTCTAAAGTATTTTGCACCTGGCCAAAGTCACTGAAAGCACAACTTACCCTTGTTTCCCCTCTGCTTCCCCAGATTCCTACGTGCCTGTGTACGCGCCTGTGTTTAGATGCTGGGAACACACAGCCTTGCCCTCAGGGAGGTGGACGTCAACTCCAGGGCAGTGTGACATGCCCACTGGAGGAGGTGTGTGGGACGCAACCTAGGAGTCCAGAAGGAACGTGTCTGATTGACTGGGGCGAGGCACCAGCATGAGTGAGGCAAGCAGGCAAGATGGGTGATGGTGCTGCTATGAGGGAAAGTGTTGCCTTGTAGGGAGGTGGGAAGGGGCATGGCGCTTATGGAAGAACTAGACGTAGATTAAGCTGACACCGGCTGCCTGGGGTGAGTGTTGAGGAAAATGCCAGGAGAAGAGTCCAGGGAGACAGTCAGGGGCCAGAATGTGCCAGGTGAGCCTTAGGACTTGGCCCTAAAAGGAACCATGGACAGGCATTAAGCAGGAGAGTGACAGAACACCGTGCCCTGCCCTCTGGTCTTGCCTTCTCCTAGCTGTCCCCCAGCTGCGGTGGGAGCGAAGGCATTAAGGGTAGGGGGTGTGCCCAGCGCAGCCATAAGAAGAGCTCAGGCAGGGTTCACTAACAGTGCTGGCAGTGGCAGTCGGGTGACCTTGACCCTAAACATCCACCTCCCACAAGGTGACCCAGGTCCTCTGACTTGGGCAACTAGAATAGTCTAGAAAACAAGGATCTGGGCAGTGGTTCTTTTTCCTTTTTTTTTTTTGGCAACTTCAGGGCAGTGTGACATGTTCTTAACCCTGGCTGCACCATAGAATCGCCTGGGGAATGTTTGAAAAACACCAGCGCAGGATCTCTGGTAGCAGAGGGACCTGGCATCCGTGTTTTCAGATGCTCCTCAGGTAGTTCAGGTGCATGGCCAGGGTTTAGAATCATTGACAACCTTGGGTGTGTGTCAGAGTCTTCCTGGGCACTCGCCTTACCCCAGCCCAGACCTATGAACTCAGCATGGAGTGAAATGGGAGGGATCAGGGCAGCTGTGTTTTTAACATGCTCCTCAGGTGATTTTAGTGTACATACACAATTGAGGACCCTGGTAGTCTACATTTGGGAATATTTGCCTTGCTTCTAACATAGTCCTGGTGGGTACTTGGTAAATGCTGATTAGGGATGGATCAGAAGTGTGACCCAGACGCAACTTGAAACCCTTCTCATGAAGCAGCAAGTGTTTGATGACTCTGCCACTATTGGTGGTGCAGAGAATAGACACACTGACACTATCTGGTGTGTCTTACAGATGCTCTCACACATTCCACTGTCTGATGCTTACCTGGGCGGGTGGGGCTGTATCTGGGCTCCCTCCAGTGCTTTTCTGAGCCTCTCTCATGAACATCAACTAAGAACGATGAATGAAGAGGATGAGTTTGATCATTTAACTGGTTGACTTGGTGGTATGGTCAGAGGAGCAGTGGTTCTCAACCTTCCTAATGCCGCAACCCTTTAATACAGTTTCTCATGTTGTGGTGACCCCCAACCATAAAATTATTTTCGTTGCTACTTCATAACTGTAATTTTGCTACTGTTATGAGTCGTAATGTAAATATCTGATATGCAGAATGTATTTTCATTGTTCACGACCCACCGGTTTCTATCCGATAGAGCAGTGGCATGAGGTCCCAGAAATCAGGATTTTAAAAAGATTCCCAGGTGATTCTAATGTGCAGCCAAGGTTGAGAACCACTGCGATAGAGGGACTTGACTGCCATCTTGAGGGGTTCTGATCATATACAATGAGAAGTCATTCAGGTGTTTGTTTTTGATTGATTTTAGAGAAGGAGGAAGGGATATATATATATCTCGATTGGTTGCCTCTTGCACCCCCTAACTGGGGATCAAACCCACAACCTAGGTATGTGCCCCGACCGTGAATTGAACCCGCGACCTTCTGGTGCATGAGATGATGCTCAGTCAACTGAGCCACACAAACCAGGAGTTGGTTTTCATATAACAAATATTTACCAAGGGTCTGCTTGGCACTAGGCATGTGCTAGGCCTTGGGGGACCACATGAGCAAAACCAACCTCACAGGCTTACTCTACATGTGGAGACAGATAGTAGGTAGGCAAAGAAGTACACTGGCTATGGGTTGGGATAGAAACTGTTTTCAAGGAGTGAAACGGGAGCTGCGTTTTTAACATGCTCCCAAGGAGAGGGAACGTGTGAGGGGGGCCGCTTATGGTGGTCAAGGAAGGTCTCTCTGAGGAGGTGACAAGGAACCTAGTCCTGCAGGATGATGAGGAGTCTGACCTGTAATGAATGAAAGAGAAACAGGGGTGACATGTGCAATGGCCCTGAGGCATGCCTCATGTGTTTGAGAGTGAAAAGAACAAAATGAAATATCATTTACATTTCAAGGACGTGGGCTTCATGTGGCGTGGGGCAGGTCACTTCTCCTCTGTGGGCCTCAGTCTTCCACTGGCCCAGGGGCCTGTGTCTAGCAAGGTGTCCTGAAAGCCTCTAGCTATCTGTACATAAACTGGAGATAAAGAAGTGCCACCTCCGGAGTGGCCATGACAGGGAAAACCTTTCGGAAGTCCTGTGGCTGACATTTGTTCATAATTGAGTGAAGTCGTTGCTCTTCTTGACTCTGTTGTTGTCCCCGGGGCAGGCCAGTAAATACTGATTTACTGAGGCCAAGTTGGCCTTATTTCATGGTGGTCTCATTCTTCTTTATCCCAGGAGAAAAGTGTCAAGTGGCTGGGGGAAAGGTGGGAGGGAGGGGGCTGGAGGCAATGTGCTGTGTAGCTGGCTGGGGACTGTGGTTGGGGTGAGGCTGGGAGCTGGGAGTTGGGAACGTGTCATATTTTATGAATGATTTCCTGACAGGTAAAGAGGCTGACTCAGCTGGCAGCCTCCCGTGGGCTGGCGTGTGGGGCCTGCTTTTCCGGAGCCGAATACTAATCTGCCTGGGGCAGCTGGCTCAGGGAAGGAAGGGCCTCCAGCTCAGTGGGGAGGACAACTGTGCATCCTTGGCGGTTTTTCTCGCCCAGAGCTTTTCTTAGCTTGTCTGGGGTGGGCTGCGGAGAAGGGAGCAGGACCCACCTGGCCTCTCTCCTCCTCCTCTTTCTCTTCCTTCTCCCCGCTCCTCCCCACCACGCTCCTCAGAGGCCTGCTGTCAGCAGCTTTCAGCTCCACTGCACCTCACATGGCATTGCCTTCAGCAGACGTGTTTCTATGGGAGGGGGGTGATTGGGGCTGGCACCAGGAACCCCTGGGCTGCTCCCCAGGAACCCCTCTGCCCTGCTAGCCTCTGCACCCAGAAGGCTTTTCCTGAGGTTGGATAAGCTCTCAGGAACCAGGACGGCAGGGTGAGAAGGGATTCTGCCTTCTCCATCCATTCCCTTAGGTCAGAGAAACCATTCCAGAGAAGCCCAGTGCTTGTGGCCGGGGGTGGGGGTTGGGGTGGGGGGATTTTTAAGCCTGTCTCAAAGCCTCGGAAGAAGATGTGTGTCTCTGAGCTTGGTCTCAAAGCCTCGGAAGAAGATGTGTGTCTCTGAGCTTGGGTGTATTTGCCATCCGAGAGGGAAGAGAATCTGTGGGATAGATGCCAGGGCCCCAGGAAGAGCTTGCCATTCTGAAGGGTTATTTCATTAAGTTCTTACCACAACTTAAAGAAGCCGTTATTATTTCTCCCATTTCACGTATGGAAAAACAGGTTCAGAGAAGGGAATTCATTTGCCCAAAGTTACACAGCGACTAAGTGGGAGAGTGAGACTTCAGACCCGGCCCCCAGGCTTCACTCCCTGCCTGTGAAGAAGGTGAATCGGGAGGAAGAGCCCCTCTTATGTGCCGGATGAGGAGCGAGGAGCGCAGGGCGGGAGCCCGAGTCTAACTGCTGTGTGGCCTTGGGCAGACTGTGCCTTTTCTCTGCTCTTGTTACCCCAGCCAACCCAGAAAAGGTTTAAACTGGGTGCTTTTGAGATTCCTGCTAGTGCTAACATTTTCCTTCTGAGGTCACCTCACCAAGGCCCAGACTGAAGGGGGCTGACGCTAGCTTGTCTGGAGTCCTGATCGGCTGTGGCTACCAGGACAATTTCCTGTGAGTCTTCCACTTGCCCTCCAAGGCTCGCTCAGCTCAGGAAAGGAGAGGAGCTGCTAGGAAATGGGAGCTGAGCCCTAACCCCAGCTTTACCTGGAAGGGTCTGCATGACCCTGGGAAAGCCAGTGGCCTGTTCAGGACTCAGAGAAAGGGATCCATGACCCATGCCCTGCCTCCCCTCTGTCCTCAGGGCTCAGGGGAGATAAGATGCCAAGCACCCTGGGACACCCAGTCCCCTCCCTCTCAGGTGTTGATTAGATTGGGCCTGCTGTGATTATCAACACTTGGAAGCAATTTGCAGGCGACTGCAGGCAGTGGGAGCAGAGGGGAGGAGGCAGCCTGGGGGGGCCTAGAAAATCTAGTTGCTGAGGAGCATCTGGGTCAAGGTCTTCTCCCAGGGTTGTCTGCAGGCAGAGTCAGGCCTGCCCCCTCATCCTGGTCTTTGTGCCTCACCACTGGGAAGAGACCCTACCCTGCTAGCGGAGAGGGGCCAGAAGTAGCAAGAGTGGCTGGTGATGATGGAAAGAAGAGGGAACAAGTTGGCAAGTTTACGCACACAGGGTCCCTGGAAGCCCTTGTCAATGTTACCTGGGATCCAGCATGTAGCTTTTCCTTTTTCCAGACCTATCCTCACTGCCTGAGGGCCCGTGGGCAAGTTGCTCATCTCTGTGCCTCAGTTTCCCCATCTCTGAAATGGGAGCAATGCCAACTCTGGGGCTGTTGGAGGAATACATGAGGCTAGTATGTGTTCTTGGCGCCTACATGAGCCACTCAGTGACAGGGTGGCTCTTATGGTCGTTGGCATCACACCTCGCCTGGCCCACCTCTTGCATTGTTTTGGACACTGTCTTTGGATGGACGACCTCCTTTGTCTGCCAACAGTACCCTGATGGGACTTCCATCTGAGCACCTGAACTGCGCTTGCTTCCTTATGCGGTCTCCCAACTAGGCTGTGAAGCCCTAGAATTCTAGGGCTGTGCACCCCCGCAGACACTGTTGTTGGAAGGATGTTTTGACAGTTTCAGCAGGTGGAGGAGGGGAAGCAGGGCTTCTCCTTTTGCCTTGTCTCGCCAGCCTCTCCATCATTTCCTCTGCTGCTCTGGCTTCCTGTGGCCTCCCAGGCCAACTCCTCCTTCCCCGGGTCTCAGCACAGGTGCCGTCTCCTCCAAGAGGCCTCCCCTCCCATTCCTCATTGTTCTTTACGACTTTTGACAGCAGGTGCAACAGTATGTTTACAGGTGCCGTCTCCTCCAAGAGGCCTCCCCTCCCATTCCTCATTGTTCTTTACGACTTTTGACAGCAGGTGCAACAGTATGTTTATGTGTTACCCCTTTTATTGTCTTTCTCTCCTTAGCCCAGAGCTTGGCCCAAAATAAATGATTGTTGAATGAATGAGTGAATACTTCACTTGGATGAATACAAACTGGAGGTAAAACCCAAGTGAGGAGCCAGATCCCATGTGGCCTTGCTCACCACACCAAGTGCTGTTCCTGGAGGGCGAGAAGCCAAAAGGATCTTAAATGAGGCAACAACACCACAACCAGGATTGTGTTGTTAAAAGGTTTCCTGTCACCTCCTGAGAGGTGGAGAGAGGAAGGCAGGAGCCCAGACTTGAGCCTGCCACAGTCTCTTCCTTCTCTCCCTCCTTCCTTTGCAGGTCTCACCCTCTCTGGAATGGCACTGTGTCAGCTCAAAGCCCAGCTCTTCATGAACTCTTATTGTAAATGTCCTGGGGGCCAGGAGATTCTATTCAATTCTTTTCTCCTCCTTGAAAGACTAGCTAAATGAAAAGCTACTGCACTGGGGATAGAGGAGGAAAAAGTGCTGCGTGCCTGGGCTGAGAGGAGCCTGTGGCTCTTCTAGACTGGGAACCCAGACTGAGAAAGAACCCAGGCCCAGAGAGGGGCATCCCAGGGCCGGAGCAGCCCTGCCCCGGGGGGAGGGGGGGATGGGGGTGCTGCTGCACCATGTGATTGAAAAGTGAACGGAATGTATATCTGGCCGGACTGGAAGGGTAGGTGCTGCAGGAAGCACGCAGGCTAGGAGGAAAGCCTAGAAATTCAGGACTCTCCTGTGGGAGGTTGGGTCCTGTGAGGAAGCATCCTCACTGCCTATGGCTGGGTGGGCGTTGGACTGATTCCCTGGGCAAGTGGGTGGATCCTGCTGTTAACTAGCTTTAGGCAAGCCCCTGCTCTGCTCTCAGCCTCAGTGTCCTGGCCGCATGGATGGGCCTTTAGCTGAGGATGTCGGGGGTGGGAAGGAACCTCCAAGGGAGGTGAAGAACCCTTGCCTAGACTCCTTGAGGTAGAGACACAGTAGTGTGTGTGTGTGTGTAGCGGGGAGGGGGAGCGGAGGGGAGGGGCAGGTGGGGTGAAGAGTGGCCGACCAAAAGGGCCCCAAACCTCTGGAAGCCAGAGGATAGAGAGACAGGGGCCAAGAGAAAGGATAAGTGGGAGACTCACAGGAGATGGGAAGGAAAGATTGCATTTGGAGACATGAAAATGGGCGAAAATGCAGAGGGTAGAGGAGGCAGCAGGAGAAGTGAGAGGGTTGAGAAAGCACCCGAAGCCCACGGTTAGCACTTAATTCATTTACTTTATTTAGGTTTCTCTGGGCCCCTGGATCTGCCATTGTCTTTTTTTTGGCCTTGACTGTGCAGGGCCTCAATGTCCTCATCTGTTTATAGGAATAATAAGATTTATACCATCAGTTTGTCATGAAGCCCACAGAAGACACTGTACAAGTCAAGTTCCAAATTCTAACAAACTGAATTCTGACGGGGGAGGTTTGAGGGATGGACTGGAGAGAAATAAGGCCAGCAGAACAATATAAGAATTTAGGAGTTAGAATTGCCTTTTTTTGGGTAAAGGGTATTGTTGTGAGGAAGGGCAACAAGGATGTAAAACGTAGGTATTGTCTGTAACAAAAACTTCGAGGGTGAGATGAGGGTGAGATGATGTCCTTTGAGAAGGGCTGGGTATTGGCATTTGTTTTTGTCTTTTAAACCCAGGCTTGCTAGGCTAACCTGACCAATCCCCCGACCTAAAGGCGCCCCCTACTGGTTAGTTCTGAAAATACTGAATACTTTTTAGCTTGCTTTTTCTCCTCTATTAAAACAATACATTGTACTTTTTTCCCTGAGCACCAAACCAATAAATCCAAATACAACATGTCTTCTGTAGGGAAAATTCCTAGAAGAATAGGGCTGGATTTGTGGACATGAGCATTTGAGACATAGGTAGGTTACATTTAAGCCTCTTTCCAAAAAAAGTTTGCACCAATTGGCATTCCTTTTTTGGCTTATTTAAATATAAATACCAAGCCTGGCCAGCATGGCTCAGTGGTTGAGTGTCGACCTATGAATCAGGAGGTTATGGTTCAATTCCCAGTCAGGTCACATGCCCAGGTTACGGGCTTAATCCCCAGTGTGGAATGTGCAGGAGACAGACAATCAATAATTTTCTCTCATCATTGATGTTTCTAGCTCTCTCATTCCCTTTCTCTCTGAAATCAATTAAAAATATGTAAAAATAAATACAAATAAAAATGAAAAAATAAATATAAATACCAACTTGGGACTGGATGGATCACTTCCCCTCAGAAAGACTTGAGAAGGGAAAGAACAGAAACCAGCAAAACAACAGGGCTGAAAAGGAATGTCCATAAGAAGCACACAGGAAGGGAGAGAGAGAGACAGAGAGAGCGAAGCATCCAAGTAAGAGAAACAAATCGATTGCCTCCAAGAGGCCAGGGATCAAGCCTGCAACCGAGGTACGTGCCCTTGACCGGAATTGAACCTGAGACCCTTCAGTCTGTGGGCCGAACTCTACCCACTGAGCAAAACTGGCTAGGGCAGGGCCCATGTTCTTTAGAGAAGATTGTCTCCCTAACATTTTCTTCTTCTTCTTTTCATTTTTACTTTTTTTTTAATCCAGTAAATAAAACTAGAAATTAAATTTAGATTCTGCTTCCTGTTGCGCCTCAGGTTTGCTGAGTGACATTGGACAGGTCCCTTCTTGAACCCAGGTTTTAACTATCTCATCTGTTAATACAAACAACAATAATAGATAGCATGTAATGAGTGCCTTCTCTGTGTCAGGCACTGCTTGCTCTTAAGCACTTTTATGGGTATAAATCCATGCGCTCCTCCCAGGCACCCCCAGAAGAGAGATGATTATTAATGCCTCTAGTGTACAGATGCGGAAACAGAAGCCAGGAGACTTACGTATCTTGTCACACAGCTAGTTAGAGGGGCAGCAGAGATTCAAACTCAGGCAGGCTGCCCCAGAGATCACCTAATGACTATATGATACTGAGCATCTAGAAGATTTGTTTTTCTTGCTTAGAAATGCAATGATACTAGGAGATACAGAAAGTGGCAGCCGTTTCAATTCTAGACCCTTGGCGAAATGTTTCTGGTTGAGTTCTTTAGGCTTTGTTAAATAGCAACCATGCGATCTCTCCCTAGAAGGAAGGCAACTGTTAGGACAGGGTTACTTGGGAAGGAATTCTGGCAGAGGGGAGGAAAAAGGCAAGAAAAAAGGGCAAAGCCTGTCTCACTGCCTCTGCATGGCTATGTCAGTGTTCCCTGCAGTCCACCATAGCCACCCTCAGTACAAGGTCCAGGCAGGCCACCTTTGGCCCTCTCCTGGCCGTCTTTCTGAGCAGCCAATCTCACCTGCTCTGAAGCATTCCAAGTGGTGCTGGAGTCAAGCTCTAAAGAGAGCAATCACAGCTCTGGCCTAGTGGCTCAGTTGGTCAGAGCATTGTCCTAATATCCCTAGGTTGCAGGTTTGATCCCCAGGTGTCTGTCTGTCTGTCTCTCTCTCTCTCTCTCTTCCACAAATAAAAATTTAATTTAAAAAACCCCACACAAAAACATAGAGAAACCATCAACAAAATAACAAGAGAGCCCACTGCATGGGAGAACATATTTTCCAATGTTATTTTTGATAAGGGTTTAACCTCCAAAATTTATAGGGAACTCTTTCAACTTAATAAAAGAAAGATAAACAATCCAATCAAAAAATGGGCAAAGGACCTAAATAGACACTTTTTGAAAGAGGACATACAGAAGGCCAAGAGACACATGAAAACATGCTCAAAGTCACTAATCATCCAAGAGATGCAAACCAAAATGACAATGAGGTACCATCTCACACCTCTCAGAATGGCTATCATCAACAAATCAACAAATGACATGTGCTGGCGAGGATGTGGAGAAAAGGAACCCTCCTGCACTGCTGGTGGGAATGCAGGCTAGTGCCACCACTGAGGAAAACAGTATGGACTTTCCTCAAAAAATTAAAAATGGAACTCCCATTTGACTGACTAATCCCACATCTAGGAATAAATAAGAAACACCAATCAGAAAGAATATATGCACTCCTATGTTCATAGCAGCACAATTTACAATAGCTAAGATTTGGAAACAGCCTAAGTACCCATTAGCAGATGAGTGGATTAAAAAACTGGTACATCTACACAATGGAATACTACACTGCTGTAAAAAAAGAAGGAACTCTTACCATTCACAACAGCATGGATGGACCTGGAGAGCATTATGCTAAGCGAAATAAGCCAGTCAGAGAAAGATAAGTATCACATGATCTCACTCATTTGTGGAATGTAATGAACAATATAAACTGATGAACAAAAATAGATCCAGAGACAGAGAAGAATCGAACAGACCGTCCAGCCTCAGAGGGAAGGCAGGGGAGGGGGAGTGTAAGAGATTAACCAAAGGACTTGTATGCACGCATATAAGCATAACCCATGGACACAGACACTAGGGGCATGAGGGCATATGCTGGGGGGTGGGAATGGCTGGGAAGAGGTCAATGGGGGGAAAAGGAGACATACGTAATTCTTTAAACAATAAATAACTTAAATAAAAAACAAACAAAAACAAACCATTGAGCCCAGCCAGGTGTGGCTCAGCAGTTGAGCATTGACCCAGGAACCAAGAGGTCACCGGTTCAATTCCCACTCAGGGCATATGTCCAGGTTTCTGGCTCAACCCCCAATGGGGAGTATGGAGGAGGCAACCAACCGATGATTCTCTCTCATCATTGATGTTTCTATCTCTCCCCCTACCTTCCTCTCTGAAATCAATAATCAAAGCACATCACACCTCTGCTTAAGGCCCTCCCATGGCGTCCTGGCATAAAACCCAAGGTGACCCCAGCTCACCTCTCTGAGTTCATCTCATGCCTCCTAGGCTGTGCAGTCCCAACCAGTGGCCACTAGCGGTCTGGGGCTGCTGAGCACTTGAAATGAGGCCAGTCCGACTTGAGATGTGTTTGTCCATATAAAATACACACCGGATGTCAAGGCCATAGAACCAGAAAAAGAGGAAGTAAAATACCTCAACAATTTTTATATTGATTGCATGTTGAAATATAATGTTTTAGATCTATTGGGTTAAATAAAATATATCATTAAAATTAATTTCACCTGTATCTTTTCACTTCTTTATTCTGGCTACTAGAAAATGGTAAATTCCATGTGAGGCTTGCATTCTGTTCCCATTGAACGGCGCTGTTCCGGGTGCACGGGCTTCCCTTCAGTTCCCGGACCACCAGGCTCTTCCCAGCCTCAGGCAGGGCTTGCATGCCTCTCCCCACAGCTCTTCTCACCAGCCCCTTTCCGTTGCCTCCCCTCCCCACAGTGCTCCATAGCACCTTCAGGGAAAAGTCTACCTACCCTTTGCATGTTTATTGTCATTTTCCCCTTAGAGTGGAGCCCCCACCTCCACCCCTCCCAGCAGTCACTCTGCTCTTGGCTCAGCACCTGGCTCTAGGCCAGTGATGGCGAACTTTTTGAGCTCGGCGTGTCAGCATTTTGAAAAACCCTAACTTCACTCTGGTGCCGTGTCACATATAGAAATTGTTTGATATTTGCAACCATAGTAAAACAAAGACTTATATTTTTGATATTTATTTTATATATTTAAATGCCATTTAACACAACTTAACAAAAGGAAGATAAACAATCCAATCAAAAAATGGGCAAAGGACCTAAATAGACACCTTTCAAAAGAGGACATTCAGAAAGCCAAGAGACATATGAAAACATGCTCAAAGTCACTAATCATCCGAGAGATCCAAATCAAAACAACAATGAGGTACCATCTCACACCTGTCAGACTGGCTATCATCAACAAATCAACAAACGACAAGTGCTGGAGAGGATGTGGAGAAAAAGGAACACTCGTGCACTGCTGGTGGGAATGCAGACTGGTGCAGCCACTATGGAAGGCAGTATGGAGTTTCCTCAAAAAACAAAACATGGAACTCCCATTTGACCCTGTGATCCCACTTCTAGGAATATATCCCAAGAAACCAGAAACACCAATCAGAAAGGATATATGCACCCATATGTTCATAGCAGCACAATTCACCATAGCTAAGATCTGGAAACAGCCTAAGTGCCCATCAGTAGATGAATGGATTAGAAAACTGTGGTACATCTACGCGATGGAATACTATGCTGCTGTAAAAAAGAAGGAACTCTTACCATTTGCAACGGCATGGATGGAACTGGAGAGCATTATGCTAAGTGAAATAAGCCAGTCAATGAAGGAAAAATACCACATGATCTCACACATTCATGGATAATAGAGACCATTATAAACTTTTGAACAATAATAGATACAGAGGCAGAGCTGCCTCAAACAGATTGTCAAACTGCAGCGGGAAGGCCGGGGAGGGTTGGGGGGCAGGAGGGAAGGGGGTAAGAGATCAACCGAAGGATTTGTATGCATGCATATAAGCATAACCAATGGACATAAGACTCTGGGGGGTAGGGGAGGCCAGGGGATTGTCAAAGGCGGGGGAAAAAAAGGACACATATGTAATACCCTTTGTAATACTTTAAGCAATAAAAAAATTAAAAAAAAAATAAATGCCATTTAACAAAGAAAAATCAACCAAAAAAATGAGTTCACGTGTCACCTCTGACACGCGTGTCATAGGTTCGCCATCACTGCTCTAGGCTGACAGTCAGTCAGAGGCCCCAGGGGAAGGAAGGATGGTAACTGGCCCGAATGTCTCAGCCTGGGTCCGTGGGAAGGGGTCTTCAGCCAGGGGGCTCTTCCTAGTGCTGCTGGCCAGGGTTTAGCTGAAGCAGGAACAGTGATCAATGGCTCTAAGCGAAACACATGGGCTGTAAGAGAGGGGCTTTGGGCTTTGCTGTGTCTTGTGCGCCAGTACAGCCAAGGTGAACTTGGACTTTGCTGAGGCACCCCAGATTCCATCTCAGCCCTGCTGCTCACCACAGGGTGACCTTGGTAGGTCATTCAGCTCCTCTAAATGAGGATCGGCTCCCTGCCTCGGGCCGGTGAGGACCAGAGGGAGGGCTGTGTCCAGCACCAAGGGCACAGCATGAGGCAGAGCATGGGGACACATAGGTGCTCAGGTCATCCCCAACATCCTCGTGAGCAGCACCCTCCCCTCCGTCAGCCACAGTGGGGATGGAAGGAACGCATGGCCTTGGTTCCTGAGCAGGAGGACCTGCTACAGGAGGACCACGTCATCGCCTCCTTCTCTGTTTTCACCCTGAGGACCCCAACCCTGGCAGGATCTGGAGGAGGAGGAAGAGATACCACCATTTCTGTGAAAAAGGCCTGTGGGTTTTAATTGATGGTAAGCTTCGACTGAGCCAGCAGGTGAGTGGATTACGAAGCCAGTCCAGGAGGAGAGCAGAAGCTGCCGGGACCAGGAGGCGGTGTCCAGGATCACCCCCGGAAGGAGTGAGGGCACCGTTCTTGGAACTCGCCTAACATGGTGGCTGCCTCTGAAGATCAGGGAGCGTCTTTTCTGCTGTGGTACAGCCCCTGAGAGTGAGAACAGGATGGGGCAGGAGGGGGCGCCAGCCAGAGGCAGGGCTGGATCCTTCCCTGAGTGTAGAACTCGGGAGGGCAAACACTGGGTTCTGTCCTTCCCCAAACACTGATCCTGAATGGGCCCAGACAGCTTTTCTAAGACCGGGGGCAGCACCCCTGGGCCTTCCCCTCTCAGGTTAGAAGAAACCCAGAACATTGGGGCTAGAAGAGCCCAGGGAGACCAGATGGACCTGGTGCTTCTGTCCCGAGTCAGGAAGCTGAGAGCCTGCCGGAGGCCCACGGGAGAGGGTGACAGAGCCTCCTCCAGGCCTCCCGCTGCACTCAGCAGCTTCGAAAGAAATGCAGGGAACACAGGAGATGGCTTCTCTCCTACAGGTGATAATGAATGTTCTGATCTCAGCCTTCAGAGGACATTTACAGGCTGCAGTGACTCTTCCAGAGGGCCTGGGAAGGGCCTGGCTCCGAGAGGGCAGTGTCCCCTTGCTGGTTCCTCCATGGACAGAGGTGGCTGGGGAGTGCTCTCAGCTGGGGCCCTGCAGCTCTGGCTGGGCCTGCGCCCGCCACTGGGCCCAGCGGCCTCCCAGCTCAGCGTGGAGGGTGGGCATGGAGGGAGGTTGGGGGAATGAGCTCAAGCAAGGGCAGCCCCCTACTTTGTTTTTTGGTTTATGTCTAATTATAAAAGCAATTCATACTCATTGTAAAATTTGGAAACTACAGAAATGTAGAAAGGAAAGAATTAAAATCATCTGTTATCCCACTGCCCAGAGAGGAAAGAATTAAAATCATCTGTTATCCCACTGCCCAGAGATAACTGATAACTGTGGTTGCTATTTTGTCCTATTTTTCTATAAGGATCATATATCTGTATTTATATCTATATCTATATCTATCTATACATATATGTGTGTGTATTTTAACTGTAATCATACTCTATAACTGGCTTTTTTCTCCCCCACATTACATTATATTGTGAACATTTTCACACAGCATTAAAATTTTTTTAAAGTTGTTTAATGGCTATATCATATCTATTAATAATTTATTTAGCCATTTTTTTCTCATTCTCTTATTTTAAAAAATGTTTTTATTCATTTTAGTGAGAGGGGAAGGGACAGGGAGAGAGAGATAGGAACATCAATGATGGGAGAGAATCATTGATCAGTTGCCTCCTGCACACTCCCTGCACGCCAGTAACCTGAGCATGTGCCCTGACTTGGAATTGAACCATTGACCTCTTGGTTCATAGGTCAGTGCTCAACCACTGAGCTGCCCCAGCTGGGCTCATTCTTATTTTGACTCTCTCTCTTTTTTTTTACCAAGGGAATTTGGCAGTTTAAAAATTTTCACTTAACAATATAAGTCCAACTTTTTGGCTGCAAAGATGGGGCAGTTCTGGGGTGTCCTGTCTGCCATTCACACTGAGAGGGACCCCTCAGTTTTACATCTGAGTGCAAAGGTTGAACATTTGGGAAAACCAAAACATAAAACCCACCCTCACTGGGGAGGTGTAAGGTTAGCCTGTGCCTGCGGCTCATGCGAGGCCCTGGCTGGAGTGCTGTCCTGCATCACCACCCTGCCCGTCCTCCTGGGTGGCACCCTGCGGTGTGAGCTGGTGGAAAGGGCTGGGCAGTGCACAGTTCACATTTGGCTTGTGCCACGAGTTGCACAGTGTGATCTCAGGCAAATCCTTTCCCTGCTCCGCTTCATTTCCTAGGCTGTAGCTGGAATCGAATGCCATCATCTGCCTCTGAGCCAGTCTTCTGTCGTGAGGAGCAAGGGAACAGAGGTATGGTGGCGCCTGGTGTAAGAGCCATGCAGCCCCGCCCGGCTCTGAGATTCTCTGATGTGTCCCCAGCCCCTTGGGTCTGTGGCTGCACCCTGAGTGGCCGGTCCTTGTTGGCCTTCTGTTGTTCAGGCTCCAGACCCCTTTGAACAGCTCTGTTCTCCCCAGGGCCCTGATGTAGTCCCTAAGGAAGGCACCAATCAGCTTCCCCTCCTTCTGGATCCCTGCTCCGTAGCTTGGAACCAGCTGAGTGTGACTCATGGCGGACCCTTAGGTCTGCTGTGTCCCCCGACCCTTCCAGAGACATTCCCCATGGTATTCAGGGCTCCAGGTCATGCAAGCAGGGTTTCTGGAGGCTCAGGGCTGAACACAGATGGAGCATACGCTTCAGGAGGGCAGGAGCCTTGTGTTTCTCAGTTACTTGGCACCTCAGTGCCCAGCACTGGGGCTGGCCTACAGCAGACCCTCAGTAAATGCTAGCAGACCCAGGCAAGTGGTGGCCTCTGCCTGCCTCAGTTTCCCTTTCCATTCTGCCTTGCAGTGAGCTCTGTGGAAGCAGAGGCGAGCCTGATTTACCTGAGTCCTCAGTGCCCAGAAAGGAGACAGGCATGTGGAGAGGGTCCATGAATGTGTAAACGAACAGAGAACAGATAGATTGAGGAGCAAGTCATGTCCCAAGGGAGAACTCACAATGCAGGCCCTCCCTCTCCCACCTCCTCTCCACAAGGGTTTTGGATGGTCCTTTCCTCTGCCCCTCCTTGGTTGAAACTGGCCACCAGGAACCTCTGAGGCTTCCTGGCTGTGTGACTTTGGAAAAGTCACTCGACCTCTCTGAGCATCCATTGCCTCTTCCGTAAAATGGGGCTGATATGACTCATTGAGAGGATTTTTGTGAGGTTTGATGCTGGGTTGCTGGGCACAGTCTGTGCCTGGCCAGTAGCGGGCACTTGTGCAGGAGCAGCCCCACTTGTTGGCAGTGGTTGGGCTTCTGTCCCTGGTGTGAGCTCTCTGATGACCTGGCTGACCGACTGCCGACTGACTGACGGAGGGGCACGGATGCTCTTGGGCCGGGAGAGGAGGCAGTGCAGGGTTATGGTTCCCCTGAGGCCCTGGCAGCGGTCCCTGGCACATTGCCCTGGACTCTGTCATTCAGTGTTCTTTCTCCTGCGGGGAAGGCACAAACGGCAGCTGGGGGCGTGGCTCCTCTGAGAGCGGCTCGCCTGTCTCCCCTGCCACGGGGAGCCTCCTAGAGCTTTCACACCAGGCTGCCCCCGCACAGGGCAGGGATAGCAGCTGCATAATGGAGACCCCCAGGCCCTCTTAAACCTGTCACTCAATTCTCTGGGCCTCCAGACTTTAAAATGGAGGAAGTACAGTCAGACTGAAGATTTACAGGTCGGATGAGAGGAGCAAATGAGATGGTGTATATGAAAGCACTTTGGCCACTGTCAGGCCTGCTCCTGAGGTTATAATACAGTAACTCTATGAACATTTCTAGGAGCCAGCCCACGGGGGTGGGGGTGGGGGTGGGGGGGCGGCCGGGCCTGGCCAGGGCTCCCTGCAGCGGGGAGGCTGCCTGGCCCTGACACACGGTTGCTGGGGGATGTGGACAAGTGACTTTCCTCTCTTGGCCTCAGTTCTCATCTGCAAAATGTGGGCAGCCACCCTTTCGGGTGCCTGGGAGGATCCACTGAGGCCACAGGAAGGGTGTGGCCAAGTCCAGCCTCAGAGACAGTGACTGCTCCAGGCACCCCTGCTTTCAGGACCTCAGTTTGCCCGTCTGTAATATGCAGATGATGATCCCACCCATCGCTCAGGTCATTGGAAGGACTCAAGAGATCAAACCACATAACCTACCTAGCAAGAGTGCCCGAATTGTAGAAAGTGCTCATTCAGCTATTATTATGGGGTTTTTTGCTGGTTGTAGCAAAGCCAGCCAGGATGAGAACTTGCTCCCACCTCTACTCACTCTCTACCTAAGATGTCTCCTCCTTGCTCGAGACAGAAACCTGTACAGATGGGAGCAGAGTGATCTCCATCAAGCTCACCAGGCCAGAATTGCATTTCCAGCATCTGGTGGGTGGGACCACTCTGAACAGCTGCCACCAACAACCGGAAGGGGGCAGAATCTCCAGGAAGCCGCGGTGGGGGCTGGGCTTTGGGGGTCTTAGCCAGGCCCTGGGGGCGCTGAGCAGGCAGTGAACCTTGGTCTTCTCCTGTGCCATCGGCAGCTGTTCCAGCTGCTCACCATCCACCTTTCTGCTCACACAATGTCAGACCTCCAAAGGAACCCTCCCAACACAGCAAATACTTTATCTTTTTTCCTAGCTATAAAAGTAATTCTTGTTTATTGTAGAAAAACAATGTGAACATTCAGAAAAATATGGTTCTTAACCTTCCTAATGCCGCGACCCTTTAATACAGTTCCTCATGTTGTGGTGACCCCCAACCATAAAATTATTTTTGTTGCTACTTCATAACTGTAATTTTGCTACTGTTATGAATCGTAATGTAAATATCTGATATGCAGGATATATTTTCAGGGGTCGCGACCCACAGGTTGAGAACCGCTGACACCCCAAATACCAAAACCTTTGGATGAACTGGACATTTCACACAAGAATGGAATCTGCCCTGACCAGGTGGCTCAATTGATTGGAGCGTCATCCCTACACCAAAAGCTTGCGGGTTCAATTCCCAGTTAGGGCACATACCTAGGGTTTAGGGTCATCTCTGGTCGGAGTGCTTAGGGGAGGTGACTCATCGATGATTCATTCTCTCTCTCTCTCTCTCTCTCTCTCCCTCTCTCTCTCTCTCCTTCCCCTCTTTAAAACATATCCTTGGGTGAGAATTTTTTTAAAAAGGAATCTTATAATACTTAGTTTAATGAATATACTTTATTTTTTAAAACTTTTTTATTATAAAATATGACATACAAAAGACCACATACAATAATAATTCAGTTGATAAATTATTATAAGACAAACACTCTTGTAACCACTGTCCCAGTAAAGAACTCTGACAGCCACCCCAGAAACCCTCAGCGTGCCCCATCCCCCTACCTCTTCCCGAAATGTTACTTACCATTATCCTGACTTTAAAGATAATCACTTTCTTGCTTATCAACCAAGTGTGCATCCCTAGATGCTATAATTTTGTCTTCTTTTAAGAAATCTTTTTAAAAAGTTAAATTGAATTTTAGAGTGAGAGAGCAAGGGAGAGAGAGAGAGAGAGAGAGAGAGAGAGAGAGAGAGAGAGACATTGATTTGTTGTTTCTTATATGTCCCCTGATGGGGCTCGATTCTTATATGTCCCCTGATGGGGCAACGCTCTAACTGAGCTTCTCTGCTGGGGCAACGCTCTAACTGAGCTTCCTTTTTAATCTACGGGTCTATTTACATCCTTTTTAATCTACGGGTCTATTTATGTATTTATTTTTGATTTTTAAGGAGAGTAGAAGGTTTTTTCCATTGATTTTTAAGGAGAGTAGAAGGGAGGGTGAGGAAGGGAGAGAGAAAACATCGATGTGATGTGAGAGAGATACATCGATTGGTTGCCTCCCACACAGGCCCCAACCAGGGTCAGGGATCAAAACTGCAACCCAGGTACATGCCCTTGACTGGGCATCGAACCCGAGAACCTTCAGTGCGTGGGCTGACGCTCTAACCATTGAGCCACTGACCCGGGCTCTACGGGCTTATTTTGTTAACGTTCTTTAAAATTTGACAGCATGCCTTAGACCTTGTCCATATGAGTAAATGTGACTCTCATTTGTAATTTTTTCTGACAACCCCATTGTTCCATCCCAGGGTTGAACATGACTGACCTGGTCCACTGATGGGCAGTGGGTTCTTCTCACACTTCACTGTTAAGACAATACTGTGGTGGAAATCTTCATGGATATGTCCTTGTGCATGTGAATGAGTCCTAGATGCAATTTCTAAAAGGGGAGCCATGGGTCCAAAGGACAGGCTCTTTTTTTAAAAATATAGTTTTATGTAGACATGATTCACATGCCATACAACTCACCCATTTAAAGCACACAGTTGGTAGTTTTTTCTATACTCAGAGTCGTGCAACAATCAATTTTAGAACATTGTTATCATCCCATAAAGAACCCCTTACCCATTTCTCCCCAATCCCAGCCTTGGGCAACCACAGTTAGGAAAAAACATCTGTTTTCAGTCTCTATAGATTTGCCTCTTCTGGACATTTCATACAAGTGAAACCGTACAGTGTGTGGTCTTTTGTGACTGACTTCTTTCATTTAGCATCATGTTTTCAAGGATTATCCCCGTCATGGTGTTTTGGTAGTTAATTCCTTGTTATGACTGAACGATAGTCCATTGTGCAGTCAGACCACATTTTATTTCTCCACTCATCAGCTGGTGGACATTGGGGTTGTTTCTACTTTTTGGCTATTATCCTATACGAGTAGCCCTGCCCATGAATCCGTGCGCCAGTGGGTCGCTGCCACCCTCCTGTAGCTCTCCACCCACTGCCCCGCCCTCCTGTAGCTCCCCCCCCCCCACACACACACCTCCCTCATAGCTTGTTGCCCTGCCCTCTCCTGTAGCTCTCTGCAGTCCACTTGTACCTCGATGGCCCACCCACCTGCTGATCAGTGATCTGTTAGTCAAGTGCTTGGTCATTATGCCTCAGGGCATAACAGCTAATTAGCATATTCCTCTCTTATTATGTAGAATAATAAAAGCCTAATATGCAAATTGTCCCTTCAGGCAGTTGTTCAACTGGGAGTTCAACCAGGAGATCAGGAGTTCAACCCCTTGCTATAATGTGTGCTGACCACCAGGGGGCAGCATGGAACATGGCGGGCATCGGTGATATGGCGCTGGCAGCAGGCAGCAGTGGAGGCATTCCTGGCCCCAATGGACCCCGATGAGAGCGGGACCTCGGTGGGATGGTGGAGCAGGTGAGTGGGCGGTGCCAGGCCAAGGCAGGTGCAAGCGGGGCTGATTACCCTGCCGATCACCCACCGATCACCCTGCAGACAGCAACCAGTGGTGGCGGTGGGGTGTGTGTGTGTGGGGGGGGCGGGGCTGGGGGCGAGAGCTGGGGCCTGATCTCCGCAGGCCACTCCAAGGGACCCCACTCTTGCACGAATTTGTGCACTGGGCCTCTAGTGAATAATACTTCTGTGAACATTCATATAAGTTTTTGAGTGAATGTATGTTTCATTTCTCTTTAATATGTGCCTCCTAAGTGTGGAATTGATGGTCATATGTAATTCTGGTTAACCTTTTGAGGAACTTCCAGACTGTTATCCAAAGTGGCTGCAACATTTTACATTCCTACCAGTAGTATGGGAAGCTTCTGATTTCTCTGCATCCTTGCCAACACTTGTTATTATCTGTCTCTTATGATAGCCATCCTAGTGGGTGCAAAGTAGTATCTTGTGGTTTTGATTTGCATTTCCCCAATGACTAATGATTTTCAGCATCTTTTCATGAACCTATGGTCATTTGTATATCTGTCTATCTACCTATCTATCTATATCTTTTATATGTATATGTCTATTCAGATCATTTGCTCATTTTTTAATTGGGTTGTCTTTTATTATTGAGTTGTGAGAAGTCTTTATATATTCTGGTTAAAATTTCTTAACAGATATATGATTTGCAATTATTTTCTCCCATTCTCTGGGTTATCTTTTTTTCCCTAATTTTTAAAAATGTATTTATTGATTTCAGAGAGAGGAAGGGAGAGGGAGAGAGGGATTGAAACATCAATATTGAAAGAGAATCATTGATTGGCTGCCTCCTTCACACCCCCCACTGGGAATCGAATCTGCAATCTGGGCATGTGCCCTGATCAAGAATCAGATCTTGACCTCCTGGTTCATGGATCGACGCTTAACCACTGAGTCACATGGGCTGGGTGGGTTATCTTTTTCTTAATGATGCTCTTTAGCAGCACAAAAGTTTTTTTTATTTTGATGATGTCTAATTTATCTATCATTTTTCTTTCATTGCTGTGCTTTTGGTGTGATATTTTAAAAATGAATTCTAATGCTGACTCTTAGGTCATTTCTTCTAAGAACTTTACAGTTTTAACTGTTACATTTAAGTCTGTCATCCATTTTGAGTTAATTCTGTCCAGCTTCCTTCTTTTGCATGTGTATGACCAGTCGTTCCTGCATCTTTGGTTGAAAAGACTATTCTTTCCCCATTGAATGGTCTTGGCACCCTTTTTGAAAAACATTGACTGTAAGTCTCTAATGGTTTATTTTTGGACTCTCAGGTTTATTCCATTGATTTATAGGTCTAACCTTATGTCAGTACCACACTGTTCTGATTACTGTAGCTTTGTAGAACGTTTTGAAATCAGAAATGTGGATCTTCCAACATTGTTCTTCTTTTTTCAATATTGTTTTGGCTGTTGGGAGTCACTGAATTTCCATATGAATTTTTATGATCAGCTCGTCAATTTCTGCAAAGAAGCAGGTTGGAATTTTGATGGGGCTTGTGTTGAATCTGAAGATCAATTTGGGGAGTCTTGTCATCTTAACAATATTAAGGTCTTTGCACCCATGACCATGGAATGTTTTCCCATTTATTTAGGTTTTCTTTAATTTCTTTCAACAATATTTTGTAGTTTTTCAGAGTATAAGTTTTATAGTTCTTTGTTAAAATTATCCCTAAGCATTCTCTTTGATGCTAGTGTAAATGGTATTATTTTATTAATTACATTTTGAAATGTTCATTTCAAGTGGCTAGACATACAATTGACTTTGGTCTATTCATCTTGTACCTTGCAACCTTGCTGAACTCATTTATTAGTGTATAAACACACACACACACACACACACACACACACACACGGTAGATTCTTTGGGATTTCTTCTTCCTTTGCAATATGGATGCCTTTTTTCTTGCCTGAGTGCCCTGGCTGGGACCAACAGTACTATGTTGAATAGAAGTGGTGAAGAGCAGATATCCTTGTCTTGTTCCTGATTTCAGGGGAAGCACCCAGTGTTTCATCTTTAAATATGGTACTACTGTAGGAAGGCTTGTTTTTGTATTTTACAGCCTCACTACCAGCTGCATATGAGGAGGACCCCAGTCCCCTCACCCCTTGCAACATGGTAGCCACAAGCTTTAGCGGTGAGAAATCAGGGCCAGGGAGGGAAAGTGCTGCAGGCCTCATCATACAGCTGTCCATAGTCACTGGGGAGTGAGCCTCCTGGAGACCCAGTTTTCCCTCCCCTGGTGGGGATGCCTTGAAACCCACCAAGACCAGCCATTGGTACGGAGAGAGGTCTGGGTTCTGTTCTGGGCTCAGCCACTGAGTTGCTCTATGACCTTGGGTCTCCGTTTTCCCAACTGTGCGATGGGAGGGGTGGTACATTTTGAAGTCCTCTAGTTCTGACGACCCACCCTTAACCCACAGCTGCTTCTACCAGTGCCCATAGTGGACACCAGAGGGCGCCGCAGACCAGCATTTGGCCCAGCTCCACGCAGGGGCCCTGGGGAGGCTGAACGGCAGGGCGTGTTTTCCAGGAGCCACTAGTTTTGCTTGAATGGGCTTCCTTGTGGCTAGACCTGCCCTGCCCTCTGGCTGAGCCCCGATCACTAAGGAGGGAAGAGGGGGGCATCGCCCTCAATGCCAACGACCTTGCACTCATCCCTGCCTGCTTTGGGTTGGCTGCCTAAGGCCAGGCTTCCCAGCGTCAGGGCCAGCAGCCTTGAGTTTCTCCGTCTCAGAAGGTTTTCACTGTCTCTGGGCCTCTTACAGGCGCTGCATTCTTTCTCCAGGGCAGTGTCCCGCAGTCAGAAGCCCCCTCCTGGTGGGTGCCTGGTGTCCTGGAAAGGGCACATCACAACCCATTTCAGATGTGGATGGATCATTGCTGGGGGTCCTGGACAGGTGGTCTCTGAAACCACAGCCTCCCGGGTCCCTGGGGGACCTCGAGTGACAGACCCCAGAATCACAGAAGCAGGCCCATGGACAACAGGGACCACTTGCACTCAGCAGAGCAGAGGCTCCAACCCGCTTGGGGAAGGGCTCTATCACCCCCTGCGGGCTCCCCAAGACTGACTTCCCTCCAAATACAAGCAGAACCTTTCTTTTGCAAATCGAGCTCCAAGACAAAGTAGCATTTCTCAGCCCCTGCTCAGAGGATTGCCTTCCGGGAGACCTCCAGTTGCCTGCTGATTCTGCCTTGAGTTCTCACTGCTTGTGTAGGTGTTTTCTCTCTCCTTCCAGACTGGGTTTCCCATTCTCCTCAGTTTCTGCAAGGGTGGCCGGTTCAGGACTTGGAGTCCAGTAGAAGGTCAACAAAGGTCATCCTGGGACACCACTGTGCTGAGTACCTTACCTGGATTCTCTCTCTTGATCCCCTCAGTGACCCTCTGAGTCGGCAGAATTATCGTCCCACCTTTGCAGATGGGGAAACTGAGGCACAGAGCAATGAGCTATGATGCTGAGGTCACACCGCTGGCAAATGGTGGGACTGGGACTTGTGCCCAGATGTCTGGTCCCTGGAGCCCATGCTTTTAGCCACTGAGTCCTTTGAGCTGATGCTGGGCAGGGACAGGCAGCTCTGGGGTCTTTCTGTCACTGCTCAGGGATCTCCAGGTGTCAGAGAGCATTCATTCCAGTCTCCCCTTTTCCAGACTGGAGTGCTGAGGCTGGGAGCGCTGGCTCTCTGTCTCTCTCTCACACACACACCAGGGCAAAGCAGGACTCACTAACATCAGGGAAACTGGGTAGTGCCTAAAGCCCCCAAGAGGCTCAGATCTACGGCTCTAAACGTTGTTTTGGGACCTCACTTGCCTGGCTGGCCTCCGACTTGGTTGGACTCACTGTCCAATTTGGGGTCTTGGGAGTGGGGGTGGGAGAGAGCACCTCAAGGCTCTACATGAACCCACCCTCCTGCCCAGATGCTGGGCACCAGCAGGCCCCTCCTCCCCCACACAGGGCCCTTATCTGGAAAGCAATTTGGGTTGGTGGGGAGG
>NW_005871108.1:2951382-2956354 GCF_000147115.1 Myotis lucifugus | reverse complement strand
GCACGCCCAGAGCCAGCATGGTTGGGGGGCTTTTCGCCAAGCGCTGTCCTCACTGGCCTGGCCCCTGGACACGGTGCCAGTGCTGCTCCTGCCTCCCATACTTGCCAGGCAAGACGCCTGCATCTTTAATTAGCGAGCAGCAGCCTCTCCCGATTCATCACAGTCACTGTTTAATTAGCCGCCCCTACCCCCCAGCTCTGGGTTGAGCAGCCTGCCTCTCTCAGGGATGCTGCCATCACCTCATGGTTCCCCTGTCACCCCCCCCCCCATACTTACTCTGCTCCCCAGATTGGGGGATGGGGCAGGCATGCCTGGCTGAAACCTAAAGGAGCTTCTGGGCATTGACGCTTGTATTCAAAGCATCCAGCAAACATTATTAGGGCCTCCAGTTCTGCTCCAGGCTGGCGCTGGGCAGAACGCAGGCTGGGCAGTGGCGGCTGGCCTCGGGCCTATCTGACTGCTTGAGGATGGCTTTTCCCTTTGGGAGGTGCTGGGACTTCTCTCCAGCTGGTCCCAGGATGTTGGGAAAAGACAGTGTAACCCTCCATGTTGCTCCGCCCACAACCAGAAAGAAAGGAGCATTTCTTCTTCCCCACCCCGTCCCAGAGCCCAGCAGGCCCCCTGAGAAGGCTGAGTCCTCAGGAATGGGGAGAGCCCCTCCCCCCCACCTCTGGTAGCCAGAGCCCGGAGGCACAGGCCACAGGCAAAGGGGGTCTCAGCCCACAGCCCAGGCGTGTGTCTGCAGGGCCCTGGGGAGGCGGGCACAGGAGGGAGCCCCAGTTTGTGACTGAACCAGCTGTCCTCTGTTTCCCCGGAAGCAGGGCGGGGTTGGTGGCCTGGGAGAGGTCCCCGCCCTTCTGGGCAGAGCCTGGCAGCCGTGGCCTGTGGCAGCCAGCTGGAGGCAGAAGCTCAGGTTCCACCCCAGCCCTGTGCTCAGCTCCATCCTGTGGCTTCAGGTAAATCAGCTGCACGGGGCCTCGGGGTCCCAGCAGGGCAGTGGGCAGACCCTCCTGCTCTGACAGGGGCGAAGTCTGTGGGAGGACCGGCATTTCACTCTGGAACTGACCCTCCGCCTGGCCTTGGCCAGCTACCAACCTGTGCCGTGCCTCAGTGTCCCCACAATTAGTAGCTCCCCCATGAGTTGTCATGAGGAGTAAATATTTACAATGTTCAATGCACTCAGAACAGGGCCTGAGAGAGTCCTCTGGAACCACTGGCCGTTTTGCCATCATTTCCCCGCCTTTTACCCACCAATATTTACTCCAGGTCTGAGGGAGCTGGTGATGAGAAAGAGAGGCAACCTCCTGCTTTTCAGAGTTTTCCTCCCAGTGGGGGAAGCAGCTGAAAACAAGTAAATAAATAAAGGAAAAATGCAGTTTCACCTGAAGAACAGCTGCAGTTTAGTTCATGGTAATTCATTAGCGTTAATTTCTTAGTTTTGACAAAAGTATGGCGGTTAGGTCCTGGAATTAGGAAAACTGGGTGAAGCGTATACAGAAACCCTGTGTACGGTCTTGGCAGCTTTTCTGTGTATCTGAAATTATTCCCCCAAGAAAGTTTATTTTAAAAAATACAATTTCGGGTGAGGGTACAAACCATGAAGAAAATAAACGGGCAAGAGAGACGGAGAAGAAGACGTGTGGCCATTTTAGACAGGTTGGTCTGGGAGGGCTTCCCTGAGGAGGCAGCACTTGTGAGAAACTGAGTAATGAGAAGGAGCCAGCCTCGAAGAGATGGGGAAGGGCCTGATGAGAGGAGGGAGCAGCAGGTACAAAGGCCCGGAGGCAGGAATGGCTGAGGAGGTTTGAGGTCCACTGGCAGGTGGGAGGGGGCTCGGTGGCTAGAGATGAGCTCCAGGAAGTAGGCAGCTCTCTTTCAACCTCATTTGTCCTTTCAAAGGACAGGAAGGAGGTGGGAGACTCAGCCGGAAACTGAATCTAGCACTTTCCGTGAATTTGTACCTCGTCTTCGTCCTTACAGTTACTTTGTGGGGGTGGGGGGGTACCATCCTCTCATTTACAGGGGAGATGGTGGAGGAGCAGCCATCAGCCCAGGTCACCTGGTAAGCGACAGGCCTGTGCTTGGAAGGAGAGACCTCATGGACCTTGGGGCCTTACAGGGAGGCAGGGAGTGGCTAAAAGCAGGGCCAGGACAAGGCCTGGGTGTGGCTACAGACAGGTGGGCCAAGCTGGGAGCAGGGAGACCCAAGAGATGGGGGTCTCTGGCCAGCGTAAGACCGTGTGTCAGGGCCAGAGAGCATCTTTGTACAAGTTACATAATCAACTTCAGTAATGGCAACATTACACGCATATCATACAAAATTCTGAACGTACGAATAACATACAGGGGCAAGTTCAGTCCCCTGCCACCCACTTTTCCTCCCCAGAGATGCCTTCTGAGACCTGTTTCTTGTGCATCTTTCCTGGAAGCACAGTCTGGATGGCAGGACCTGGACCACAACAGCAGTAAACAGTCAGCCGGCCCCGAGGGCCGCCAGGCGCCACCGACCAGAAAGCCGCAGGCTCACCGTGGTCTCTCTTAATCCTCCACCAACCCTGCTGCATGTGCATCGAGCTCTCTGTTTTAAATTGGGATGGGCTGAGGCACAGGCAGGTAAGTCACTCACCCACGGGCACACAGCTAACAAGGTTTGGACTCGGGGACGCTTTGGCAGCATGGTACAGATGAGAAAACGAAGGCACAGAGAGCTGAGTGACAGCCCCAGGGGACCCAGCAAGGAGGTCGAGGAGCCAGGACGTGAGTGAGTCTGGCAATCTTGTTCCAGAACCCACACCCCTGACCACTGCACTGTGCTGGGAGAAAGGACCCCCCAAAAATCGGAGTCAGCCTGCCCTGGGAGTGATGCCCGTCACTGCCTAGGTGCCTGGCCATGGGCAACCACTGTCTTCCCTGTCATCTGGCTGCCCAGCGGGGACAGAGGAAGCCTGTCTCTCCGCGGTTTAAGGATGAGCCAGCGTGGAGGTCGGACCCGCCTCTCCCACGGCCTCTGCCTGTGACGGGCAGGGAGCAGGGTGCTGCCAGGTGGACAGTCAGGGAGCCGGAGCTCGGGTGGGCTTCCTTCCCTGCCGTGTGCAGACACAGCAGGCGAGGGGGCTCCCCGGGAGAGGGAAGGTGGAGTCCCTGCCCTTCCTTGACCTCCTGCCCAGCTCACAGACATGCTGCCCAGCCAGGAATTCTTTGGAATCAGAAGAGAGAAAGGGGTTTCCAGAGGTTTTCCCAAAGGTCATGTGCCCAGTCCTTAACCCCGACCCCAGGCGGTGGTCAGTGGACAGGACGCGGAGGAGGAGGCTACAGGCAGCAGCAGGCAGGAACGACACAGAGATGAGCGGCCAGGCCCAGGTGCCGGCTCAGGCTGGGTTTCCAGGGAGGTCTTCACATCGCAAGGCCACCTCAGGCTGGGGGGCTGGCCTTCAGCTCAGCGGCTCAGAACACAGATTTATCTACCTGCACACCCCACCTCCCCCGAGGATGATCAGATTATGAGGCTGAAACAGGCAGGTTCTCCAGGACATGGAGACAAACCCAAATGCTAGTTTCTTCCCCTACAACATGGGCCAGAGCATTTGGGGCCAGACTACACTAGCCTCCCTTCAATCCCCTTCTTCATAGCCCCTGCCCTGAGGACCTGGATTAGTGATGCGAAGAGGGCCTGGGGACTACGTATGGGTGGTCTTGGGCATTTGTTTTGATCTCAGCCAGGCTGCCGCAGAAGGCGCAGTGGAGTGGGGAGCACTGGGGCTGGGGAGGCAAAACCAGGCTTCGGTTTGAATCCCAGCTCTGCTGCATTCCTGGGCATGTTAATTAATGCACCACCCTGAGCCTCAGTTTCCCCATCTGTAAAATGGGGTTGTTATCAGAATTGAAATCTCCTAACGATAGAGCTTCTGAAACAATGCATGATATGTAGTAGGTGCTTGATGAATGTCTTTCTCCTCCATTGACAAGCTGATTAATCTCGTTTTCAAACTCCACGGGGCCTGGAGACAAACTTTGGCACTTGTCCCGTTCACGGGCTGTCTGGGAGATGTCCTTTTGTTGCCAAATGTTGGAATTGCTGAAACATTTAGAGGGAGATGGGAGAGACTAGTTGCCAGTGGCACTGGCCCTGCTAATGGGGCCTGGTGGCCATGGGGCCTGTTCTGCAGGCGCCAGGAGACCGATCCTGTACACACCTCCCTTGCCGGAGGCAGGGCTGGCTCTACCCACAAAGGCTTCTTTGGGCAACTCTTTTCTCTGGAAGGCTCCTGGAAGACACTGCCTTCTGTCCTGACAATGTTCTGGGTGTTCTATCTGGTCTGTGGGAGGCAGCTGCAGAGGGTGGCAGGGAGCTGGGCCCGTCTCCCCAGTGTCCCCGAGGGGTCCTTCCTGCTCCCCTCCTCTCTGACCCCTGGAGCGGAGCTGAGAACGTGTTGCAGGGGCTGGCGCTTTCCCATGGGTGGGTGTGAAATGCTTAAAAAACGGAAGGGCCTTTTCGAAGGCAGAGATGACGGCTTTTAGAAAACCTCCTGTCTTTTCTGTGAGGCAGAAACTACGAGCAAGAAATGACCTTGACCATCAGTGTTTTTCCAGGAGGATGTTAAATTGATATTGGGCAGAAAAGGGCGTTCATGGTCCAATAAATTTGGGGAACACCAGCTTGAACATCTGACGGGTTCCTCTCTGCGGGGTTTCTCGGAGCCTTTCTTGTGCGTTTGTGAAGTTCTGAGAGGCAGCGGCTCGCCCGCACCAGCAGCCAGGCCTATTTGATGTGTCCTTTCCAATTGTCGCCTGCACCTTGTGAGTCTGGAGGCTATGAAAGCCACCTTGGGAAATGCCAAAATCGTTGAGAACTTCCCCCTCCTCCACGTACCACAGCTGGAGGCATCTTGGGGACTCTGGAGGTCTCTGGGGGATCCGGGGTTTAAATAAGTGTAAAGGGTTCAGAGGATGCTCCGGCCTTTATTTTACAGCT
>NW_005871108.1:2945615-2950594 GCF_000147115.1 Myotis lucifugus | reverse complement strand
TAAAAGGGAAACCAGAGAGGGGAAGTAACTCGCCCTCCAGTCACACAGCGAGGAGATGGCGAGACTGGATTTGAACCCAGGCAGTTGGACTCTAGCTGGATGTTCAAGAAAACGAGTGCCCTGGGTGATGAAGCTGTGGGTTTCTGGGGCCACGGCAGTGGCACAGCTGTCGGGCCATGCCCCATCAGGCCCCTGCTCTCCTCTGATTAGCTGCTGCCCCTGCAGACTCACTGCAGTCCCCTCTCCTGAGAGGTACGCTCTTGGGTACCCTGCTAATCTCCCCAGGCATCCCCTTCCCAGCCTCACGTGGGCCAACAGTCAGTAGCATAAAAACAGGCAGATAGGTCACCACCCCTGAGGACGCAAGAGGCCCTTGTCATGGTGGCTTCTCGGCTTCTCGGGGCTTTATCTCTACCTCCTGGAGCAGAGCTTCAGTCGCTTCCTCCTCTGGGGTGCGGACTTTTTGTTCCCGGGGGTTTTTTCTTCCCCTTTGGCTCATCGGTTCTTAGAGATAGAGCTGCTTGCTGTCTGTCCACCTGTAGACAGCAACTGGACACCTCACTGGGCTCGTTTCTGTAGTGGCTGTGGCTGTGCTGGCTCTCCCTGCCCGGGGGCGGGGGGTGGGGGTGGGGGCAGGACTTGAGGGTGCTGCCAGGTCTCGTTGATAGATGGTAGAGCAGGACCTGGATTCAAATTCTACTTCCAACAACTTAATAATAAAGACACAACCCAGTTTTTAAAATGAGCAAAGGATCTGAATAGACATTTCTCCAAGGAAGGTATATAAACAGCCATCAAGCACATGAAAGATGTTCAACATCATTAGCCACCTGGGAAATGCAAATCATAACCACAACGAGGTGCCCCTTCACTCCCACGGGGGTGGGGGGGGGGGGCTACAGTTAAAAGACAGATAACAGCAAGTGTTGGAGGATGTGGAGGTACTGGAACCCTCATGCATTGCTGGTGGGAATGTAAAATGGTGTCAACGTTTTGGAAAATAGTATGTCAGTTCCTTAAAAGGTTAAATATAAAATGACCATATGACCCAGCAATTCTGCTCCTATATACACCCAAGGGAATTAAAAACATACATCTACACAAAAAAATCACACAGATACTAACAGCAGCATTCTTTTTTTTTTTTTTTTAGTTTGAGAAAAAGGAGAGTGATCTTATTATTTTTTTTGCGATTAATTTTCAATTTTATTTTTTATTTATTCTTTATTGATTAAAGTATTACATATGTCTCTTTTTCCCCCCATTGACCTCTCCCCAGCCACTCCCACCCCCCAGCATATGCCCTCACCCCCTACTGTCTTGTCCATGGGTTATGCTTATATGCATGCATACAGGTCCTTTGGTTGATCTCTTACCCCCCCATCCCCCCCACCTTCCCTCTGAGGTTTGACAGTCTGTTCCAGTGGTTCCCAAACTTATTTGGCCTACTGCCCCCTTTCCAGAAAAAATATTACTCAGCGCCCCCTGGAAATTAATTTTTTAAAAATTTTAATAGCAATTAAACAGAAAGATATATGCCCCCAAATGCACCTGTGGCCATCACCGCCCCCCTGCATCGCTGCAGCGCCCACTTTGGGAATCACTGGTCTGTTCGATGCTTCTATGTCTCTGGATCTATTTTTGTTCATCACTTTATGTTGTTCATTATATTCCACAAATGAGTAAGATCATGTGATAGTTATCTTTCTCTGACTGGCTTATTTTGCTTAGCACAATGCTCTCCGGGTCCATCCATGCTGTTGCGAATGGTAAGAGTTCCTTTTTATTTTATAGCAGCGTAGTATTCCATTATGTAGATGTACCACAGTTTTTTAATCCACTCATCTGCTGATGGGCACTTAGGCTGTTTCCACATCTTACCTATTGTAAATTATGCTGCTATGAACATAGGGGTGCATATATCCTTTCTGATTGGTGTTTCTGTTTTCTTGGGATATATTCCTAGAAGTGGGATTACTGGGTCAAATGAGAGTTCCATTTTTAAATTTTTGAGGAAACTCCATACTGTTTTCCATAGTGGCTGCACCTACATTCCCACTAGCAGTGCTTTTTTCTCCATATCCTCGCCAGCACTTGTTTGTTGATTTCTTGATGATAGTCATTCTGACAGGTGTGAGATGGTACCTCATTGTCATTTTGATTTGCATCTCTCAGATGATTAGTGACTTTGAGCATGTTTTCATGTGTCTCTTGGCCTTCTGTATGTCCTCTTTCGAAAAGTGTCTATTTAGGTCCTTTGCCCATTTTTTATTTTTATTGGATTGTTTATCTTCCTTTCGTTAAGATGTATGAGTTCTCTATAAATTTTGGAGATTAAACCCTTATCGGAGATAACATTGGCAAATATGTTCTCCCATGCAGTGGGCTCTCTTGTTGTTTTGTTGATGGTTTCTTTGCAGCATTATTCTTAATAGTCCAAAAGTGGAAATAACATGAATGTTCCTCAACTGATAAATTGATAAATATAATGTGGAATTTTATTCACCATAAAAAGGAATGAAGTACAGCCCAGTCGGTGTGGCTCAGTGCTTGAGCATAGGCCTATGAACCAAGAGGTCACCAGTTCGATCCCAGTCAGGGCACATGGGCTTGACCCGTAGTAGGGAGCATGCAGGAGGCAGTGGATCAATGATTCGCTCTCATCTTTGATGTTACTATTCCTCTGTTCCTCTACCTTCCTCTTTCTGAAATAAATAAAAACGTAAAAAAGAAAGAAAGAAAATACAAATAGAACAGATTCCCAAAGTGGGCGCTACCGCCCCCTGGTGGGCGCTGCAGCGATCCAAGGGGGGCGGGGATGGCCACAGGTGCATTTGTTTTAACTTTTTTTGTATTACCTTTCTATTCTGAGTTCAATAAATAGTTTCATAATTTCAAACTTCAATGTTTCTAATTTACACCTTTCTTTACTATATTTTATGAAAAAGGTAGAAACATTAATACATATATCTTTTCTGTTTAATTGCTATTAAAATTTTAAAAAAATTAATTTCCAGGGGGCGCTGAGTAATATTTTTTCTGGAAAGGGGGCGGTAGGCCAAATAAGTTTGGGAACCACTGAAATAGAAGAAAAAAATTATGAGGTCCATAACCCTACCACCTAGAGACAAGCACTGTTACATTTTAATGATACTCTCCCAAATTACACTCTGTTGCCTATTAAATTTTCATTCACTAATATATTGTAGCTATCTTTCCATGTCGCTAAATATACTTCTACACAAAAACCAAACTCTATTCCCACCACTCACTCGCTGTGGACCTTGGGGAAGCCACCTCGCCTCGCAGCCTCTCCACTTGTAAGGGGGGAGTAACTGGAGGACTCACCTCCAGAGGAAGTCAGGAGGACAAAAGGAAGGCGGTCACCCCTACAGCACCTGGGAGAGACCAGCCGGAGGAAAACACTCTCAAAGGGGAGGCCCTGCTCTGACGCCCTTCGTGCCAGCATTGAGCACTCCAGCCAGAGCCAGCTCCTCTCTGTGCTGCTCTTATGCTTCAAACACACCATAGATTCTGTAGTTTAAAAGTAGGGTGTGGCACTGGCCCGGTGGCTTGGTCATTGGAGTGGCGTCCCGTAGGCCAAAGAGTTGCAGGTTTGATCCCTAGCCGGGGTATGTGCAGGAGGCAGCCAAGTGATGTTTCTCACTCACATCAATGTTTCTCTACTCCCCCCTAAAAAACAAACAAACAAACAAACAAACAAAAACAATAAACATATCCTCAGGTGAGGATTAAAGAAAATGTACGGCGTGAGTGTCAGGGACAGACCCTGGGAGAACCTGGAGGTTGTTGTGACCTTCGGTGGAAATAAACCACCCTTCCTGAGAACCTACTGTGCGCCTGGCACTGGCTCATGTTGTCTTCTCGCCATGACCATTACCAACTCCATGTGACAGAGGGGCAAACAGTAACTTACCTTTGCAAACAGCTGAGGGTGGAGCTGGTTCATTTCCAGGTTTTTGGTTTTTTTTTAATATATTGTATTAATTTTTTACAGAGAGGAAGGAGAGGGATAGAGAGTTAGAAACATCGATGAGAGAGAAACATTGATCAGCTGCCTCCTGCACACCCCCCACTGGGGATGTGCCCGCAACCAAGTACATGCCCTTGACCGGAATCGAACCTGGGACCTTTCAGTCCACAGGCCAACGCTCTATCCACTGAGCCAAACAGGTCAGGGCCCATTTCCAGGTTTGCCTGGTCGAAAGCCAGTGTTCTTGTCACTTCTCCGTGCTCCCCGGAAGGGATGGCTTCGAAAATACTTGAGTCCTGTCCAAGTCAGGGCTTGTGTTGTTATTCCCCAGACCTGGAAGGTGGCATCCAAAGGGGAAAGGCACTGCTCCTAGATTTCAAATCACGTTTGTGTGCCTCCTGTGCGAGGGGCCTTCCACTGGCTGTGGGGACGCAGTGGGGGCTGTGTCCTGCGCTGGGCAGGCTGGCAGGGCGGGAGCCGGGTGAGGGCTAGTGCCCAGGCTCTGGAGTTGGTCAGGATTGGAATCCCCCTCTGCTGGCGACTAGGGCCATTACCTCTGTGTGAGAAATCAGAGCACCTTGAGTGGCTCAGTGCGACTGCTGACGCGGGATAAGCTGTGCTACCACCAGGGTGAGTCAGGTGGTGAGTGCAGGGAGCCCAGGAGGAGCGGCCCAGGGAAGGGGCCGCCGCCTGCCAGCTTTTTGTGCGCTTCTCTCTAAGCCCAGTGCATGGGCAGCCAGCCCACATGAAGGGCTGGAGATGAGTCATTCGCCCCTGGCTTTCAGACCTATTTATCAGGAGGGAGGAGGGAGGGGGTTCATCTCCATCAAAAAGTCTGCCCCCATGGCCCCAGCCAGGCCAGGTCTCTCCTGTCCCCTTGTCCCAGGCCCTGCTCTGCAGGCCTTGACCATGGATTCCAACCCGCCTGGCCCTGGGTCTTTGTACTCCTCCCCTGCTCCCTGTCTCCCTTCCTTTGGTCACCTTC
>NW_005871108.1:2940482-2945250 GCF_000147115.1 Myotis lucifugus | reverse complement strand
TTAGAGATTTGAGAATTAACTGAAAAAAATACAAGAACTCAGAACAGTGCTGGGGAGTTACCATGATCCTGGCCTTTCAGAGCAGTTGCAGTCCACAGGGTCCTGCCCCAGAGGCTGCCTCCCTCAATGCCAGGTCCTTGGCCTCACATACAACCAGGCATGATGGCTGTTCAGGTCCTTATCCTGGCCTCTGCCTCTCCCACCATCAGGCTATCAGATTGGGCATGGGCACTCTACTTTGCAATTCCCTCCCCACCCCTAAAGAGCCGAGTGTAGCCCCAAAGCTGAGCTAACCCCAAAGAGTTGAGCCCAGCCCCAAAGGGCAAAACCCAGCCCTAAGAGCCAAGCCTAGCCCCAAAGAGCCTAACCTACAGCCTAGGCCAGTCCCGAGGGCGGAGCCAAGCCCTGAAGAATCTAACCTGGTCCCTAAGGGCGGAGCCTAGGTCCCCAGAGCCTTGTGATCTTTTAAGGAAAGTTTTACTTCATTTGATAACTTATAGAGGTAGAGAGGTAGCCCCAAAGGGCTGAGCCCAGCCGTAAGGCCTGAAGCTAGTTGCATCTGCATTTTAGAAGGAGCTTTGTTGTGCGAGGGCAGAGGACGGAGAAGGGAGCAATGCCACGTCCTTGTTCCTTCTTTTCTTCATTCCAGTGGGCACTGAGCACCGTCCAGGTCTCCAGCCCCAGCCGAGCTGTCTGCGCTGGGTCAGCAAGACAGAGCGAGGGAGAGAAAGCAAATAGTGGAGAATCCAAGTGAAGGGCATATGGGTGTTTGTTGTACTATTTTCTGTAGGTTTAGACATTTTCAAAATAAAATGTTGGGAGGATAAATAAAAATGAATTCTGGGGCCTGTATGTAGCATTGGGGAGGGTGGAGCTAAGGCAGGGTTCTTCCCTCCAGCAGCTCAGGGTCCGGTGAGGAGACCGGTGGGAGCTCAGTGTGCACGAGGTCCTCCGAGGAAGGGCCCCGGGGCAGGCTGGGAGGCTGCAGGAGTGCAGCCAGATGGAGAGGGAAAGGGAAGGGCATTAGCACAGAGGAACAGCAGGGGCAACAGCGTGGAAGCTAGAGGTACAGGGACGTTGGGGCAACGGGTCATTGTGGATCAATGGAGGGTTCCTGGTGGGCCTGGAGTTACAGTTTGCAGGAGGCTGGAAAGGGAAGTCATGGCCTCCTGGAGCTTGTCTCCTGGAATTGGTCTCTGAAAATAAAAGTGATACTGGCCCACTGTTGCAAAATCAGAGAACACAGGAAATTATTTTTAAAAAGGAAGTACAACCCCTAAGTTAGCCCATCACCAGAGATAACCTCTGTGAAGCATTTGATAAATTTCCTCCTAATATCATCATCATATATCCCCTAAATTAGAATAATAAAATAGGGTGCATTGTGCTGTTTCTTACTTAAAATTTCACTTTCCAGAACCACTGAGTAGTCTCTGAAAACCTGACTTCTCCGGGGATCACTCCAGCCAGTGGTGCCTCTTGGCGACGTGGCCGTTCTCCTGGTTGGGCACCGAGGCGGATTCCACGTGTTTGCTCTAACAAAGACACCGTGATAAACATCCTTCATACATACGCAATCCCGTGTTTCTTTTTGATCAGTTCCTGGACATGAGATTCTTGGAAGCCCTGCTGGGCCCGGAGCTGGCTGGGTAGCCAGGAGAGGGGGTGGGTTTCCCAGGACCACATGTCCCCACTTGAGGACAGCCTGGAGCTCAGCTGTAAGGAACAACTTGCACTTTCTGAGTGCCCCACACGCTCTCTTACCTCCAGGCCGGTTTGTCCCGTGTTACAGCCCCCACCCCCAACTCTCTCTCCTCCAACTCTTCCTCATCTCTCCAGATTTCGGCATAACCTCCTCCGGGGAGCTTTCCCCGAGACCTCAGGCTGGAGCGCCCACTCACACCCTCTCGGCAGCTGTGCCTGGACCAGCTCCATCAGAGCTGCTGTCTTGCTGGGTTACGAGTGCCGTTTCTTTGTCTGGTTTCCTTTGTCCCCCGAGGACAAGGTCCAGGCTGGATTCATCTTTGAATTTTCAGCACCAGGGGCTGGGCTGGCTCATTTCGGTTTCAGTAAATATTTATTGAGCAAAGGAGTGAAGAGTTGGACAAATGACTGAACAAGTGAAACAAAATCCTCGAGAGAAGGCTGAAGCTCAGACGTTGGGCTCCAGTGAGCATCGGTCTAGGGGGAACACAGTGGGGTGCAGTGCAGGGCCCTGAGCCAGGAGTGGGAAGCAGGAAGGTAAGGCTCCTGTGAAGGGAGGTGGGACCAGGGACCTGGGCAGTGCAGTGAAGGAGGCTAGCTGGGGGGCCGATCTGAGGAGTCAGAGGGAGGGGGCACCAATGGGTAATGGAGACAAGAACATTCCAGAAGAGGGAAAGGTGTCATGGGCTCTCGAGCCTCTGTCCCGGTTCAAATCCTAACCCTGCGCTTATGAACTGTGTGACCCTGACTGGTGATTTAGCTTCCCTGTGCCTCAGTTTCTCCATCTATAAAATGAGGGTAATTAATGTTAGTACTTCATTCACACATTCATTTTTCTCTTCTTTCCCCCACTTAACAAACACTTGCTGTGTGTCTGTCCTGGGCCCAGGGAGGAGCTGCCACCCCAGCCACACATGCAGCGAGCCCTGCGGCTGAGATCAAACCCGGGTCTGTAGTTACAGGCTCCATCCATGCGGCCTGCGGACCTTGTCCTGGGGCTGTTGTGCGGACGAGGGTGAGGCACCAGCACAGAGGAAGCGCTTCCTAAGCAGTAGCTGCTATGTTGTCCTCCTGTGGTCTCATCCTCAGCAGGCGGGCTTTAGTTGCTGTCTCAGGCCTGCGCTGACCAACGACAAGGTCCCTCCCCTCTGAGCTTCAGTTTCCTGTAAGGTGACAACCCTCCTGATTTGCCTGGGAGTGAGGGTTTTCTGGGGATAAGGGACTCTCTGCACTAAAACCGGACAGCCCCCGGGAGACGAGGAGGTTGGTCCCCCTGGTTCCTTATCTGTAACGTGGAGAACCGCCTGCCTCCCAGGGCTGTTGTGCAGAACAGAAGTAAGCACATGGGAAGGGGAGGAAAACCATGGGACCAGAATTCCAGACCTGGATCCATGAGAGCAGAGAATGCCGAGTGCCATGGAAATCCAGGCATGAACAGAATGAGCCAGCTCGCATGTACTGCTTTGGAAGAAGCTCTGAGATACATATTTTAGGGGAAAAAGGCCAAGTACAGAGTGCTTAGTGGGTATGCTCCCGCCGGTGTTGAGGAGGGGCGTGAATACACACATGCATGCTGGTGGGTGTGGATTCTCTGGGGAGGGAGCTGGGCAGCTGGGAGAAAAGGTGGGAAGAAGGTTTGCTTTTCACTCTATATTCTTTTGCATTGTTGGGATTATTTTATTATGATGATGATTATTATTTTAATCCTCATCCAAGGACATGATAAACATGAGAGAGAGAGAGAGAGAGAGAGAGAGAGAGAGAGAGAGAGAGAGAGAAACATTGATCAGTTGCCTCCCATATGCACCCAGTTGCCTCCCATATGCCCAGACTGGGGATCGAACCTGCAACCTGGGTATGTGCCCCGATTGGGAATTGAACCTGAGAGACCCTTCCATGCATGGGGATGACACTCTAACCAACTGAGCCACAGTGGCCAGGGCGGGGATTATTTTAACCCTTTGTTGTCATGATCTAGCCAAAAAAACTCTCCCATTTTTGTCATCCCCCCACCCCTGCCCCAAACAAAATTAAAAGGCCAAAGTGACAGAGTAGGAAACATGCCTCGCCTTCTCCCAGTCAAGACCTCTTTGACCACTGGGTTGCGTGGGGGCACAAAGGGATTGCTGGGTCCTTTAATGCAGAGTTTGTCAGGCTCAGGTGCAAGTGCAGTCTGGGGGACACCTGTGGGCTCCCCATGTCATCCACACACAGGCCTGGGGGTCCCGGGGTCCCTCCCCCACTTCTCTGCCTGACTGTCCCAGGTTGCCCTGCGTCAGTTCCCTGCCTCCAGGGGCAGAGGTGGCCCATCTCGCAGAGCAAATGGTCCAGGTTTCACATACCTCCCGGCTAGGGAATCTGTGTCTGCTGCCGCCGCCGCCAAAGCCTGTTCGCTCCGCTTCCGGCCTTCGGCCTTCGGGGAGAAGGAGCCAAGCTGGTTGAGGAAAAGGCTCCAGGCGCAGCCTCAGACCAGCAGGCCTGGCCCCATAGACCCTGGCTCCTACGAGCTGTCCGTCCAGCCTGCCACGAGCTCCCAGCTCTTCTTTTTTTAATTTTAGCATCGCATACATATTTTGGGAAAATATTCTTGTAATATCTCAAACATTAGTAAAATGTATCAAAAAAAAAAAAAAAAAGCCCAGTGATTCCCGCACTTCCTGAGCCCATTGCCCTCAAGCATCCTTGTAAATTACTTTCGGAATGTTTTACCGCCTCGTTAAAAGCATCTTTTGCTGTTTCTCTGACTTGTGAAGTATAGTCGCGGAGTGGAGAAGGGAGGGGGTGCAAGAGGATTTGTGGATACCTGAAAGGAGGTGGAACTGTAGTTAGGGATTAGCCTATTCGATTGTAAGGGAAGGGAGGGGGGGACTTAGGTGATAAGGGAAACAGTCATTGGGGTTATTCTTTCGATAACGACATTGCTACAGAGACAGACGTGGCTTTATCTTTTATTCTTATTATTCCACAAGATAGTAGAGCAAGAAAGTTTAAAACGAACTCTTACTTACATTTCTGTAGCTTCTCTCTTTCCATTAGGTGGATTATGAGTGTGTGATAGTTCGTT
>NW_005871108.1:2903171-2940235 GCF_000147115.1 Myotis lucifugus | reverse complement strand
CCCAGGCACTGCTGCAGGGGATGGGTACTGAATTGGTGACAGGTCCTAACAAATCTTGCCCCAGAAAGCCCGAGCTGAGCATCCGCCACAGGACACGGACGCCTGTTTTCATGCATGTCGCCAACACTGAGCTGTCTGCTTTTTTTTTTCCTGCATCAGCATCAGCCCATCTTTCCCCAGCATAATCCCCAGTCCCCAAGCCTCCAATCACTCCACCGGATTGGCTTTGAAACCTGGGCCACAGAGAACTTTCTAGCCACCTTAGCTTGCCCTGCTGGTGAATGGTCTCCTGCCTGGGTGATTTCAGGGAGAAGGGGGGAATCCACCAGCCCCCACATCTCTCCCCCATTGAAAGGCCAGCCCTCCTGAAATTCCTCCAGGAGGTGGGAGTTTGGTGAAGGCTCTGTCCTCTTTGGGAGCCCTCTTGCCTAAGGTTTCCTACCACACAAGCAGCGTGGAGCAAAGAGGGGTGGGCTCGGGAGCTGGCCAGCACATGGGGACCCAAAGAAATACAACCATAATAACAGCCCATTCCTTACAAGTGCCTCCGTGAGCCCGGCACCTCACCAAGCCCGAGGCACACACCCTGCTGGGGCTGGCTGTGATGTGCCCTCCTCGGCCCTCCTGATTCAAGTCGCTTTACCCAATAACCTGCGGGTGCCCAGGGCTGACGTTAGGTGCAGGGTGGCTCAGAACCCTCTCTCCTGAGTCTGCATCCAGAATTCTTTCTCCCACATCCCACATGAACACCCCACATGTTGCTGGGCAGCTGAGCCCAACAGAGCTCTGGGGATCAATGGGATTTACCCACCTAGTCCTGGATCTGGGAAACACCAGGCTCTTTGGATCTGGGCCTGGCCAGAGCCTCAGTTTCCCCATCTGTAAGATAGAAGTGGACTGGATAATTCCCAAGGGCATTCCTGTTTGTCTTAGGCCTGCTGCCCCTCTGGCTTCTAGTCAGAAAACATGCTGCTAAGGGGAGTGGAGACTGGCCTAGCCTCAGGCTCCTGCTAGCCTTTGTCTCAGGAGGACAGGGCACCCCTGGACCAGGAGTCGGCTGTGAGTTCAAGTTCTGCTCCTCACAGGCTCTAGCTGTGTGTAAGTTTCCCGCCACTCAGTGGGTACCTGACACTGTGGTCCTTCTCCTCTCCCTTCTGGGGAGATCAGCTTGCTTCTCCGAGCCTCAGTTCCCTCCCTGCCCGGCCTAGCACAGGGCTGCCTGAAGCTAGTGGAAGAGCCTAGATGGGAAAGAGCTTTGCAGATGGAAAACCTCGGCCCATTGGGGAGACTGGGGAGGCCCATTGCTGTATCTGCAAGCATGAGGTCCAAAGGCCATTGGGTCGCAGACCGTGCTGGAACCCTCCATCAGCGAGGAGGGGCGGACGGCCTTCTCCACGAGGTCCTGGCATCTGGCGGCACCTCAGGGCTGGCCCTCACTTCCCCTCTTATTTAGAATGTCTGTTCCCATGCAGGGCCCTGGTCAGCACCTATATGACCCAGGTCCGGGGAGGGGGCCCCAGCAGCCTGAACCCCTGGATAGGTCTGGAGAGACAGGCCAAGCCCCCCTCTGCCCCCAGGCCTGTCTATTCTCCTTCTTTCCCCTCTAACCTGCTGCCCCGGGGCCCTAGCCTCACCCATGGTCAGCTTCCCACCTGCCTTGTGCCCCCTTCATTTCTACCCTGGCCACCAGGGGTCTTTGGAAATCAAGGATCCGGCGGATCTCTCCTGCTGAGCTCTCAGGAGCCCTCTGCCAAGTGTCAACCTGTACAGAGTCCCAAGGGTGGCAGGGGCCAAAGGAGGGGAAAGGGGTGTCCCTTGCTCTGTGGCCTACTGGAGTGACCTTCCATTGCTCCCAAACCCTGTATCCTGCTTGAGGTGCACCCCACACCCCCACCCACACAAGGTGGTCCCAGGCCCAGACCATGCCCCTCCATCTCCCCTCTGCCTGGACCCCCCAGCCCCCAGTCCTGACATCGCACCTCCATCAGGCCTCAGTCAGGCCCTCTTCCCGTGCTGCCCCCAGGCTGCGGGAGGTGACCTTCCTGTGTCCCCTCCACAGAGTGAGCTCCGGTGGCAGAGCTGTGTCTCGCTGAGGGTCCGTGAGCCTGGAGGGCAGGGGCACACCTGCTTCGCTGCTGGGACTGCATTGTGCCCAGACCAGCAGAGGCTCCCGAAACGCCCGCTGGGCCCCCAAACGAATGGACATCGTTCTCTGCCCCCCGCGTGGCCACCCCAGGCAGTGGGGAGTGCGTGTGACCTCAAACCCAGCCAGGCTGAGCTATATTTAGACACCAGGGCCAGGGTGGACTTCTGGGGCTGAGGAGATGGCGGCCCACAGTAGGGCCCCAGGGGAACCTCTTATCTCGGGCCTGTGTGACAGGCTGGAGCCCAGACCAGTGGCTGCTGGCTCCCACTGTCCCCTAAAAAGCTGAGGAAAGACTCCATTGGAACAAAGGAGGCTTTCTGGCCGGTTGTGTGTGTGGTGTGCGTGTTGATAGCTAGAAAAAATAAGTTCCGGGCTAGTTGGTCAGCTCCAGGGGTGGGCCAGAGATGGGGGGCAGGGGTGAAAGTGGGGGTCTTCCGGGCAGCCCCGTGCTGGCCCCGGCTGCAGCTGGCCTGCCCGTCTGCCCTGCTGCCTGCACACTTTCCTCCCCTTCATACCTCAGGTGGGCGCAGTGCCAGGCCAGGGTGCGGCCACCCGGCGGGTGAGGAGGGGCCACCCTGGCCTGGCTGCTCGCTCCCCTGCTCTCCGGGGCGGGCAGGAGGCAGGATGGATGTTCGCAATAATTACCCAGCTGCAGCTTCCCCAGAGCTGCCGCCATAGCAACGGTGCCGGGCGCCCCAGCAGAGCGGCCAAGTGGCAGGAGGGGGTGTGGGCGCTCTGGGCAGGTCGGGAGGGGGTGGCATGAGCCCCAAGCACAGTCCCACTGGCTCTCTTTGTCAGCTCCCTCCCCCGCCTGCCCCCTCCCTAGAGGCCAGGGGGTGGGGCTTGTCTGGGCACAGGGAGGTTGGCATGGCCCAGGAAAGGCTCCAGGGGAGGCTCCAGCAGACGCCCCATTCCCCTGAGCAGGTGTCAGGAGGGCTGAGGCCCCCACCCGGGGGGCACACCCAGGACCTCTGGGTGTAATCACCCGGGAGGCTGTCTTCGCTTTTCGGAGAGAGGCGGGCGTGTGGTCATGGGTGCTCTCCAGGGAGGGCGTTTATGACTCCCTTCCCCGCCCTCCCAGGATCCGCTTAGAGCCAGACGGAGAGTAGCCTCGGAGAGCACTGGCTTTGGGTGGGGGTTCCCCTCTTTCAGAGGTCCTGCTCCCAGTGTCTGGGGACACCCAGAATCCTGCCTTCATGGCAACTGTCTTCCTCTACTCTGTAGTAGAGGCCCTGTTGGCCTCTTCTATAACATTCAATCTGATGAAGGGGACTGTGTTTATCTCCATTTTACAGAGGAGAAAACGAAGGCCCAGAGTCACGATACCTGTCTCAGGCCACACAGCTAAACATGTGGAGCCTCAAGCCAGTTCAGTCTTGTCACCATTTGCCCTGCCATTGATGTGTTCCATGTGGTTGTTCTGATCCCTCTGCCATCTGACGGTGTCGCCCAGTGGTTCGCTGAGCGTAGTCTCTGTGTCCTAGTGACGGGGGGGGGTGGGGGGGTGGGGGTGGGGGGGGTGGTGGTGAGTCAACCTCTCCCAGCCTCGGTATTTTCCTCTGTAAAACGGGGATAGAATTGAACCTCCCCTTTGGAGCTGTGGGTATTAAAGAAAACAGTGCGTGAAAAGTGCAGCACCTGGCATGTGGGAAGTGTTAGCTGTTGTCATTGTTGGAATTATGATTATTTTTATTATTGTTGTTACAACACAAGGAAGCAGACCTAGATGCTCACCAAGGCCCCTTTGGCTCTGGCCCCAGGCAGCTTTCTGAAGGCGAGGCCTCGCCAGCAGGCGCCAGTCAGGATGGGCGAGTGGGGAAGTGGGGAGTTCACAGCCTGGTGAGGAGGCGGGTGCTAATCGCCTAATCCCACAAGTGTGTCTGGGGTGCGGGCTGTGAGAGTGAGGGAGGAGAAGAGCATGAACACGGGGCTGAGATGCAGCCGGGGCTGGGCAGGGTGAGGCTCCGTTTACACAGAGGATCAGGAAGGGCCTCTGGAGGGGGCTGGCCTGGAAAGGTCAGGAGAAGGGCATTCTACAACATGGACTGAAGGGAGGCCAATGTTCTAGAGCACAGAGGGGAACAGAGAGGGACAGGGAGCCCGAGGTGGGCGAGTCGCCTAGGGTTGAATGGTAAATGAATGAGTGATTAAATGAATGGATGTGTTATTCTGCATTGATTTACACAGAGCCCTTCTCCCTCCACTTTTCCTCCTTCCCCATCACCCCAGCCCTCTCTGGCTGGTTCAGTTCAGTCATTTGTCAGCTGCTGCCCTGGGAGCCCACAGTCATATGGTAGAGATTCAACAAATAAATGGAAAAATTCCAGATCGGCTGTTTGGCCAATGTGGAGAAATGTTCCGAGGAAAGAGAACTGACACTAGTTAGGGCACTGCCTGAGAGGGGTGTTGAAGGATCAATAGGAGTTCACTAGGCTGCCAAGGCAGAAGACACAGCACCTGCACAGGCTCAGAGACAGGAAATAGCACAGCAAGGTAAAGTTTTGTGTGTGTTTTACTTTATTTCATAGGGCCAGCGATAAATAAGAATAGCTACCTTTATTGAGCACTGACTGTATACCCAGCGCAGGGCTACCGGCATGATCTCCTTGGAATCACACAATTAAAATCCTTCTCCCTTTGTGGCAGAGGCCTATTTCACTTTTACGAATGAGGGATTGAAGTTCAGATAAGTTAAGTAATTTGCCCAAGGTCACACAGCATAGAGCCCATGTTCTCAAACATCTGGGGTGGGGTTAGACAGACGGTCCAAGTTGGGCCATGAAAGGCCCTGAAGGCCAGCTAAAGGTTCAGGACCCAGTCCCTGGGTTCCTGAAAGGCCACAGTAAGGTTTTGAGTATGCGGAGAGAGAGGTCAGAGCTGTGTGTGAGAGGGAAGACTCTGTGACCTTGGTGGAGGGTGGAGTGACAGTCCAGATAAGAGCTGATGAGGGCTTGGCTCCAAGGGGGTGGTGCCTGGGGAAGGAAGGGAAGGGATGCCTTTGAGGGGCCCAAAAGGCAGGGGTAAGGACAGAGGGAGCGGAGAGGAGCCGGTGTCGTGGAGGCATGGATCATGATTAGAATTCACGTCCAATGGGTCTAACAGGAAGTTGGTGCTCTTTCTTCCCCTCTGGCCGGTTATTATCTCACTGATGTGTAAAAGACTTGGCATTTTCTCCCTTGTGAGATTGCAGGCATATTTTTTTTTTTTAAAAAAAGGTAGCTGGGTCAAGGCGATTTTTAATCCAAAATGATGGTGCCTGATGGTGACATTTCAGGCACAATGCACCACTGTGGGCTTTCCGGAGTCTCCAAGGCCCCTAACAAGCCAAGGGCAGAAGGCATCGCCCTTGGTGGCAGCGTGTGTGCATGTGGGAGTCGGCACTTGGGAGGGGGTCTGGGCAGGGGTCAGGCTGCCCTGGGTCCATTCCAGAAGTTGCTGGGGCTGCAGAAATTGGAGAAGCTTCTGGAAGCCTGGCAGCAGCATTCCTGACCTCCCCCTTTGGACTTCCCGAGGCTGAGCCAGTGAACTGAGGCCCCTGGCCTGCCTGCCCGCTGCTCTGGGAATATTGTAGCCAGCAGGCCAGGCAGGCAGTGGGTGGCTCGAGCTGCAGGTGCTGTGTCACCTGAGCCCGGGTCATGGCCGCTCCACGGGGAGGAGGGAGCCATGTTCCCACACAGCCTGGCGGCTGGCCCACTTCCTCACGGCCGTGGAGGAACCGTGGCCCACAGCCTTCCCTGGCCCAGACCTGGAATGAAAGTGTTGTTTTGTCAGCTCCCCGCCCCACTCCAAACCCCTTCCAGGCCTCTGGTGCCACCAGGAACTGGGATTTGGTAGGAAGTGCTGGTCTGGAATCTACCAGTCCCAGGTTTAAATCCTGGTTTTGCTTCTTAACGCTTAGGTGGCCTTGGACAAGCCACCATTTTCTCGGAGCCTCCATTTCTGCACCTGTCGAGGGGGGGTGGGGGGGTTGGTATAGGAGAGAATGAGATGCTGAACAACAAGGCCAGCTCAGTTCCTGCAGAATAGACAGGGAGTGTGAGCTCCTGTCTTCCCTCCCTTCCCCTGTCAGTGCAACTGGGAGAGGAGATGGGCCAGAAAAGAAAACAAAACAAAATCGCTGCAAGCCTGGTGAATCTGTGAACGATCGCTTGTAAGATGCCCTGCTTGAGCCGGATGTGCTCTCAGCTTGGCGTCCAGATGGGCACCCCAGAGCAGGACACGCCTGGCCAGCCGCAGCGCGCAGATGGTGAAAGCACAGAAGGCCAAACCTAGGTCTGCAGAGTCAGAGCCCTGACTACCGTGGGACAGGCGATGGAGGTGCCGGGGCCTCCACCGGCCTCCACCAGCCTCCACACCCTCTCTTCCTCCTGGTGGGCCTCAGCTGCCTGGCTCAGTCCCTGCCTCTGGCGGGAAGACTGCTGATCACGGCGCTAAGTGTCACCAGCCTGCTGGAGCCCTTCTCCGTTCCTGGCCTTGTCCCCCAGTGACGAGGCAGACAGCTGAGGCTCTAGCAGTGGGCGCTACCTTCTGTCAGGGTGGCCAGGATCCTCAACAGATCCTCAGTTCCTGCTGGCCTCACCACTCAGATTTTTTCTTCTCAGAATCTTTTTCAAGGCAGCCCAGGCAGCTTAGGCCACCACGGTCCCATCCCACAAACAGTACTGAGGGGGCAGCCTGTTCATATCGAGCCCTCTGTGGAGCATGCCAAGCCCCTGCTCAGAGCCCTCCAAAATGTCTTATCATCCCTGGAGTCGTCCAGTGCCTGAGAGCCCTGCCCGGCAGCCTCTCCCCCCCAAACACTCTGCTCTACCATTTGCTGTCCCCCAACCACCCCAAGCAGGATCCCAAGTCATGCCTTTGCACTTACTGTTCCCTCTGCCTGCAATGCGCTTCCCCCAGATCCCACAGGGAAACTCCTATATCCCCCTGAAGCCTCTGCTCTAATGCCCCTCCTCAGAGGAGCCCTCGCCGACCACCTAAAGGCATCCCCCCTCTCACGTGTTACCCTCTGCTTTGCTTTGGTTTCCTTCCTAGCACGTACACATATTTCAGTTCCCATGTAACCATCTGTCTCCTCACACCCTGCCCCCCGAGAATGTGAGTTCCACGAAGGCGGGGGCTTACTCTTGTTTGTGGCTAAATCCAGAGGCCTAGCACAGTGCCTGGCACAGAGAAAGCACAATGGTTGAACGAGTGAGCAAATGAGCGGGTGAACGGATTCATCACTCAGCAAACATTTATGAGCACCCACTGAGGCATGATTTCGCTGTTAGTACAGGTCTGGGAACCAAATCCCCACACCTGGGCTCGAGGAGAATATTGCCAGGCAGAAGAGCCAAGGATAGGAGCAGAGACCCAAAGGGAGACAGTCAGGAACCTAACAGGCCTGGGTTCTCTCTTTTCTTGTTGTTGTTAATCCTCACCTGCGGATATTTTATCCATTGGTTTTTAGAGAGAGGAATGGGCGGGGGGGGGGGGGGGGGGGGGGGAGACAGAGACAGAGAGAGAGAATTGAAGTGAGAGATCGACTGGTTGCCTCTTGCACATGCCCCGACTGGGGTTGGGGGTTGAGCCTGCAACCGAGGTGTGTGCCCTTGACCAGAATGGAACCTGTGACCCTTTAGTCCATGGGCTGACGCTCTAACCACGGAGCCAAACCTGCTAGGTTTCTCATTTAAGCCGAATCTCCATTTCCTAGCTATGCGGTTTGGGGCTTAGCACTTGACCTCTTTGAGCCCCACGGTCCTCATTTGTAAACTGAAGCTAAAAATACTGGCCAAAAGCCCCAGCCTCCCCCCCCCCCCACCGCCCCCTGGCCCTCCTGGCTGCCACCCGAGTATCTACAATCCATTATCCACATGCAGCCAGAGGGGCCTTCTTTTTCTTTTCTTTCTTCTTTTACTTTCAAAAAAAGTATTTGTTTATTTTTTGAATAGGTAACAAATTTGCCCGGCTCAAAATTCAAAAGGTCCTAGAAAAAATGCAGAAAGAAGAAAGTAGCCCTCCCACCCAGTCCCAGCCAGCCAGAACTCCTCCCCAGAGGCAAGCACTGTTTCCTCCTATTTTCATCTATCATGCCAAAGATAATTTTATGCATATACAAGCCAGTGCATACCTTTCTCTCTCTCTCTTTTTAAGCGCACAGTAGCATACTGCGCACATGGTTCTGCCCCGTGCTTTTTTCACTTGACAGTCTAATCTAGAGAATTTTCAGGAGGTTCTTTTTAAAGCATATACTATAACGGGTCCTTCCCCTGCAAACTAGCCCCCTGGTGGGTCCCCAGCATTTTCAGAATAAAATCCAAAGTTCCACAGGGTTCTCTGTGACCTGGCCACTGCTGGTATCTCTGACCTCACCTCCCAGCTCTCTTGCACCAGATCACTCCACTCCAGCCGCATGACCGCCTCACTGCTCTTCCAATATAGCAGGTACAATCCCACCCCAGGGCCTTTGCACTTGCTTTTCCCTCTGCCTTCTTCCTCCATAAATCCTCTCATCTCCCTGTCTTTCTTTCGGGTCTCTACTCAACTGTCACCTGCCCAGAGAGGCTCTCCCTGATTATCCTAGCAAGGGTATCCACCCTTCCACCCTGTCCCTTATTCTCCTTTCTTTTTCTTGATAGGATTGATTACCATTTGCAATGGGATGCAAATTTTAAAAATACCTTTTTATTGATTTGAGAGAGAGAGGAAGGGAGAGGGAGAGAGAGAAACATCAATGAGAGAAATGTCAATCAGTGGCCTCCTACTGGGGATCAAGCCCACAACCCGGGCATGTGCCCTGACCTGGAATCGAACCAGTGATCACTTGGTTCATGGGACATCGCTCTATCAATTGAGCCACACTAACCAGCACAGGGATGCATTTTTTGTTCATCGTTTGACTCTTCCACCAGACTGAGCTCCATGGAAGTGAGCACTGGTTGTCATAGTCACACTCCATCCCAACAGCTGGATTTTAACGATTATTCATAAATAAGTGTTGTCTGAGTGAATGAACAGATCCCCATTTTAAGATGAGAAAACTGAAGCACAGAGGAAGGGAATCCCTTGCCCAAAGTCAGGGTGGACTCACTGTAGTTCAACCACCCCAAACTGGGTTCTCATGTGAGCCCCACCTTCCATGTTCTAGCTGTGCGCTCTGGGCTGTGCTCTGGCCCTCTCTGAGCCCCGTAGTCCTCAGCTCCCTCCCCGGGGACTGTGAGGAGAATGAGATGGGTGTCCGTGGTGTTTTCCTGGGGAGCACAGCTTTCCTCACACTCCACAATGGGTCACTGTGGAGCCCTACCCAGGCTGGCCCGTACGGTCACCTAATGCGATGAGAAAGTTCCTGACCATTAACAGTATTTTTAAACAACGATCCCATGGAAATATTTTTTAAATCCCGCATCGTGCTGGGGAGCAGCTCTGAATTATTAACTATCCGGCAGCCCTGCTGTATTTCTTGACAGAGTTTATTCCGACACACACAATTTTCCTCCCGGTAATTTATGAAACTCGCGTTCTCTTCAGGAAATCACACCCTCTTCTCCTGAGCACCGCCTCCCCCACCCCAGCTGAAGTGTTTACTGCATAAACCAACAAACTTTTATCTCAAAGAGTATCTGCTTGCTTGCCTGATGTCAGAGGACATTTCCCGGGGAGACACTGCAACCGTGTTTTCCCAAATGCCCAGCCCGGGGCTTTTTAGGAATTCAATAAAACCCTGTCAATTAGGATGAATTAATCATTGGAAGATCTTTTTGCTCACGTCCTCCAGCAATACCCCCTTCCCTCCCCCCCTCCCCCACCCAGCCTCACACTGTGAGGTTGTGGGGGAGGGGGAGTCAGGGGAAAGCTCATATCTCCTTCATATCCAGGTGGTCACGGGTTCGAGTCCCAGTGGAATCCTGTTTCCTGGGATCCAGCTACTCTCTGTCTCCCTCTGCATTGCCCACCCAGTCCCAGGCCTGGCTGCCAAGGCTGCAGAGTTAAGGAACACAAATAAAGAGGCAGAAGCCCTAGGTTCCAGTACTGATGGTGTCACAGACTTAGCTGAGTGACTTAGCTAATCAGACAAACCTCTCTGATCTAATTTTTTTCCTGATCCAGTTTTGGGGTTTTTTTGTTTTGTTGTTTTGTTTTGCTCATAAGGCAGGGAGTGATGTTCTGAATTCTAATGTGATGAGATGGTTCCTGGCCATTAACAGTATTCTTTTTTTAAAAAAATACATTATTATTGATTTCAGAGAAGAAGGAAAAGGGAGAGAGAGATAGAAACATCAATGATGAGAGAGAATCATTGATCGGCCACCTCCTGCATGCCCCCTACTGGGGATCAAGCCTGCAACCCGGGTATGTGCACTTGACCAGAATCGAACCTGGGGCCCTTCAGTCCGCAGGCCAACGCTCTATCCACTGAGCCAAACTGGCTAAGGCTAACAGTATTCTTAAACGACCACTCATCATATACACAGAGTGCCCTGTGCTGGGCACGGGGGATCCAAGTCAGTGCCCACCCTCATGGAGTTCCATCCAGGTACAGAGTCAAAACACACAAATGAACTAAAGAAATGTTGGATGCGCCTGGCTGGCGTGGCTCAGTGGTTGAGCGTCGACTATGAACCAGGAGGTCACGGTTCAATTCCCAGTCAGGGCACATGCCCGGGCTGCAGGCTTAATTCCCAGTGTGCGGCGTGCAGGAGGCAGCCGATCCATGATTCTCTCTCATCACTGATGTTTCTATCTCTCTTCTTCTCCCTTCCTCTCTGTAAAAAAAAACAAACAAACAAAACAAAATAACAAAAGAAGAAATGTTGGATGCTGCTAAGGGAGAAAGTAACACTGGGGGTGGGAATGGAAGTGCTGGAGGTGGGGCTGCTTTTAGTAGGAGGTCCAGGACAGGGTGAGATGGGGGATGGAGCGGATCTGGTAGGGCAGCACAGTGGTTTCCCCACCCCCACCCCCACCCCCACCAGGGAAGACTTTGCACCCCATCCAAGAGGCAGACAGGGCAGTGTCCGGAGAGTTTTGGTTGTCCCAGCTGGGGGTGGGGTGCTGCTGGCATCTAGTGGGCAGAGCCCAGGGCTCCTGCACTGGCAGCCTGCAGTGCATAGGACAGCCCCACCACAGGGTCAGTGGCCAGGCAGGTCGCTAGTGCGAGGTGCTGAAGCCCTGCTGTGGGGCCTGTGGGCCATTGCAAGGCCTTTGGCCTTGACTCCAAGTGATCCAGGAGCCACGGGAGGGTTTTAAGCAGAGGGAGGACATGACCTGAAAGGATGGAAAACAGGCTGCACCAGAGAGAGGGAAGGCAGCTGTCCCCTCAGGCGCCTGTGAAGGACTACTCAGCCACCCCCACCCCCAACCATATTTACTACTGTGTGTGGACACCAGGGGCTGTGTGCACAGCAGGAATGAGGCAGACCAGGGCCTGCCATCACTGAGCGTACGTGCCACTCGGAAGGCTCCTCCCATCTCACTTGGGACGAGCCCCAGGGTTCCCGGACCTGCCTGCCCTCTCTCTGCCCCGTCTGGCTCTGTAGTCCTCCCCACTCCCTCCTCGGCCCCTTGGACACACCAGGTGTGCTCGCCTCCCTGTAGGTCTATGCAGTGTTCTTCCCTCTGCCTAGATACATATCCCCCCTTCATGACTGTTCTCAAATGTCACCTCCTTACCAGGCTCCCCTGGCCTCCAGCCACTGTTCTAAATAGCCATCACCTCATCCTTCCCCTCTGGCTACTTACTCTGCTTCCATCCATCCATCCCTCAGTCTCCCATCCATCTATCCTTCCATCTATTCATTTGTTCATTCATTTAACAGATATTCAGTGAGTCCCGGCTATGTGCTGGGTGCAGGGCCCCAGCCTGTGCAGGTTCACATTGCCAGGAGGATAGAGGGTAGTAGTCATGCGAGCACGTGCCTGCAGCAGTAAGGAGAGCTATGAGGGAAAGATCTGGGGCCAGGAGAGCATCCAATGGGAGTGCCTAGTACAGGTCAAGGAGGGCTTTTGTGGGGAAGCCATCCTTCCTGAGCTGCAGTCTTCAGGAGAGGGGGAGTTGAGTGGGTAAAGTGTGGGTGCACTGGTCATGGGGCTGTGGGTGGTAGTGGAGGAAGAGTGTTCCACACCTCTGAGGTGGGTGGGAGTGTGGTGCAGGTGAGGAACTGCAAGGAACCCAGTCACTGTGGAGGTGACAGGCATCTAGATTGGGAGGTGAGGAGGGGCAGGAAATGAGGACCAATTGTAACCGGGGCTCGATTGTGTGAGGTCTGTGGACCAGGGTAAGCAGGGCCAGGGGGAGGTTTGAGGACAGGGAAAGTGGGGGCTAATTGACAACCTAACTTCTGTTCTTGGAGAATGATCTGAAGTGGGGTGAGGGAGGCAGCAGGGAGTTCAGTGAGGGAGGGTGGTGGCCTTAGCCAGAAGGTAGCAGGGGAGACAGAGAAAGTTAGAGGTAAAATATAAGGCCTTGAGGATGGAGTGGATGTGAGGCTAACAGTAAGTCAAGGACCTACTGAATTGCCCCTTTCCAGGAGCCAGGCAGGCCCCTTGCTGGGCATGAGGAGCCCACTGGCCCAGGAGTCCCTCTCCCCATCCATCCTCCCATCCATCCATCCATCCATCCATCCTCCCATCCATCCATCCATCCATCCATCCATCCATCCATCCATCCTCCCATCCATCCATCCAAACATCGATTTATCCATCCATTCTTCCATCCATCCATCCATCCATCCATCCATCCATCCTCCCATCCATCCATCCATCCATCCATCCATCCATCCATCCATCCTTCCATCCATTCTTCCATCCATCCATCCTTCCATCCATCCATCCATCCATCCATCCATCCATCCATCCATCCATCCATCTTTCTATTCTGTGTTTCTCAGCACCTACCATGTATCAGGCTGAGTGTTGATACCCAAGGCAAAGGCTGTCACTGAATCCAGTTAAAGGGTCTTAGCAAGGCTGGAAGGGGCCAGAGAGGTCAGAGAGGCCAGATGCCATCGCTCCAGGGTCACTGAAGCCTGGGAGAGGTTCAGGTCCCATCCAAGGTTACATGGCCAGGAAGCAAGAGGATGGGGCTTGGAACCAGAGGGCCCCCATGCCTCCCACTGCAGCCCCTTTTGCAGGTCTCCTGGAAACCCTGCCAAGGACCTGTCACTCCCCAAGGAGGCCTTGCAGCTGGGAGGAGAGCAGCCTTCTGGGGCCCACAGGCCCCTCCTGGCAGACCTCCTTGTCCCACCCCCCTACACACCCAACAGCTGCAGAAGGGGCCTGGCTGGGAAAATGCTTCTGTGCCACCGGGAGGGCCCCTGAGATGCTGATTCATAGCTTACAGGAGAAGCCTTTTAAATATGCAGAGCAGGGCTGTGGCCTGTGCCTGTCTCTTTAAGGAGGGCTCGGGCCTCCCTACCCAGCAGCATTCCCTAAGGGATAGGAACTGGGCAGGCCTGGTGTCCTCCCTGGCAGAAAACTATTGGCTCCAACCTGTTAAGGCAGCCTGGGTGGGGCCCACAGGTCTCTGGGTGGGGCAGGAAGGAACTCGGGCTTAGAGGGACCTTTCCTTTTTCAGGCTCACACCCCTAGGAAGGGAGGGAGCCTGGATCTCGGACCAGGCAGCCGGACTCCAAAGCCTGGGTCTGGTCCTAGGAGGTCCTGAGTGAGTGTGACTAACTGTCCAGTTTGCCTGAGTCTGAGTGGGCCAATCAGGAGGAGTTAGTGAACACTCTATTAAGGCCAAAGCCATCCCCATAATGACAGCTCTGTGGGGTGCAAAATCTCTGGGAGCCTGGGACATAGAGGTGGGACCTCGGGCAGGGCCCCTGATCTCTGTGGACTGCATTTCCTCCGCTGTAACGTGAGGGTGTGCCCATCACCCTGCTCCCCTCGGGCCACTGGGAAGGTCCGGACTGCGAGTGACTTTGACTCTTCGTCTGGGTCAGTCTCTGAGCATGAGGGTCAGATGTCCTCAGGGACCTCTGGATTGGCAAGTGTGGGGAAGGGGACCCATTGCTTCCCCAGCACAGGCCTGGCCATAAGAGGGTTTGAATAAATGAATGCAAGCACGAATGAATGACTGAAAAGTTAAACGTGTGTGTGTGTGTGTGTGTGTGTGTGTGTGTGTGTGTGTGCCTCCTCTGTGCAGAGCTGGAGGAGCAGGACAACCAGACCCGTCTCTGACATCAAGGTCATCATGCTCAGGGCCAGGGGAGACAGAGAGGCGTGCGTTTGGGGTTATACTACTTCCCAGCCGGGGAACTCGGGAAGACCTGCGCCTCAATACTCCCCATCTGAATACAGCTCAGCAATGGCACCTTCCTCATAGGCTGTTGAAAGAAGGAAATAAGGTAACGCAGGGAGCTCAGCACCTGTGTGTGAGGGAAGCCGATGGGAGGAGAGGAGAAAAGCGGCCAGAGGAGGGGCATTGGTGTGGGAAGAGCCAGGAACCTGTGAGGGTGACCTTGAGGAAGGCCCCTGGCCAGTCTCCGGCCCATTGCAGAGGGAGTTGGAAGAAACAAGCCTCTCGGGTCTGCTGGTCTGTGAGTTTGCACGGAGCCTTCAGGAAGCTGGGCTCCGGGCCTCGGGGCCAGGGGGCGGGGTCAGAGGCAGGGAAGCATCCCTGGCGCAACCCCTCTGCCCTGCCCACAGCTTGGCTGGCAGGGGTTGGATCCAAAGACAAACTCCGTGATTGGCCACTGTGCCGAGCAGCCTCCAGCCCTTCCATGGGACCACACTTTACAGATTATGAATCCCTGACAGCTTGAGGTTCACCAGCTGCCTGAAGAGCCGGGGTGGGGCACCGTTTCCTGCCCCAGAGCCCCCTCTGCCCTGACCCTGTCCACATAGAGCTCCTTCAGCTCTGCCAGGGAGGCGCTCTGATCCTGCATGGGCAGATGAGGACCGAAGCTTGGGGTCAGGGGGCCACCTGTGTTGCCCTGTGAACAGAGGACCTAGGTGGCCAGTCCCCACCTGCGCCTCAGGGGCTCCACAGGGCCTGTGGGGGGCAGGGAAGGATGACAGGGCTTCTCCCCAGGGGAGAACACAGCGGCACTAGGGCATTATCAGAGCCCACCACTGGTGCCAGCTGGCCCACTGCCCTCAGGCTGCGGTGCCCACGGCTGCCAGTATCTGCCCTGCTTTAGGGTCCCCAGGAGCCCCATGGCCAGACCCATTCGTTGTTCAGGGGCCTGGGGATAGGGCCCACAGTGAATCGGCCAGGTGAGGGGCCTGGGCCTGCCACTGCACTGAAGGGTCCTGAGCCACTTCTGGGTACCGCTCACTGGCTCGGCAGCATTTGCCATAATTATCCAGCCATCCCCTTCAAGTGTACGGCAACCATAGCAACAGACAGATGTTCTGTCCCAGCCACAGTCCATAGCGAGCCAGGAGCCAAGCACGAAATTTAACCCCTTCTAGCTCAGGCAGGCGAGGGCAAGCCTGGACTGTGGGCCTAGAGGCCCGGAGTTCCCAGGCCAGGCACCCGACCGCTCTGGCCCCCCTCAGGTGGGACCCATTCATCTCTGACACGCTCTGCGTTTGCCCCTCCCATCATTTCTGCTCACTTCTTCCTTCTCCCTGGAGCTGAAAGGTAATGAGGAGGAGAGTCCTATCCGAAAGGCTGAGGCGGGACTGGCTGAGCCCTGAGTGCTAGTCATGGTGCAGGATGAAGAGAACTGGATAGTGTCAGGTGAGCTGAGCTGGGCTGCTGCTTTGGTTCTGCCTCTGATTTTCTGCGTGACTTTGGGCAAGTTACTCACCTTCTCTGAACCTCAGTTGCTACCTCCGTACGATGAGGAGGTAGACCCGCATGCCCTCATTCTACTGGGTGCCAGGCCCAGTGTAGGCCCTGAGGAGCCTCCAGGGAACATGGTACAGGGGAGCTCACACGACAATAGACAGGTAAACAGCACAGAGGCTGTCATGTTTGTTAAGTGCCATCAGCACCCTAAAAGTGCCCTCTGATGGGGAGTAAGAGGTGGTGGGGGCTGACCTGCTTTAGACAGGAGGCCAGGAGAGCCCTCTGAGAAAGGTGACATTTGAACTAATGCCTGAGGCTAAGCAGGAACCAGCCGTGCAGCTCTGGGGGAGGAGGGTACCGGGCAGAGGGAACATCAAGGGCAGAAGCCCCCTGAGGGGAACTAGTGAGCATGTCCTGCCTCATCTGGGAGCAGGGCATGAGCAGAGGCCAGGGAAGGGGAGGAAGCTGGAGTCCCAGCCAGCCTCATGGGCACACCTGCCCCAGGAAGGATCTGCGCAGGAGCCACCTGGTCCGATTGCTGTGTAGTCCCTAAGCCCTTGGCTGTGATTGGGCCTCTCTGAATGGCAATGGCTCAATGCAAGGGGGCAGGAGACAAAGGCTCCAGCTGCTCCCCAGCAGGCCCCTTGCCCACTCACTCCCTCACTGGGCTTTGCTCCGGAGGCCACGCAGCTGAGCCAATACCTGGAGGTTCCTGGAGGGCCCCGCCTAGGTTAGCTATTAATGAGCAGAGCATGGGTGAGCCCCAGAGAGCAGCGGGGAGGGCCCCACTTGGGAAGGGTAGCCCCGCGTCTCTGGCCCCATATCCCAGCAGGCCCGAGTCCAGTCCCAACTCTGCCACTTTCTTGTTTTGTGGCCTTCGGCAAGTCACTTAGCTTCCCGGAGCCTCGGTTGACCTTCTGGAAAAGGGGCTAGGAAGACTTCGCTCCCTGTCCCCACCGACCCTCCTCGCCTCTGGCTCAGTCAGCTCTGCCTCACTCGTGTTTCACAGCACCCCAAGCTCAGCCCTGTCTCGGGGCCTTTGTAATTCACTGCTCCCTCCACCTGGAACTTTCTTCTTCAGACTCAGTCTTCATTTTCTTGAGTCTCTGCTCAAGGACACCTCCTCAGAGAGGCCTCCTGGACCACCCCAGTCAAAACAGAGCCTTCCCCTCACTCTGCATCTGTTCACTGTGCTTTATGGACTCACAGCACTGCTAGATCACACCCCTGTAGTCAGCACATATTTCCTTGGTGCCTGGCACTGTCGTAGGTGTGGGGACAGAGCAGAGAATAGCGCAGACAATCGCTGACTGCCCTTCCCAGAGGGTGCATTCTGGTGGGTGAGACAGATAAAGACAAAGAAAGGAGGGAGGACGGAGGGGAGTTTGGTGAGGGGTGGGCCTCACAGAGACAGTGACATTGAAGCAGGGACCTGAAGAAGCAAAGAGGCAGAGTTTGGGGATCTGTGGGAAAGTCAGGCAGAGGCACTAGAACGTGCCTCCTCTGGACAAGGACCAAGAGCGTCTTCATTATTGCTCCATTCTTGGCACCCAGCACATAGTAGGTGCTCAGTGAGTCTGGTGTTGTCACAGTGGGTGGTTGCACAACCAGGACCACCACAGAGCCTCTCACATGGGGCCGCACACTGAGGCCCTTGGGAAGCGCACCCACCATCACGGGTTTCACTGACCAGGGTGTGAGGGAGCCCTCCACGGGAGGAGCCACCAAGTGGCGAGGGCTGGTGGTGGAGGAAGAAGAAAGATGGTGGCTGGGGCTGCTCTTCAGGGGCTCCCATGCCATAGGGAATCAGGACATTATACTGGGGGCCACGGGCAGCCATTGAAGGGCTTGGGGGAGTGGACAACATGACTAGATCCAGGCTTTTAAAAACCCTCCTGATGTCCATGGAGGAGAATAGAGTGGATCTGAGAGAGGCTGGGGGACAGATGACAGGAGGCAGGGAGACAGTGAGAAGTGGGAAGGGCCCTGGGAGAGAGCAGGAAGGCCTCGAGTAGGCCCCAGTGTGGCTGGGGAGGAGTTGGGTCGCATTTATCATAAGCAGAGCTCCCACACCCAGCGTCCATATAGTGCTCTTCCCACTCACTCATTCACCAGGCGCATCTGAGCCCCTGACTGCGAGCCAGGCCCTGTTGTAGACCCAGGGGAGGCAGTGGGAACACATGAGCCCAGGACAGAAATCCCGCCCTCCTAGCAGGGTCCAGCTGTAAACATGGTAAGTAAGTAAAATATATGGAATGTGAGCGTGTCAGTGAGTGCTAAGTGGGAAGAAGAGCAATGGGGGAAGGGGACAGAAAGTGGCAGGTGGCAGGTTGAAATTGTGGATAGGGCACCAGGGAAGGCCAAGATGTGTGCTGCTGGGGGAAGACGCTCCAGGAAGCAAACACCCTGAGGCAGGAGCTGCAGTGGCATGAACCTTGGTCGGGGGGACCAGGAGGGGACCATGCAGGGCTTCAGAGGTCTTTATACGGACTGGGCTTCTCTGCGTGGTGGGCCCACTGCAGGGTAGAGAGCACAGGAGGCCATGTGGGACTCTCCTAGCAATAGGGTCCCTCTGGCTGCCATGTGGAGAATAGGCTGCAGGCAGCAGGGCAGAAGCCGGGAGATCAGGGAGGCAGCTGGGGTGAAGATCTAGGCAAGAGATGGCGGGGGGCTGGTCCAGGTGGAGGCTGAGGGGATGGTGAGGAGTGCTGGGAACGGAGATGGAGTTAGAGCCGGCAGGACTCGCTGATGTTTCCCATGTGGGATATGAGACAGAGAGAGTCAGAATCAGAAGGAGGGAGGAATTCGGGGTGGCAGCAGGGTTTTGGCGTGGGCCTGGAGAAGAAGGGAGTTGCCATTCATGGGATGAGTAAGGTTGAGGGTGGAACAGGTCACTGTGCAAATCAGAACAGGCCAGAGAGGCTGCGGGGGGCTGTGGAGGAGAACAGCCGATGCAAGGCTTTGGAGCTCAGGGGAGACATCAGTGTGGGGCTTTAAGATCAGGCAGCGAGGAGGGTAGATGGAAAGACATAAAGGATAGGGACTGAGCCCGGGGGCGGGGGGAAGCGGGGGCGCCAGCTGAGGAGGTGGCTCCTGAGAGGTGGGGGCAAGATGGAGGAAGACGCAGAAAAGAGACTGAGAAGGGGCAGCCAGAGAAGTAGGAGGAAAACCAGGAGGTTCTGACAGCCAGCAAGGGAGGCGATGAGGAGCAGAAGTAACCACAGGGAATACTGCTGATGAGGCCTAGGGCAGTGGGATAGCAATGTGGAGGTCCTCGGTTTCCTGGGAGAGGGAAGTGAAAACCCGGGTTCAGGGAGAGTGGGGACACGAGGAGCTCCTGTGCACGGTGGGAGAGGAACGAGGGTGTGGGCTCAGAGAAGCGCTGTTTTAAGAGAACAGTCTGCAGTGTGCATGTTGTTAGGGTTGCTCGGTAGACAGGCAAAAGCTGGGGAGACCTAAGAGCTGGGGAGAGCTGCTGGAGCAAAGTCTTAGGGAGGCAGAGGGAAGGGGTCACTCATCGCCCTCACGATAGGAGGTGAGTGATATTATTATTCCACTTTACAGATGTGGAAACCGCAGCCCAGAGAAGCTGGGTCTCCTGCCCCAGGGCACACAGCTGGGCAGTGATGGCGAGTCTCCGTAACTCTGCCAGACCCTTCGCAGGCTGGCCCGTTTTCCTGTTTGACAGATAAGGCCCAGAGAGGTTCAGTTACTAGTCTCAGTTCACAGAGCTGTTGAGCGACCAGATTGGGACATTGATTTGACAGGATGTGGGGGCCAGGAGGCAGTGGGGGCTGTCAGGAGTGACTCCTGTTCTCAGCGGGGTTGCCTGGGGCTTCAGGTGCCACTGCCTGGGCCGGAAACTGGGAGAGGAGCAGGTTTTCAGAAGGTGCTGAGCTCAGTCTGGGATGTGCACGAGTTTTCCTCTGTGCAAAATGGGGCTGGTCATAGAGTTGAGCTCACCGAGTTACTGTGACACAAGGAGCTGATGTAGTAAAGCCCTTAGAATGGGGCCCCAAACCCAGTAAATGCCACATACAGTGTTTGTTCTCATGATTCTGAATCTGCCTAGTGAGACTTCCAAATGTGCACCGGCCGCAGGCTCCTGGGCGAGCCAAGCAGGACAAGAGGGCTGATGAACACGGACCCAGAGGTCCTTCTTGGAGGAGACGCAGCTCTGAGTTTAGTCCCTGGGTTTGGAGGCCCTTCTCCAGGGACCCCAGGAACCCTTAAGAAGCTCCAAGGGTCGGGCTCCTGGAGGATGGGGAAGGTGCTGGGAAAGATACTGGTACTTCTCTTCTCGAAGCCTAAGCTCATCTGTACGATGGATGTCCTGGTTCTCACTTTGTGGTGCCTGCAAGATGTGCTGAGTGAGCCCTGATTGAGAGTGAGGAGGACTGGGCACCCTACCAGCTCTGCCCTAATTTGCTGTGTGACCTTAAACAAGTAGCCTAACCTCTCTGGGCTTTATCTATAAAACCTGGATGATGTAAAGGTCCCTGCAAACTGATAAACTTTATTATTACTTAGAATTTCTTTATTCGGTGGCAAGTCCCCAACTATACCAGGGAAGTGTTCCAGCTTTGGAGGTCTGCTTGTCGTCAGGGTCACCTGGGTCAGAAGGGTCCCACCCTGGGGCAGCCCTGCCTCGGGCACACTCTGAGGTGTCTGGGGTGGCATCTCGGGTGGCCTCTGTTTTATTGCTCTGGGACAGAGAAATTGTGGGTCCTATTTTCCAAGTGTCCCCATTTGATAGATGAGTAAACTGAAGCTCAGAGGAAACGCAATATACCTACCTTCAGAGCCTTCCTCCTGCCACAACTCCAGGCCACTCTACGGAGCTGGCTCTCAGGGGGCAGACCTCAGGCCCTCCAGGGCATGCATCAGTCTTGCCCTTGGTTCCCTTATTCAGCCCCAGTATGTGCCATCTCTCACCTGTCAGGCCCCGTGCTGGGCAATGGGGATGCTAAGAGTACTTGGGTGGGTCCTGGCCTCCTCTAATGGCAAAGACACAGGCGAACAGAAACAAAGAGAAGTTGAAAGGGGTTGGGACACTGGGGAGGAGAGATTCATTCGGATTTAAGGATCTGGGGAGACTTCCTGGAGGAGGGGGCACCAGAGATGGATCTGGAACACGAGCATAACTGTTACCATCTTTTGAGCAACAGCTTTGGGCTGCAGGGCATGGTCTTATCATACCTCCCCAGTCCCCAGTGAGGTAGTTTATTACCCTTAGTCCCATTTTGCAGGTCAGAGAACTGGAGTGACATGTCCAAGGTCACATGGCCTGTGAGAGAGGCCTGGGCCTATTCCCAAGAACTCCCCTCCCCAGGCTGAGGAGGCAGGGAAGGCCCCCACCCCACAGCCTCAGCCCAGGAGGCCCAGGTCTTCCTCTGGCCGTGTCCCAGCACTCAGTTTCACTTCCCAAAACATAGACTTATTTTGGATCCTGCTGACTTCCTTTCTCCCCCATGGCGGTTCTGGCTCTGAGGACTGGGCAACCGTAGCATGGACCTGGTGCCCCTGGGCCTTTCCCAATGCCCCTCTTACACCACCACCCGGGAGCCTTCTCTCTGCTCCGCCTGCCCTGGCCCTTGGGGAGGGCACTGACCGCAGGGGCCGGGTAGGAGCTGCTCCCCTCACCCTCCCCATGAGCCAACGCAGAGGTCCTGCTTCCAGCCCATGTTCAGCCTGAACTGGTCAGGGTAGGAGGCGCCCACGTCCCAGACCCACTGTGTCCTGGTCTCGTCACCTCAAGCAAGTCACTTCCTTCCCTGAGGCTCGGTGCCCGTCTCTGTGACAGGCGGCTAAGGAGCCTCCCACCCAGAGTGGTTAGAACCGTGAGAGAGTGCGTGGAGTTTAACACCTCGGAACCAGACGCTTCTGGGCACTGGCGAGTCAGAGATTCTTGCCCTCAGGACGCTGACATCCTCATATGAGGTGAGAATAAGCAATATGAACAGGCTAATTAAATAGTGGCGTAGATGAAAATTGTGGAGAAAACGAAGCTGAGGAAGGGATGCGTGCTTGACTGGGGGGCTGCCATTTTAAATAGGGTGATCACAGGAGACCTTCTGAGAAGGCGACATCGGATGACTTGAAGGAGGTGATGGAGCCAGCCCTGCAGACAGTGCAGGCAGAGGGAACAGCATGTGCAAAGGCCTTGAGACAAGAGGAGAGTGTGCAGCACCAGCAGCCAGGTGAGGGGGGGAGACTGGAGTCAAAGAGCCAGAGCACGAGGCCCCCAGGGCTGAGGTCAGGACTTGACCCTGAGGGAGGTGGGAGCCACAAAAGGCTTCAGAGCAGGGGAGGGATGTGATCTGACTTGTGTTTTAGCTGTTTCCCTGTGGCTGCCTGACAGGGGGTCTATGGCAGGGGCCATGCTGGGGGCAGGGAGAGGCTGGTGCAACTGTCCTGCTGGTGACCAGGGTGGTGAGAGGTGGTCGGAGTCCAGTTATATTGTGAAGGTGGAGCCAAAGGGATTTACTGATGGGTCAGGGGAGAGAAGGGGGTGGGGGCAAGGATAGCTCCCAGGTTTTTGCCCCAAGCGGTAGGAAGAATGGACTCTGTGTTTACTGAGATGGGAAGGCATGGGGGGAGCAGACTTGGGGGTGGAAATCAGGAATTCGGGCTTGGGTACTTTCTGCTGAGGTGCCCTCAGCCCTCTGAGTGGTGAGGCCCCATCAGCAGGTGGGCAAGCAGGTCTGGAGGTCGTGGAGAGGAGCAGACTGGTTCCAGTGTCAGCCACCCTCCCAGGTCTCTGCCGTCCCGTCCCACCCTCCGGTAGGCCAGTCAGTCCCTGGCTGCCAGATGGGTCTCTCAGGAACAAGCCAGGTGGCAGATAGACCTTTCCAGTCCAGTGACTTCCCACTGCTCTGGCCTGGAGGCCAGACTCTCCAGCTCCTCTTCAGCCTGCTGTCCTGAGCTCATCCTTTGCGCCTTTGTACGAGCTGGTCTGTCCCTTCTTGTTTGGTGGCCCTGGATGCGACTCATCTTTTTTCTAGGCCTCAGTTTCTTCATCTGTAAAAGGGGGAGCATGGACTCGTTGAATCCTAAAAGTGACCCTTGAATTTCCACATTTGGGGGCTTTGGGAGCCACGAAGAAGCTGCCCTTCTTTGCTCTGTTCATACCTCGATAGACCTGGGGAAAGATGCTTCGAGTTCCCCACTCCCCTTGGTCTTACCTGCCTTCTGGGGTCTGTTGCAGGTGCTGACTGCTGGAGGAGAGAAGCATGGTCCCTGGAGGAGAGGAGAGATTCCGACACACCTGTGTGGCCTAGGGCCAGTTCCTTTCCTGCTCTGATTCAGTTTCTTCACCTGCAGGGTGGCGCTTGTGATTCTGGAGAGGTCTGGCAGCCACTGAGCGCCTGCCTGGGGCCTGGACTGGGTGTCCTGACTGTAGGGATGAGAGACTCAGCCCTGCCTCACAGTCGAATTTGCCCCGTGGGCACTGGGTGTGATTACCAAGCAGGGCACAGTCAGGATCCTGCCTCCGGGGGTATGGGGGCTCTAGCAGTACCTTCCACAGCACCCACTGCCCAGTTCTCAGCCCACAAGGCCTGACCCAGTACCTCCCTCTAGGAGTTCACTCCCAGGCCAGCACATCTTTCTTCATCCTTTGGCCCCCGGGCCCTTCAGAGCCAAGCTGTCATCAGAGCAGGCTCTGGGCAAGAGCCTCCCTTCTGCAGGTCACAAGTTGTGGGACTTGGATAAATCACTTGCCTAGGCCTTGATTTTCACATCTGTAAAATGGGATGATGTTAGAGTCTGCTTCCCAGGGTGGTTGTGAGGATTCAGTGGGTGATAAAGTACCGGCGGAGTAAAAAATGGTCGGTATGATTAGTGAAGCCGAGGGCAAGAGGCAGAAGCCGCATCCCTTCGGTATGTAGAAAGGAGTGAATCACTTCCTCCTGCTCCCGCCAGGTCAGCTCTACAGTTCACATGTATTAGAAATTACCCCAGACCACTCCCTGCTTTGTTCTATTTATGTGCTAACCCAGATTTCCTCCCTCTTACAGCTGAGGCACAGAGAGGTAAAGTGCCCCAGCCAAGGCCACACAGCTGGCAAGTGGTAGAGCTGGGGTTTAAACCCAGGCAGCCTGGTGCTGTGCCAATACTCACACTCTTAGGATGCTTCTCGCCAGCATCATCCACTCCTAGAGATCACCCTGTGGGATTAGTCATCATCTGAAGCCACAGGGTCATCCTGGGGTCAAGCCCAGGAATCCTCGCCCTCAGCCCAGCAGGAGCAAAGGCTGTGAGTTCAAGAACCACATTTCCCATCCCCCCCTTGCTGCTGCCTGGCCAGGAAAACCGTGGGCCAGTCCGTTTCCCTTCCATGCCTCAACTTCCACCTGAGTCCAATGGAGAATAGAAAGCCCTTCAGCATTGTTAACCCTGGGTCCTGTCCCAGCCCTGTCACACATTTCTTGTGAGGCCTTCCTCCAGCAAGCATGTCCCTTAGGGCTGCTTCCTTTTCTGCTATGTGGAGCTGATGGTAACTGCCTCTCTCGAGTTCTCGGGGTGGCTGGGAGAGCCTCACTCCCATGAGAGCCTGGCTATGGGTGTGAGTTGTATGCAGGGGCTCCCGGTGCACCCCAAACATCCTCTCAAGGTGGGGCCTGTCAGCAGTTCACCTCCTGGCAGAGAATGGGAGGTCATCCATCCATCCATTCATCCATCCATCCATCCATCCATTTGATAGCTGTTTATTGAGCATCTACTCTGTGCCAGGCCCTGTGCTGGGCACTGGGGACATAGCTGGGACCAAGACAGATCCAGTCCCTGTCTTCATAGAATTCACAGTCTAGGGGAGAACAGCTTTCAACAAGGAAATCACATAAATGTAAAATGCACAGTGGTTAAGTATCACAAAGAGGAGTACGGGGAGTACCCCAGGAGAGTCCCTCCGTGGAGTGAGTCTGGAGGGGAATGATCTCAGGGCGGGGTTTGGGGGAAGTGACAATTCAGCTGAGAGCTGTTGGATGAGTTGGAGTTTATTGGATGAACTTGTGGCAAGAGAGGAGGGTTTGAGCAAAGGTCCTGGGGTGGGAGGGAGTGATGTCTCCAGGGTGACATGGCCTGTGATAGGGGCCTGAGACCATTCTCAAGGCCCTGGCAAATTCAAGGAAGCAAAGGAAGTCCAATGTGTCGGAAACCAATGGCTGGCAGCGAGGTGGAGCAGGGGGAGACTGGACTGGATTAGTCATGGGTTTCACAGTTTCAGGAGGGATCTTGTAATCCTTCTATCTGTACTCATTATGATACAGATGGGGAAACCAAGATTCAGTTGGATAAGGGCCAGGGCCAAGGCCAAAGCAAGTTGGGGGCAGACCCAGGGTTAGAACCCAGACTTTTTCACATCTGCCAAGGCTCTATCTGCCCTAAAAAATAACCCCAAAAAAAGGGGAGAAAAATCAAACATTAATTTAGCACCTACTATATGATCCAGTGTCCCGTGCATGAGTGCACGCATGCATACATACTAGTACATGCACATACACATGCACACATGTTTCTCTGGGCCTAAAGCTGGGGCCATGGCTCTGGGAATTCTTTCCAAAAAGAGAGGAAAAGGAACCTAGGAAGGTAATTTGATCCAGTTCTCTGACCCTGGCCTCAAGGCTTCATCCCATTGTTTCATTTTAAATCCTCCAAGGTGGCCCTGGCCGGTTTGATCAGTGGTTAGAGCAACGGCCCTTGAACAAAAGGGTCTCAGGTTCAATTCCTGGTCAAGGGCACGTACCTCGGTTGCAGGTTCAATCACTGGTCCTAATCAGGGTGTGAGCAGGAAGCAACTGATAAATGTGTCTCTCTCATATATGTCTCTTTCTCTCTTTCCCTCTGGCTCTTTCCCTTCCCTCTCTCTCTCTCTGTACCCCTCCCCGTCCCTTCCACTCTCTCTAAAAAAATCAGTGGAAAAATATGCTCACTCCTTGGGTGAGGATTTTAAAAAATCTTCTATGGTGACTAGAAATTATAGCTCCAATTTTGTAGATGAGCAAACCAAGGGAAGAAGAAAGTAAGGCACTCACCTAAAGCCCAACAGAACTCATCAGCCAAAGCTGTCTTGACTCCTAGTTTCCTGCTCTTTCCGAGGTCATGCATAGCCCAGGTGTGAGCTATTTGGCAAGGAGGAAGTCCTTCCTGTTATCTAACTGAAATCTCTCCTGCTTTACCATGTCAACTTCCCCTTAGTTTGGACGGCTGAAGATGTGAAGAAGCACTGTGATCCTTCTCATGGTCCGCGACTATCATCCTGGAAGAGACTGAGCTGGGGGTAGGAGACTCAGAGACACTACCCTCCACCATGAGTCTGAATCCAGGGTGCTGGTTTGCTTGGTGAGGCGGGGAAGATAACCAGGCCATTTGCCACTGGGGCCTTCCTTCTACGAGAAGGTTCTGGGAAACCACTAGACAGAATTCCCTGGGGACGAAATCCTTCTAGATTATCCCAAGGACACACACTCTCCCCAGGACGCAGCGGCCCAAGGGCTGAGCTCGAGGGCAGTAACCAGCGAAACCCAAGGCCTCAGACCCACCCCTGTGGCCAGAGGCAGCCTTGCGTTTCCCCCCCACACATGCCTGTTCGACTTGCTTGTCAGAAACCACTCAACAAAATCCAATTTATAGAGCCAATATGAAATGGAAGAAAATACCTCTAAACAAAAAATGTCTCCTTTCAAACCAGAGAGGAGGAAGGCTCGGCAGCCGGGCATCCAGAGGAGCAGTCTCTATGTGGGGATCCAGATTCAAACACCACGGAAGTGAGCCCAGCCCGGAGTTGGCATTTAGTTGACATCTTTCTCCAGAGAGACCCAAAGCATCCCAAAGATGTCAGGGTTCAGTGTGTCTAACACAGTCAAACCATCTCAAACAATTTGGCTCTCAACCAAGTCGTTTACAGAAAAAATGTATCGGTTGTCGAACCAAACTTCGGTTATCGAACCGACAACCCTTTCAAGCGGATACCTCAGCATGACAAAAAGCATCTCTCAGGCAACAAAAGAGAGAATGCTTTTGTTGCTGGTGAAATCAAGGATTAGCACAATTTTAAAACACAGAGGCCATCAAGAGTGCTAATGCTGCTAAGGGTGTGAAAGAAGCAATGATCACAATTAAAGAGGTAGAAAAACTGTTGTTGACTTGGATAAACAAAAAGCAGTTAGCATTTCGTAGCAATGACATATGAACAAACAAAGATGCTGCATGCTGACCTGAAAGAGATCCCTGGAACGAATGCTAAAAATGATTCACTTAAGGCTAGTAGGGGGTACTTCGATAAATTTGAGAAAAGTGTTTGTTTATAGATTAAACAGTACATTAGACATGTACTGTATATGAAAAAGGTTAGAACAGGGAATCATTTGGGGGGTCTGGAATGGATTAATTCAATTTACATTATTTCTAGTGGGAAAAAAATGATTTGGTTTTCGAAACAAATCACTTCTCAAACAGCCTTCTGAAACGAATTAAGTTCGAGAACCAAGGCTCCACTGTACTAGGTATACCGGTTAATAATGGCGAATTCTGTAATCAAAGAAAACACAATAATGTCAAAAGAAACATCAAAAGTGCTTTATTCAAAGTAATGTCCATCGCTAGCTACACATTTCCCCCATCTTTCAGGTAATTTGTGGATACTGTCCCAATAGAACTTTTCTTGTTTTGAGGCAGACTGTTCAGAGACCCAATTTTCCACTTCTTCGTACGTTTTGAAGTGCTGCTCAGAAAGTGTGTGTGCCATTGATTGGAACGTAATCTGAAGGAGCAAGTTCTGGTGAATATGGCGGGTAGATTAATACTTCCCAGGCAAGATCTTTTAACGTGTCTTTAACTGGTTTTGAAGTGTGTGATGGTGCGTCATCGTGAAGCAAAATTACTTTGCTGTGTTTTCTGGCACATTCTGGTCGTTTCACGATCAAAGCGTGGTTCAAATTGATTATTTGTTGTTGGTAGCGATCAGTATTAACGGTTTCACCTGGTTTTAGAAGCTCATAATACACCACACCTTCCTGATCCCACCAAACGCAGAGCACTGTCTTCTTTCCGAAGTGATTTGGCCTTGCAGTCGATGTTGATGGTTGACCTGGATCAACCCATGATTTTGTGCGTTTGGGATTCTCAAAATAAATCCACTTTTCATTGCCAGTCACAATTCAATGCAAAAAAGACTTTCTTTTGTGCCGTTGAAGCAACATTTTACTGATGACTTTTCGGTCTTCCATTTGTCTTTCGTTCAGTTGATGTGGCACCCATTTTCCTTCCTTTAAAATCTTCCCCATTGCTTGTAAACAATCAGAAATTGTTTGCTGAGCAACATTTCATCTTTCTGCAAGTTGTTTTTGAGTTTGACACACATCTTCATCCAATAATGCTTGTAATTGTTGGTCTCCAAACTTTTTCGGTTGACCTGGATGTTCTTTGTCTTTCACATTGAAATCATCACTTTTAAAGCGTTTAAACCAGCGATCACACGTATCTTGAGATGGAGCATGTTCACCATAAGCTTCCCAAAGTATATAATAACTTTTTCTTCAAAATAAAGTAATGAATAAAAACTTCCCGTGAATGCTCTTTTTTTGCACAAAATTTGACATTTTTAAGGGTAAAAATATCTATGATGTTAACACCTTCAGCAAATTTGACATATGAAGTTTTGAAGCGTGTTGTCAATACAACAAAATGGCACACATATCAAATTGCATATATATCAACATATGTGTACCTCCATCTATTGAAAAAAATCCGCATTGTTAACCGGTACACCTAGTATTTCCTGAGAAAGCCGAGGTCGTGGAAATGCTGGCAGCCATTTGCTGAGGGCCTGCTTTGTGCTGGGCACTGCTAGGTGCTCCTACATGGACTACTTCACTTGACCTCACAGCAACCCCATGAGGCGGTGCTGTCATTGACAACACCTTACAGTTGAGGAGCTCAGAGCAGTTAAGCCATTTGGCTAAGGTCACATGCTGGTGAGAGTGGGGACAAGACTCACATGCAGGCAGTCTGGCTCCAGAGCTCTTCCTCTTAGCATTTTGCTACAGAAGTGAGTTGCACCTAGAACGGGCCTGCGGAGTAGAAGGGAGAGGTGCGGAGGTGTAGAGGGAGAACGGCCTAGGTGAGTCTTTGTCCCTCTCTGCCTCTCAATTTCCCCATTCCTGAAATTGGGTAAGGTGATTGCAAGCTGGTGTATAGATTCACAGTGTCCATCAGCAAATTAAAGACCCGGAGAAGTCCTAAAGTGAAACAAGACAAAGCAAAACCGAACCGAAAAACACCAGTGAGTGGTTAACTTGAAGAGTTGATCAACAAAAATAGTTACCTAATGGCTCACAAGGCCTCATGGCAGTATGACTTTGAGTTCAGCCCCAGTCAGTATCTTAGTCAGTGGACAACTATTCTTTGGTCCTTTGAGAGATAAGAAGTGAATAAGACATGACCCTATCTTTGAGGAGCAGCTCATCTGGGGAGAAGGGTAGCCAAGCAGAAGACAATAATCAGACCCTATGGTCATTGCTCTGAAGGAGACCAGCTGGGAGCTCGAGGTGCCAGGGGGAAGAGACATTTCAGCTTGCCTGGGGGTCAAGGGAAGTATGACAGACAGGGCAACAGTCACATGGGATTCTGAAGAGTGAGTAGAAGTTCTCCAGGAAGAAAATTGGAGAGGGGATGGCAGTCCCAGTTCGGGAACAGCATATATAAATCATGATCATGTAAAGAATTTGTTGTTCAGAGGAATGGAGAGTTCAGTGAGATTGACAGACCAGAACAGGACAGTGGAAGACCTTGAATGCTAAGACTTTATTCTGTGGAATAGTAGAAGTCATAACTGAGAAAAGAAGAGAACCTTTGGGTTGAGGTAAAAGGGAAAACCTATAGATCAGTGAGGTGATTGGGCTGCCTGGGCCAGACCAGAGGGGCCACACTGCATTGAACAGATAATGTGTCTGACAAGGATCTTTGGGTTGCAAGATATCCAGCACAGAGACCTGAGTGAAAATAAAAAGGGCTTTCAGGCACAGCTGCATCCAGGGGCTCACATGGTATTGTCAGAAATCTGGCCACCATCATAGTGGTCAAGGGGAGGAGATGTTTTCAGTGGCCAGGGTTCAGGTGAGTCCAGCTCCAGCTACATGCTCTGAATATGGGAAAGCGTCCGTTTCTGAAAGGAATTCCAGCTTACCAGGAGAAGAATGTTGCTAGGCAGGTGAAAGCAACAGCCGGCCACTGTGGATGGCGAGAGCTGCGGCTTTTAGTGGAGGATGGGCCCTTGCCCAGCCCAGGCCTCTAAGGCCGAGGCGTGTAACTGAGGACTTGTATGGTTGGGGCCGGCTTCGTGGAGGAATGGGGCCTAGGAGGAGACCTGAGTGGCCTAGGATCTGGACAGATGAATGTTATTTGGGGGAGGGATCTGTGAGAACAGAGGTACAGAAGTGAGAGGGACAAGATATATTCTGGAGCCAGTGAGCCTGCCTGGCCCAGAATGCTGGTGAAGGGGAGCGGAGGGAGGTGAGGCTGCAACTAGAGGCCTGGCCCCCTCTGCCCTAACTCACTGGTCAGGGGGAAACGGTGGCTTCATTGCTCAACCCCCTATGGCTCCCCATGGCTCACCCAGTGAAAGCCAAAGCCTGGCCAGGCTTTCAAGACCCCAGAATGTCCACTGGCCCCTCATAGGGCCCCTCCACTCTTCTAAGTGGGCACCAAACACCATTCCCTTTTCCACCTCCAAGCCTTTACTTCAGTGGTTTCCCTGCCCTAAAGCACTCTCCCTCTTTGGTATTTTCTCCCATACCATGAAGGCCAGTTAAAGGCCTCGGCTGTGGGAAACCTTTACTGAAATGGGCCTCCTCTCCCTTTTGAACTCCCAAAGCTCTTTATTTAGTTTAGTGTTTTGGTTTTTTTTTACTGTCTCCTTAGTCCAGCCATCCTGATGGGGGCAGGGTGGCAGTAACATGGGCACAGGGTGCCTGGGCTTTGGAGCAGGTCAGATCTGGGTTCAGATTCTCCCTCAGCCACTCACTAGCTGTGTGACCTTGAGCGAATCATTTGACCTCTTCTTGATGACATTTTATGACCTACAAGATACGAACAAGACCTCACTGAGGTTTAGATGTGGTTATACGTACAAATTTCCTGGCACACAGTAGGCCCTCCTGCAGTTCTATTTTTGTGGTTGTTCAAATCATGAATGATGCCCACCCTCTAGGAGTTCAGGGCCGGTAGGGAATGCACCCGTTTCCTTCCTAGTCTCCCAGTGCCTGCTACTGGGTACTTGTAAGGGCTGACCTGTCAGTTTTCCTGGGCTGTGCAGACCTACTCCCCCACCCTGCCCCACATGCAAGAAGCTGGGGGTAGGCCCCAATAACCCACACATCCTCCCTAAGGCTGACCCGGCAAGCTGCTAGGTGCCAGCATCCAGCATCAATAAATTACTGGCGAGTTCAGGTGACGGGACAGATCCAGTGTCAGCTGCTTCTGTGTCCTGCAGGAAGGCTCAGGCCATGGTGATCCCCCTGCATAAACCTCCCCAAACAAGGGCTCCATCACAATAACAGAGCTGTTCACATGGCACCTACTGTGTGCCAGGCTCCATCTTGGTATTTTGTACCACATTTGATTGACATCTCACAATGATTCTGCAAAGTCAGTACTAGCTCCATTTTACAGATGAGGAAACTGAGGCTCAATGAAGGGAAGTGACTTGCAATAGGCAAAATTACAAACAAAATAAAAAGCCTCCTTCCTTTTCAATTTGACATAAATCTTCCTGGATTTCATTGCAATTTTTAGTTGTAGCAGGTGAAGAACACACACACACACACACACACACACACACACACACACACACGGGATATATCCTCAATAGATTCATTCACTTATTCAACCAAATAGGTACTGAACACCTACTATGTGCCAGCTGTTCTGGATATTGTAGATACTGTAGTCAACAAGATAGAAACCCTGCTCTTTTAGAACATACATTCCAGTGCATGAGATGTCAGAAATAAGGAAGGAAACAATACATATTATAATGGGAGGTGGTGCTGAGCCTGTGAAGGTGAATAAAGCAGCGAAGGGGAGAGAGAGTCACTGAGGGACTATTTTTTTAAGGACAGTCAAGGAGGGCTCCTCTGGGGAGGTGACATTTGAATGAAATCCTTAGTTTTGGGAAGGAGAGATCCTGGACTCAAGGGGTTCTCGAACTCTGCGAGGTGGGCAGAATGTTTTCCCTCTTGGTTATGGTTCCACGGGCACCATGGCATGGGCCACTGTAGGTATGGAGACATTTTCCTCCTTCCCAGTGTCTTTGCCCTGAGTGCCTCTGGCCAGGAATCCTTAGGGTAGGACTTCTCAAAGATGCTCATCTAAGCCCCCATCAGTGTGATCTCACAGCACCTTTCTGTTTTTCAATTCTCAACCCATTTGTCATAATCTTTTGTTAAATCCTCATCTGAGGATAAATTTTTTATTGATGAGAGAGAGGAGAGAGAGAGAGAGAGAGAGAGAGAGTTGCTTCTGGTACACACCCTGACCAGGGATTGAACCCACAACCTAGGTATGTGCCCTGACAGGAATCAAACCCACAATCTTTTGGTGTATGGGATGACACTCCAACCAACTGAGCTACCTGGCCAGAGCATTTGTCATTATATATCTATATATCTATATATATATATATATATATATATATATATATATATATATATGTATTTTAGAGAGAAGGAAAGGGAGAGAGAGAATTAGAAACATCAATGATGAGAGAGAATCATTGATTGGCTGCTTCCTGCACACCCCACACTGGGGATTGAGCCCACAACCCGGGCATGTACCCTTGACGGGAATTGAACCTGGGACCCTTCAGTCTGCAGGCCGGTGCTCTATCCACTGAGCCAAAGCAGCCTGGGCTTGTCATAATCTTTTAAGTCAGCTAGTCCCTGAGCTTCACCAGGGCTGGGGCCAGGTCCATCTTGTTTGTAGCTGTATCCCCAATACCAGGCGTGGCGTCTGACACACAGAGGATGCACAAACGTCGGAATGAATGGTAGACGGCCATAGTGATAATAGCAGCTAACATTTATTAAGTGCTTATTCTTACAATAGCCCAGTGAGTTAGGACAAATTCCTATCCCCAGTTTACCGACATTGAAAAGGAGGCTGAGAGAAATCAAGGTGCTCACGTAAGGTCACTCAATGGCAGCGCCTACCGGGAAGAGCACACTAAATGCTGACAGACGGAAGGGCTGGGGAGAGGCAGCGAATGCTGCAGACTTCAGTCTGATGTGCACGTTGAGAACCAGCTCATTTGTTTGCTCATTCATTCATTCTTATTTTTGTTGTTGTTCAGTAATTATTCAACTTCAGCGCCTGTGCTGGGTATTGGTAGGTACAAGCAACCCGGCAATCATGATATTGTCTAGTCAGAGCTGGGATGGGAAAGGCCCAGAGGTCTGTGGGCAACCACGGAAGTCCCTGAACCAAACTGACCGGTCAGGAAGCCTTTCTGAGCGAGGTGGACCTGGAACAGCAGGTTTGCGTGGCCAGGCAGACTACAGGGGGAGATGCTTTGAGATGGGCGGTGGCAGTGGCTGCACAAGTCCACGATGGAGGTGGCACCAGTGTCTGGCAGTGAAAACCAGTCCTCTGCAAGGCTGCAGGGCCTCCTCCCAGCCTTTGGTGGACAGGCCTCTGTGGGTGCCTGAGTCACACTGCCCTGCCCCAGGCCTGGAACTCTGCCACACCTCAGGCCAGGTTGGGACATTCTCACTTCTGAGTTGCAGGCATTCCTGTTCACCTGGGCCCAGAGTGGGAGCTCAGTGAAAAGCAGGCGATTTGGGCCAACCCACAGGCCAGGTGCCCCACTCTGCCTGTGACCCTGAGCCTGTTCCCTTCTGTGGGCCTCCGTTTATTCATCTGTAACAGGGCGTTTAAACTATAAACTCCCTGCAGACCCTTCATCACTTACCTCTTGTGACCCAGAATGTTACTGTCAGCATTGGAAGTAGGTGAGCCCTTTTTGCTTCAATCCCAGCCTCCCTTGGACATCAGGACTAAAGTTTAAAAATATATATATATATCCGGGGGCTCCACTGAATGATTAATGAGACAAACTACTATGTATGTCCTTTTGGCAGGTTTCTGGAATGGGAAGGAGGAACCATTGACCTCTAGGATCATGACTGCCCACCCCACCCCCATGCTGGGCATTGTGAGAAACCTTCTACCCAGCATGCTCTGGGGCAGGACCCCTGCTAGAGGATGCCACTGAACAGGCCAGAGGTCCAGGGATCTGTTTCCACAGAAGTGGGGATGGGCTGTAGCAGGCCGTTTGACTCCTTGGCTCAGCCACCTCCACTTAGGGCAAGAGGCTGAGATGTGGCTGGTGTAGAGTGAGCCGATACATGGGAGGAGAAACCAAAGCCTCTGACCTGCAAGACCCTTAATCATAGACTTGGACTATAGCTGCCCTCCACTTCTCATTTCCCCTCTGCTCCTCAGTGTCTCCCCTATTCAAAACTCACCAATGGCTTCCCTTCACATCTAAAATGCCATCCAAAGTTTTCCCCATGGTTTCCTGTCTTCCCACCCCGCCTCACTCACCCTCACTGTAGTCACACTGGCCTCCTTTTGGCTTCTAGAAAATGCCAATCTCTTTCCCACCTCAGGGCCTTTGCACATGCTGTTCCCCCTGCCTGGAATGCTCTTCCCTCATAACATAGCATAGTTGGCTCCTTTTCATTTAAGTCACTGCTCAAATCTACCTCCTCAGAGGGGTCTTTCCTCATTCCCATCCATTTTTTGTTTTCACAGCTCCCCATTTCCCTCATGGCCCTTTCCCCAAGCTGTAATCATTGATAGTTGGTTTGCTCAATGAATGGCCTCCCGCCCGCCCCCCCGCCACACACACACACATCAGTAAATTCCAAGGGGGAAGGACCTCGGTATCCCATGGCTATCTCCCCAGTACCCGGTGCATAATGTCTGCTCAAGAAATGTTTGTTGCATGAATGAAACATGAAAAGTATCAACAATGCTCATTCTCTTCCTTGAATACGTTGCAGTCTCTATGAAGGAGAAAATGGCATTTACTGGTTACCTGTTATATACCAGGCTCTCTCACATTTCATTCTTCATTGTACAGACAATGAAGTTGGGGTTCAGTGGCCTGTCTGAGGTCACAGAGCAAAGGGTGGACTGATGGGTTAATTCAGTTAGGAGGCAGCCAGGGGGTATGAAGGGCATGAAGAATGCCATGGCATATAATAGTGGTCAGGATGTAATCCCAAGTCTGTTTGACTCTCCCCAAAGCCTATGCTCTCTTCACTATACCACACCTCTGCCACAACAGAGCACAGCCCAAGACTGACAACCAGGTTTTTAGATTCTGAAAGGCAGAGTAAGGCCCAGGTTACATGGAGAGGCTGTCTGGCTCAATGCGGGTCTTGGAACTGGACAAAGAGACGTGGTCTCAAAGGGGGACCCTACCCCCTAGGCACCAGGGCACCCTTGCTGAAAGTGATCATAGGCATTGCTGGCCTGAAGGAAGTCAGCTGTGGAGATGTTAAGGGGTATATTGGAAAAGTCAGGGCAAGGGTTTCCAAATCACACAGGAGCCCCTGCACCCCTGGAGTTGGGTGGCCTTTGGGTAGTACCTTCCCTGCTCTGAGCCCCAGTGGTCATCTCTGAAAAACATGCATGCCAGTATGGAACCAAAAAGAGCTCTTAGGAAGATAAAGAGGAAAATGACTGTGGGGTTGTTGGTATATATATATATAAAGTAACATGGAAATGTAAATGATCTAAAATTAAGTCAATGTGAAATGCAGAGAGAGATTGGGACTTGGACAACCTCTCGGGTTCTTTCAGCATTTATTGGCACCTACTGTGTGCCAGGTGTTGTGCTCGGGCCTAGGGTATAGAGATGAGTCAGACATGGGTCCTGAGCTCCCTGTCTGGGGAAGGGAGCTGGGCACAGACAGTGTTGGGATTCCTCCCAGCAGGATGGCAGGGGGAGACTTCTTGTGTGATGTGGTAGCAAAAGCTAGATAGACCTGAACTGAAACCTTCCCTCCTCCCCGAATGACCTTGAGCAGGTCAGGCCACCACTCCAACGCCCTAGGCCTCTATCTGTAAAAATAGGCCTGTCCCTTTGCCTCTCAGAGTTGCCAGGACATGGTACGCTGTAGGTACCAGGGTGGGGGACCTTGGGATGGGGGTAGCCAGTAGTTCCTAGGCAGAAAATGGTCCTGCACTGGCCAAAATCTGGGCCTCAGGCTTGAGTGGTGACTCGCAGGAGAAGCCTGGGAATGTGTGGGCTAGACCCCAGGGAACAGCAGGGAGAGAAACACAGCGATTCCTCATGACCTGTTAAGAAAGGAGGGCAGAAATGCTGGGGAATTGGCCTGTACCTTTATTTATGTTGGTAATTTCATTAAGGAGGAGGGGGCTGGCTCTACTCAAGCTCAGCCCTGCCCAGGGAGGAGGGGGATGGCAGGCCACCTGAATTTACTCAGCAAGAGATTCTAGGCCAAGGTGCACCCACGAAGACAGGTTATTTCAGGCTGAATTTATGGGTGTGTTGAGTGTCCCCTAAAGCCTTGGTGGGGTTGGACGGAGTGAGGCCGTGTTGAGATTTCGTTGGGGCCTGGGGCTGTCCCACAGCAGTGGGAATGGCAGAAGCAAGGTTAGCCAAACTTTGGGGAATTTGGGGTAAGGCTGAAGGGAGGAAGTTGGGGGGCCCCAAGGGTGGTGGTTAGGGGTTCCCCTGGGGAACACTGCTCTTCTGGCTCTGGGCTCGAACCAGAGAGGTCAGACCAGTTGCAGGGAGGGAAAGGGCCCTGCCCTGTACTGCCAGTGCCCGGCTAAAATCAGCCGGGGCCGCCAACTGGGGGAGGCAGGGACGCTAGTGGCCGGGCGGGGTCTGTGCCCTACTCCCTGTGAGACCGCAGGTCCAGACAGAGTGTGGCCTGGGAGGCTTGGGCCCGGCCCGGCCAGAGGAAACTCAGTCCCTGGGCGGAGCACTGTGCGCCTGCGTCTCCTGTCCTCTCTGTGGGTGCGGGCGCGGCAGCCCCCGCGCCCCCAGGGGCCGGGCCAGGGCGGAGGCTGGGCCCCACGGGCGGGCGCGGGAGGGGGTGGGGGGGACGGCGGCGAGTAGCTGCGACGCTCTAACAGGTGGATCCCGCGGCGTGGTGAGGC
>NW_005871108.1:2895215-2901794 GCF_000147115.1 Myotis lucifugus | reverse complement strand
TCCCCTTCCGGCCCGGGGCGCCCTGGAGAGCGCGTGCGGGCGCGGGCCCCGCGGCTCCACCGCCGGGACCTCAATTGTTCTGCCGCGGGTGGGGGCTTGGGAGGGGGGGTCGGTTGCTCCCGGGGCGCTGGTGAGCTTTGAACTTTCCGTCGCGGAGACCCTCCGTTAGTGCGTTCAGCCCCCGGCCCTCCCGGGCCGGGCCGGCCTCCCTCCCTGCCCCCCTCGCTCCCTCCCTGGCCTCGCCCGGCCCGAGTGAGCGAGCGGGGCCACCCCGCGCCGGCCTCCCTCCCTCGCTCGCTCTCCCGCTCCCCCCTCCGCGCTCCTCCCCCGTCCGGCCCGCCCGCCCCGCGCTCAGCCCGGTCCCCGGCCAGAGCGGGCTCTTCACACACAATTGATTCGGTCGTTACGAAAAGTGCACTTGTCCCCTCCCCCTCCCCCTCCCCCTCCTGCGGCCGCCCGGGCCCGGCCCGCGGGGTGAGGGGGCCGCGAGGGAGGGAGGCGGGAGCCAGGGAGCGGATCCGGAGGCGCCTCCCCCCCGCGCCTAGGGGACGGGGCTGCAGGCCGCGGGGAGTGGGGAGCCGTGAGCGCGGAGGGCGGGCGGCCCATCTGCGAGGAGCGCTGATAACCGCGCGGCTGCCGCTGCGGCCCAAGCAGCCCATCTGCGCCGCTGCCGCCTCGGCGGACCCAGAGCAGAGGGCCGGGCGCCCACGCGCGATCCTCGAAGGGAAGGTGGGGCAGTGTCCCACCTCCCTGGAGTCAGGGACCCCTTCGACCTAAATCAGTGCTCTCCCCAAACACGGGGAGTCTGGGTCATTGCCCCCTCCCCGATCGAGTCAGGGATCCCGCCCCCAGCCCAAATCAGTGCCCACTTTCCCACAGGGGGAGTACGGGCTATTGCCGCTCCCAGCCTAGGTTGGCCTCCCCACCCTAACAGTTCTTATCCCTCCTCGGTTCTCCCCCACCTCGGCCCGGTGTCCCCAGCCTAAGTGTGGGTCTTGGAGGTCAGGGACCCACCAGATGGTTGGCTGGGTCTGTGCCCCCCACCCTGGGTCATTGCGCCATCCAGGCCTCCCAAACCAGTTGGTGCCCCCCCACCCACCCACCAAACAACCCACACACATCAGGGTTATTCCTCCTTGGGGAGCTGCAAGTCTTGGCCCGATCTCCTTCTTAGTCTGAGGCAGGAGCCCCCACTCCTGGAGCAGTGGGGCAGGTGACCCTCAGACTTGGCAGCTGGTTCACTGGTTCTCTGTGTGGGTTGACCTCTTCTCTAGGGAGTGGCCATCATGGGGCAGTCCCCTTAACCCCTTAGCCAAACAGCTGTCAAGGTGGAGCAAGAACACACTCGCCCATGCAGGCCACATGCAGAAACTGGGTGCTAGGTCTGGGCCCGGGTTCTGCCAGCCCAGCCAGTCTTTTCATAACCTTCAAGAGGCCCACACTGACCCGCCCTGGCAGCACGGGCCTCAAAAGCCTCCGCCTGGCTTCCAGACCAATAATAAGCCTTCCCCAAGGGACCACCTGCTTGGGAGGCAGAGAACGGGACCCAGGCCTCCCTGCCCAGGCTGCCAGGAAGACGGCAAACACAAGAGACATGCCCTCCTGTGACAGCCTGCCCCTCGAGCTCCCCACGCCCTCCTGCCTGGCCTGCTGGTCCCCAGAGGCCTGTTAGTTACCTGCCACCTGCCCAGCCAACCGGAGCCAGACACGGGAGATGCCCCTAGTCTTGCCACCCCCATCTGCAAGCACCATCCTGGGGCTCAGTTATTATTTTTACATTTCTGTTTTCCTTTTCACCGATCTAAGAGGAAAGAATCCTGCTGGGAATTCAGGGGCAACCATGGCCTCTTCCTAGGAGGGGTTGAATGGGACCTTCTTTGACAGGTACAAAGGAGACCCCCCCCCCTTCACTTGCCTACACACACACACACACACACACACACACACACACTCTTAAAGTTATCGTTGCCTCTGGTGGCAGTTGGGAGAGATCCTGTAGTTTTGTCCTGGGTGGGTTTTATGAAGGTCATTGGGCCATAAACCTTTGTCCAAGGCATTTGTTTAGCACCCACAGGCCTTGTGGGGAGTGCTGGGGCGTTGGGATGGGTTGGCCCCTGTGCCTGCTCATGGGGCACCCAGCTGGTGGGGGAGGTGGCCACAACTCAGGATATGATCAAGAAATCAGGCAGAAGAACATTTTCAGGGAAGAGGGGGTGTAGTGTAGGAGTTGGATCATCCAGCAGCTGAACAAGTTTCCCCGGCCTGGGCTCAGGTCCCAAGGGTGGCCATAGTGTGTTGTCTCTTTTCCATGCTGCTGCCCCCTCCACGGGCCCCCTTTCCTCCTCCCACAGCCATATGCGGTGCTGTGGTCGGGCCCTTCCCTGAGTCCCGGCCAGCAGCGGGTCGATGATCTGACACCACTTGTCCTGTCCCATCTGGCCCTGAGCTTTTTCTGGGTGTGTGTGACAAAGGCTTAATCTGTCCGGACCCGGCCGGGGGCTGAGAGGAGGGCAAGGGGAATTACACTCTGCCTGGGCCTCCTGCAGCTGGGGCCCCGTGGGGGGTGGGGCAGGGCGGGGGTCGAGCAGAAGCCTGGGCGTGGGGGGTGGGTGGAGAGGCAAGTTGGTCTTCAGTTTGCAGGTTGTCACAGGAAATAGAAGTAGAGGCGGAGGGCTGAGGGGAGGAGGGCGGAGTCCTCCGCGATGGGCAGGGGTGCTCAAGGGGATAAGATCTTTTTATGACAAGAGCCAGCCGGGCCTCCTGGCTGGGCAGAGCCTGGGTAGGATTTATTATTTCTTGTGTTTGGACTGCTCTGGCCTCCCTGGCCTGCCAGGCAGGGGAAGCAAACCCCTTGGAGGCAAGACCCTCTGATTCCGTTCCAGCGTCGGCCACAAAATGAACCCACCCCTTTCCTTTTCCTCTGGTCTCTTAGGGAGGGACTGTCCCCAGGGCCTGCAAGGGCCACAGGTTATGTCTGGGGTGGGGCCCTGGGCCATCTGTCAACTCCCTGGAACAGGGAGCCCCAGGGCTGCTTGGAGAAAAATGTTCTCAGCCCAACTCTACCATCTTCCAGATGGGAAAACTGAGGCCTCGAGAGAGGAAGTTTCTGTTGGTAGGGAGCCAGGACTGGAACACAGGTCTCTGTGCTCCGCTGTGGCTTCTCTGTGGCCCATCACATGCCAGGATGCCTCCATTAGAGCCCCGTTCCCCGAGGGGAAATGCTGGATCGCCAAACTCCGCTCTCAACACTAGGCTCTTTTGAGCAGGACCCCAGGTGTTCTTCTGGCCAAATTGACTAATGGTGGTCTTTTCCCAGTTTGCAGACAACGTTCATTTAGTGGAGAGCATTTTCACAGTCTTCAGTCTTTCTCCCCAGAGCTTTTGTGTAAACCTTTGGCACCTGCGGCCGCTGGTCTGGGCGGGAAATGGTCTCTGACTTAGCACAGTGTAGTATGTGCTGTGACCTTCGGTCCAATACCTTAGTGTTTCCTGCTTTTCTTCAAATTATCACCACGGCGACCCTTTCTGAGTTACGACTCTGTGCCTGTCACTGTGCTGAGAGGCCAAGACGCAGTGGCTTATTGAATTCTCACAGCAGCCCAGGTCGGTGCTGTTATTATTGCCATTCTGCAGATGAGTAAACTGAGGCTTAGGGAGGCTCAGAGCTTCCCCAAGGCCACTGCTGATGGGGGCAGGTCCTGAGCGCCGGTACTGCCCTCACATAGGTGCATTCTGACCCTGTCTGAGGTGTCTTGCAGCCTGACCCAGTTTGAAAACCTAGGTCCTTTACGACAAGCTTTCAGTTCATTACACCTTAATCTGAATTAGTTGAGAAGAATCCCTCTGATCCACGTGTCCGTAATCTTACCTGGTGCGATTGGCTCTGTGTGAGATGTCTGAGGGCTTTCCTGGGGTTCCCTAGGATGGGAATGGGTAAGAAGAAGGGAGGAGGCCTCTGCTGTCCTGGGTCCTGGGGGGGCTTTGGGGAGAAGGTTGACAGTGGCATCTGGCAGGGCCCAATTTGGATTTCTCATGGCAGAAATGGGCTGTTGTGTTAATTAAGCCTCAGTTATTCTGAATATGGTCTTGGGGACTCTGGGGCTCGGTGTTTTGGATCGTGTGTGATGCTGGAGGATCAGGTTCTGCCTTCCTGGGACCTCCCTTCTGGGTCCTGGGTCAGGCCTCCCATGAACATCCCCTCCCTCGTGGCCCCCGATAGGCTGTCTAACTGCCCCCGAAAGTCTGGAAGGCCATCTGGGATCCTAAAAATGCTCTTGGGGGGCCTGAGGGTCAGGGAGCCTGTGGCTGGCCTGCCCAGGGACAAAGTGACCTAGCCTCAGGCAAACCTGGGCTTCTCCAAGGCAGCTCTTACCGTGGAGGTGGTGGGATTGAGGACTGTGCACGTGTGTGTGAACTCGTGGTAGAGCATGTGTGTGTGCATGTGGGCGCTGTGTGCATGTGCGTGTGCGGGCAGCAGTGTGACTGTGTGGGCGTGAGTGTGCATGTGCCTGTCCGTATGCAGGCTGGAGATGCTGTCTGCCTGGGGCAGTGTGTGTGTATGTGTGTGTGTGTGTGTGTATGTGCGTGTACAGGTGGAGGGGAGACTGCATGCTCATGAATGTGTGTGTGACTGTGAGCGTGTGTGTTGGCAGATGTGCAAGCACCTGGGGTGTGGGCACTGGCAGACCATGAGTGTGACTGTGTGTGCATGTACACATGTTCAGGATCCTGTTGAAAAAAAACCCCATCAGGCTGGCCGCACCATATTGACAGAGGTGTCCTTCATCATAACGGAGCCAGCCTGAGCTGCTGCCCTGGCCTCTGGTCTCCTCAGGTCTCAGCCGCTGCTGAAGCCAAGTGAGAGGGAGGGAGTGGACATCAGAGGGAGCACTGTGTCCCCGTCCCCAGGACAGTGGCCCAGGCACCTCTCTGTTTCCAGCCTTCTTCCTCTACCTCCTCTATGCCTTGCCCCATAGGACAGCAGGGAAAAGCTTGTGACCTTTTGGCATTGTGGCACTTAGCCCAAAGCCAGGCACCATGGCAGGTGGGAGAGAGGGCTTTGGGGGAGAGGGCTCTGAATTTGAAAAGAGGGGGCCAGGACCTATGGATCCCAACCCAGCCACTTCCTTGCATGTGACCTGAGTAAGTAGCCTGTTTGATCTCTCCAAGTCTCATCTGGAAAACAGACTCCAAAGCCCCACTTCCAGGAGGCTCGGTAAACTGGAAAAGGCTCTGCTGTCATTTGAGGAGGTCCCTCTGCTAACTTGTGTCAGAGCAGGTCCTGCCTCTGGACCCCAAAGCAGGAGACGGAGCAGAAGGAAGCTGGGTGAGGGCCCAATGAGGCAGGTGGCTTATTAGAACAAGGGCTCCTCAGTCTGCTTTCTGCCCCTGGGCCAGTCTGACATAGAGAGGAGGTGAAGGGCTTGGGGTCTCAAGCCACAGGGCCCTGGTGTCAACTCCCAGGTCTGCTCTCTCACCAGTCTGACCTTAGTTTTTTCATCTGTAAAATGGAGCTGATAATCCTGTCTCCTTCAGAGGACTGGTGTGAAGATGAATGCATTAATGCATGTAGAGCCTGAAGCATGTAGCCAGTCCTAGGAAATGTTAGCTGCTATGTGATCTCACGGAGCCTGACTTTTTCTCATCTGGAAAATGGGGATGGTGATTAAAGATGTCATGGACATTAGATGGGACAGTGGAAATAAAGTACCCAGCAAAGTTCTTGGCATGTTGTAGGTGGGCAGCAACGATTAGTTCACTAGAGGTTGTGTCTTAGTTATTTCTCTATCTTCAGTGCCATTGGGGGCCTGGTTAATGTTGTATTGAACTTCATGGAACACCAGGTAAGTCTTGGTGAAGAACATGGGTTTGGCATAGGCCCCCAGAGCTGGGGATATGAAGACTCGGGGTCTCTCTCTGCCCTTGCTGAGCCTCAGTGTCTCTAGGTGATGTAGGGAAGTCTCCTGTGGTTCCTCCTGCCTCTGAATCCCTTCCTGATGCGGGGAAGCCAGATCCCAGAGGTCAGGGTGCTAGAGGGAAGAGAGTGAGGGCTTTACCAAGGTTTGTGGTCACTCACCAGGTAGAAAGGTAGAAGGATGAGCCTACCAGAGGCCTCTCATTCCCACCCCTGCCCCCCTCCCTGCCCGGAAACCTGAGTTCTGGACTCTGAGATCCTACAGAGAACACAGTGAGGCTGGTTTAATGATTTCCTCCCTGGGCAGGGATCTGAGCACATCCCCCATGTTCTTAAGCCCCTGCCATGTGCCAGATACTTTATTTCATTTACTCCCCCCTGGATTCTGTGAGGTGGATGAGAATCTGGCATCAAAGGCCAGGGAATCTCCCGAGTCCCACAGTAAGCCAGTGGCAGGGTGTGGGTTCTATGGCTGTCTGACCCTCTATGCCCCTGGGGCGTGGAGGCAGGCTTACAGGTGCTGTAGCCCACCCCAGGCTCATGATGCCCCTCATCCAAGGGCACTCTACAAAAGCTTCTCAGAGCTCAAGGCAGCCCTCCCACTGGCCCAGACCGAGCCTGGTGGAAGACAGATGCCACCTTTCCCCCTTAACCCTTCCCTTCTC
>NW_005871108.1:2891924-2893863 GCF_000147115.1 Myotis lucifugus | reverse complement strand
CCTGTCTGTTTTCACTGCTGTAGCCCCAAGGCCCAGAACAGCCCCTGCCCCTTGGGGGCTCCCCACTGTGGGGTGGGGGATGGGAGGAAACAGCAATGACAGCAGATGTCTCAGAGCCGACTCTGAGGACCACTCATTCAATCCTGCACTCAGAGGGCCTAGGAGCCCCAGGCCCAGACCCATCCTCCTGCCCGAGGCTGTCGGGGTGTCCTCAGGGAGGTGACATTTGAGCTGGACCTTGAGGCCGGAACAAACTTTTCAGCAAGAACAGAACAGGGGAAGCTCATTCCATGGAGTGGGGCAGGTTTAGGCATGGTCAGCGCCCAGCGCCCGGCCACTTCCCTGGAGAAGTCTGTTCCTCGGAACATTTAAAATGGGATAGGGGCCCTAGCCGGTTTGGCTCAGTGGATAGAGTGTCGGCCCAGGGACTGAAGGGTCCTGGGTTCGATTCTGGTCAAGGGCACATACCTCAGTTGCAGGCTCGATCCCCAGCTCTGGTCGGGGCACAATAGGGAGGCAACCAATCGATGTGTCTCTCTCACTTCGATGTTTCGCCCTGTCTCTCCCCCTCTCTTCCACTCTTTATAAAAAAAAAAAAAATCAATGGAAAAATATCCTCAGGTGAGGATTAAAACAATAAAATGGGGTAGGGATGAGTAACGGGTCAAATAAGCTTGAGAAGCATGTGGAGTGCAGGGATGAGCGGGTGACATTGGTTGAGGCCGGATGGAAGAGCAGGATTGGAAGGCCACTCAGGAGCTAGTGTGCCTCCACCAAGGAGAGCAAGGCGTTCACAGGAGGGTGTTCAGGAGAGGGGCGGTAAGGTCAGAAACGAGTCTTAGAAGGAACCCTCGAAATGCTGCAGCAAGGAGATGTGTTCCGGAGAAGGAGAGGCAGGAGGCTGAGAAACGGGTGCGGAGAGAGAAGGCCAGGCCCAGAAGGTGGTGGCAGAGCTGGGGTCCAAATGCAGGTCTATTGTTGGCATGTAACCCTCTGGCCTTCCCGCTGGTTGCTCTGCCTGTCAGAGCCCCCGTGGCCTAGGCAGACCCCTCTCCATGAGAATGACAACCCACTGTTTAAGCATGTCCCACCGTTCTTTGGCCTGGGTGGGGCCTGGGTAACATGGGAGGCGGGGGGATAGGGAGGCTAGAGGATCACGTATTCTTGGGTGGGAAAAGGGTTGTTTATGACACCAGAAATGTAGGAAGACGTACAGATCTGGGCCAAAGGCACAGGGGCAGGGTCCAGTGGGCAGAATCCAAGAGCTGTCCTCCAGACCTGCAGTGTGTGGCATGGGAGGGCCTAGAGGAGACCTGGTGACTCAGGCCTCGATGGAGGCAGCTTAGAAGTCATCATGGTCACGGGGCCCCCTTCCCAGCTTGGAACCTTTCCCGCCGCAGCTGGGACCCGATACAGGCTCCTGGGAGGCCTATGCTTGGGCAGATGACTCATCGTTTTCTCAGCATCCCTGGGCTGAAGAAATGTTCAAGGAAACATGGGGCGCTCCCTTTGCCAGGCCAGCCCCCGACTGGATGCTGGTGGGTTGAGAAAAATGCACTCGGGCCTCGAGCTTTGTCTGAGTGCACCCCAAGGACGTACCTCCAAGAGCCCCCAGCTTACACAATCTTACATAGGCCTCAACCACCCTGGGAAGCCATTATGACCCCATTATACAGGTTAACAAACCAAGGCACAGCCTCTGCTGGGCACCCGGCCAAGGAAACACTTGGTGTTTCAGTTTCTTCATCTGAAAAATGGGTCTGATGATTATCCCTCCCCTACAGGGTTGTTGGGAAAACCAAAAGAGAGAATTATGTGAGATCTTAAACAGTAGAATTGTCATTTTCGTGGGGATGTGGAGAGGGGCCTGCCCAGGCCAAAGGGGCTGTGCCAGGTTGGGCGGACCATAGGAAGGCCAGAGGGTAACATGGCCAACAAC
>NW_005871108.1:2886433-2888798 GCF_000147115.1 Myotis lucifugus | reverse complement strand
TTGCTGTGCAACTCATTCAACTTACTCAACCTCTCTGGGCCCTAGTTTTGCATTTAGAAAGTCGGGCGATAATGCTATCTATCTGCTTCTCTAGGTTGTTGTGAGAACCCAGCTTCTGAAGCCTAGCAGAGGGCAGGGCCCTTGGTTGAGTGCTCTGTGAGCACTGGCGTTGCTATTGTTGTTACTATTATTACTGTGATTACTATTGTGCACTGCCCAGCTCCCCTTTCGGGTCTGAAGCTCAGTTTTTGTGGCTTCTGCCCTTTTAAGCAAGAGGCAGAGGTGAGAGGTCAGCCCGAGGTCAGCCCGTGGCCTTGGATCTTGAGACAGGCCTCCGGTGTGGAGGGGTTTTCTATCATTGGCTGGGCCCCAGGAATTAGTCACTGCCTCGTCCAGGCTCATGATGTGGGGACTCAATATGCTGCCTCTGTGCTGCGGACGGACGTGGGCTGGTGGTGGGGAGAGGCGGGGTGGGGGGCTGTTGGCTAGGCCCCAGAACTCGGGGTTTCAAGGCCCTCCTCTGCCACTTCTCAGCCTCAGCTCTTGAAAAAGTTCCCAGCTCTTTGCCTTGGTGTCCTTATCAGCGAGGTGGTACCAGGCTGTGGTGAGGAGCCACGGCAGTCCCTCAGACGTGAGGGCGCCCTGGGGATGTTCTGCCAGGAACCCCCCTGCAAGCTCCCTGCCCTCAGGGATTCGCAGTTGAGTTGATGGTGTTGTTGATAAGGTCCCAGGGTGGGAGGTGTTCGAGTGTAGCTGAGAAGAACCCAGTCCTGGGTTTACATCTTGGCTGTGCTGCTTAGTAGCTGAGTGAACTTGGGGAAATTAATTAACCTCTCCAGGCCTCAGTTTCCTCCTCTGTAAATTGGGCATAACAATAGAACCCGCCATGCAGGGTGGTTGGACACAGGGAAGAGCCTGGGGCCTGGCTCATGGTAAGACTCAGATTGGCAGCAGTTGCAATTATTTTCAGGAGCTCCAACGAACATGGGAAGTCACCAGAAAACAATACAAGGCTCCAGACCATCCCTTCATTCACTGGTTCGTTCAGCAAACTTTTATCGGCACCTGCTATGTACCAGGCCCTGCTCATTCATTCCACAAAGATTTAATGAGCACCTGCTACACGGCAGGAGTGGTGAACAGGACAGACTTGATCTCTGCTCTCCCAGAGTTGGGAGTCCCAGGCACCCCTGTTTGGTGCTCAGGGCAGACTAGGGCCTGGCATGCCAACCACCTAGTTGGCTCAGGCAGCTGGGCCCCTATCCAGTTGTGCCAGACTTGCTGAGCTCAAGGGCGCTGCTTCTGCCCGGGCCCTTACACTAGCTCTGTTGCCCCCAGGTCCAGCTCCTCTGAGCCCCTTTTCCCAGGGTGTGGGGAGCACAGGGCCTTTTCATCACTCCCCTCCAGGGAGAGGAGGTTCTTGTCACCTCCTCTCCAGCAACAGCACTCATCCTTCCTCCTGCTTTCTTCCCTTTTCACACAGCTGCCTATGTGCTGTGTTAAAATGTAAACCTGACCATATTACTTCTCTGCTCAAAACCTTCCTATGGGTCCCCATCACCTCTGAGAAAAAGCCTCCAAGGCCCATGAGGCCCAGCTTGGCTCTGTCACCTTCCAGGCCACTGGTCTCCAGGCTGTTCCCTCAGCCCTCACTGGGCCCTGGTGAAACGTCACCTCCTCAGTGAGGCCTCCCCTGATTGCCTTTTCAAAAGGCCTTTGTCCCCCATCATTCTTAATCCTTTTACTCTAACTTCAGAACCCTTATCAACCTCTGACAGACACTGATTTTGTGTGTGTTCCTCTTGGGCTCCATGGGAACAGGGATATTTGCCATCTTGCTCATGGCTGTGTTCCCAGCACCTGGTGCATAGTAGGCAGTCAGTAAATATTTGTTCAATGAATGCCTCAAGCCTTTTCATCTTTGTGCCACAGTTTCCTCCCCTGAAAAATGGAGGGTCAGGCCTGTTATGGGGCCTACATGCGGACTAGAGTGACGGCCAGGACGCATTGGGGCTGTCCGACCTGACCAACAAGCAGGCCCCTCCAGTCCAAGGGCTGAGAGAGCCGAAGGAGGCTGGCAGGCCAACAGGTGGGTACGAAGGCCCCTCGCAGAAACATCTGGATTTATTCCTTGCTAGAAGGGAAGCCCCGACAGGGCCGGGACACAGCTGTGGGAAGAGCGGAAGAGAAGCTGGCTTGAAGGGAGCCCTGGGGCTGGGGAGATAGGGCTATGTGGTCCCTTAATGGAGCCCCAGAAAGCCAGATCTCAGGCAGTGGGAGCTATTGCAGAGCAGGGGGACACAGGGATGGGGGTGTTTAGGGAGCTGAGTCTGGTCCATTGTGTGCAGAGCACCCTGTTCCCTTC
>NW_005871108.1:2876971-2885791 GCF_000147115.1 Myotis lucifugus | reverse complement strand
ATCCTGATCAGTTCCTAACCAGAACTCCGACCAGAACTTTGGCTGGAGATCCTGGCTAGAGGTCCTGACTAGGCTGCTGATCAACTGAAGGCTGTCTTCGTGTCATTCCTTCTTCGCCGACTCCGTCCACACCTTTGGGGACCCCTGGACCCGCTGGGATTGGACCCCAGCAGGTGGTGATGGTAATTATGGTAGCGAAGGTGATGATGATGATGATGATGGTAACTGTGATGATGGCGATGATAGTGTTGTTGATGGTAATGGTGCCGGTGGTGGTGGTAGTGATGATGATGGTGAAGGTGATGATGGTATTTATGGCAGTGGTGGTGACAATGGTGGTCATTGTGATGGTGATGAGAGTTGTGGTGGTGGTAATGGTGATGATGATGGTGGTGTGTCAGTTCGCATTTATTGAGTGCTCACTAGGTGCTGGGCCGGCTCTAAGTGCTTCCGATGTGTTTGCACAACGGGCTCCTGCAACAACCTGTGAACCACAGAGGTCTTAAGCAACTTGCCCGAGGCCCCCTGTGAGCAAAGGGCGGCACCGGAAGTGAGCCCAGGCTTGCTGACTGGCCGGCAGCTGCTCCCAGCTATGGCCACCTGCCCCTTCAGCTGTAGCTCCCTCCCTAAGGTCCCTTCCTTGCCTCCTGGACCCAGCACAGGGCCGTGCAGGGGCAAGTGCGTGTGCATGTCTGACTTGCCTGAGCAGGGTTTGTGGTCTGGCATTGCCCCAGCAAGCTTGCGTGATTGGTGCCCTCACTCCTCTGCCCTCAGCACCTCGTCTGTGACAGGGAAGAGCGGTCCTCCAGGGAGGCCACCAGAAAGGCAAGGAACCATCACCCACACTATGGCAGGTGGTGTTTCCAGGGGGAGAGCCCGTTTTCTAAATCAGGAGGCAAGAAAGAAAAGAAGGTTCTATTCTGAGCCCTGCCTCTGGAATCTGGGATGGGAATGGGGCAGGGTCCCCTAGATGGGCATACTGTACCCACACACCCTGGCTGCTTCCCTTACAGGCCTGGGGAGGGGGCTCTTCTCCCACCCACCGCTGACTCCCATGCCTCTGGGGACCGGGGGGAGGCAGTATCCAGGCCCTTGCACCCCGAGTTCTAGTAAAACCCAAGCATATCCCGTGCCAGTGACGGGAGGGAACAGAAGGTAGGGGTTGGGAGCAGAAGGCCTGAGCATAAATGTTCCTTCTGGGCTCCCTGTGTGCCTGGGGCCCCCCACTTTCCCTCTATGGGCTTCAGCATTATTCAGTTTTAAGATACAGGGTTGGGCAAAACTAGGGTTACAGTTGTGAGTACACAAAACACAGTTTATTCTTGTATTTTTATTTATTTGTTTATTTTTGGTTAACCCTCACCCGAGGATATTTTTCCGTTGATTTTTAGAGAGAGTGGAAGGGAAAGGGAGAGACAGAGAGAAACATCATGTGAGAGAGACACATTGATTTGTTGCCTCCTGCACGCACCCTGACCAGGGCCAGGGAACCTGCAGCCAAGGTGCGTGCCCTAGACCAGAATCGAACCTGGGACCCTTCAGTCCGAGGGATGACGCTCTATCCACTGAGCCAAACCGGCTAGGGAGTATTATTATTTATTTATTATGTATTATTTATTTGTACTACAACTGTAAACCTACCTTTGCCCACCCCTGTATTGACGAAGTAGCAGCTCTCTAGAGACACAAATGAATCTCTGCCCTCGGAGAGCTGACAGTCCAATGGGGGCTGACACTACATAACAACCAAGGAAAGCACCCAGCTGGGCAGACGCTGCGGAAAAAGACCAAGCAGAGTGAGAGGAACCGGAAGGTGCTGGGATGGGATGTACTGGAATTTTCAACAGGGTATCAGAGAGAAGGTGACATTGTCCACAAAGCCCCTAAGGAGGCACAGGAGCAAGTTATGCAGGTGTTTTGTGGAAAAGCATTCCAGGCAGAAGGAACAGTAGGTGTAAAGACCCTGAGGCAGGAGTGTGTCTCATTGGGTTTGAGGAACAGCAAGGAGACCAGTATCCCCACCCCCTGTACACCCCAGGACAAAATTCTTTCTGAGCCCTCAGAGCCCATCCCAGTGGGAGCTGGTGATGCCAGCATCCAGGCTGGGGGGAGCTGGTGATGCCTGCTTCTTCAGCCGGAGGGTGGGTTTTTAGAGTGTGGGGGCTTGGAAAAGAGAACACCAGCCTGACTCCTCACTCCAAGTGGCTGACAACTCTGGGTTCCAATCCTGGGTCCAACCACTTCCCGGCTGTGTGACCTTACGCAGATCATTCTCTGAGCCCCCGTGTCCCCATCTCCAGGAAGGGCATACAGTGCCTGTATATCAGGTGGTGGTGAGACTTGGGGGAAACACACCAGGAAATGTGTGTAAGTGCCCAGCCTTGTGCCTGCCTGTAGGAGGTGCTCAGTAAATGTTTAAAATTGGAACCTAACATTTGTATGGCTTTGAATTATTTTCATCACTGTTGGGAAATTATCATATCACTTGAGCCTTCTAAGAACTCCAGGAGGAAGAGAGATCAGAAAATAATATCCCGACTTACAGAGGGTAAACTGAGGCCTGGAGACAATGAGTGATTTGCCCAAGGTCACAGTGAGGCAGGGCCAGTGGAGGGCTCAGTGTGGGTGTCCTGGCTCAGGGAACCCCAGGGATTCAGGGGATGGAGATGGTCCAGAGCCTGCCCTCCCTCACAGGCGCACATGTACACATGCGCACACGTCACCACGCAATAAGAGCGACTTTCAGATTTGTGGTTCCCAAGCAGGTTTTGTAAGGCATGGCTTGGTGGGTCGGGAGGTCTGTTGTAAGGATGTTGAAAAGCTCAGAGGGTGGGGAAGCTCAGGCCACAGGCAGGCAGAGTCTGGGGCAGGCCCCTGAGAAGAGGAAGAGGCCTGGGCTCATGTGATTGTCCACACGGCCTGCTTGTTTATCCAGTGTCCGGCCTTGCGGGGCAGGTCGGTCTGGGTCCACAGACTGGTCTCCCAGCACCCGGCTCCTAGAGCCTTGTTGTCCAGATGACCGTCCCAATTAGCCTGGGAGCCTTGGGACAGCCCTGGGGGTGAGGGGCATTGCAAAAGAGGAAGCTGAGTTTCAGAGAGGGGCATGCCCAGCTGACGAGGGGGAGCGAGGGGTGGGACGCAGGTCTGCCTGACCTGGCCCCAGCACTGGCCATTCCTCCCACGGAGCTAGTCATAACTCAGCCAGGTGCTGGCAGGCGGGCTTTGTGCAGGAGGAACCCTTCCCCCCGTGGCCTACCTTCCTGGCCACAGTCTGGCCTCTTCGCCCTTGACAGAAGGCCCTGCCCACCGGTTCTGCTCCTTGGTTGCTGCAGCCTGAACCTTCATCTCATGGGGCTCAGGGTCACGGGATCTGGCCCTGCCCTGCATCAACCTGCCATGGGCACTTGGCTGGCCATCTGACCCCTTGGATTGGAAAGTCAGGGAGCCCAGCCTTATTCAGTGCCTTTAACATGCGAGACGGCCTTTCCCCAGTGTCCACATAACTCAGGGACTTCTAGGCCCATTTTCTAGATGAAAAAACTGAGGCATAAAGAGGAAAGGTTATGTCCTGAAGCACACGGGACATGAGAGCAGAGCTGGAGTCCAAAGCCCATGCTTTTTCCATCATATAGCTCCCTGCCCTCAGTTCTTCCGCTGCAATATGGGAGGCTGGAGCTCAATTTAGAGCACAATGTGAACAGCACAAACCGGAGTGGGCTGAGTTCGATCCTCGCACCTTCACGCCTAGCAGGGTAGCCTTGGTAGTCACATCTCCCCGGGCCTCAGTTTTCTGATCTGTAAATGGGGCTGAGAGCAGTATCCCCCCACGAGTTGCTGTGAGGCTCGGTGAGCATCAGGGCAGAGCGCCCAGAAAACGACGGACACACACGTGGTCATTAGTGTGTGAGATCGCTGAGGCTCCTGTTCGCCCTTCCCTGTGGTGTTCGAGAGGATGGCAGGGAGCATACACGCTCAGGTGTCCTTTTGCTCTTCCTGAGCGGTGGCCCAGTGACTCAGGCCGAAGGGGGACTGTGTGGATGTGTCCTGTGGACAGACAGCCGTCTAGGGCGCCTGACGTGGTGGGCGGAGAGAGGCAGATAGTTCTGTGATGGGGGCAGGAGGCTGCACCGGGCAGCAAAGGGCGCCTTTGTCCCCTTTGTCTCCTCCTGTGCAAATTAGCAATTACCTTTTCTGCTCCTGCAAGCTCGGCCTTTCCTGGGAGAATTATTCCAAAGCAGCCACGGAGCAGGCAGAGCCGCCTGGCTAATTAGCGGGCAGCCACCGGGGACAGGCTCGGGGCCTGGTGGCCGGAATTGGGGCTACAGCTGCCTGCGCTGGTGCCAGCCCAGCTGGGAGACGAGGCAACGTCCTGGGCTCCAGGACATTGTGGCCTTTCAACCATGGGGTTCAGATCCTCGCCATGTCGCTTGTGAGCGGTGGGACCTTGGGTAAGTCGCGTTGTCTCCCTGGGCTACAGTCTCCTCATCTTTAACTTCAAGGTTGTGTGGGTTTGGAGCCCGGCACCTAAATGGTGTCCATTATCAACAGGTAGTGTTACTATCACTGTTATTGTCACCACTGCCGCTGCCTGTGCTGGCTCAGGTGGGAGAGCACAAGAAATGCAAGCCCGGTGACAGCCCTGGGGGCCCTGTAGAGCCACCTCAGCACAGGCAGCAGAAGCCCAGGAGGCCTCACGCCCTTAGGCAAGAGAGGGGCTTGATTTCTCTAAGTCCAGTCTTCCTTTTGCTCCTCTAAGGATGGAATAATCCAGCTTTTGTGTAGTGATGTGCCTAGAATAGGGCCTGACCTGGAGCGAGTGCTGATAAAGGTGGTGCCCCTGCTCCCCGCCTTCTCCTCCCTCTGCTGCCCCCTCTCTGTCCTCCATCCTTCCCCAGGCCTCAGGAACACACAGGAGGGAGGCAGCAGCAACTCCTGCAGGAAAAACAGATTGAAGGGCTACCTCGGCTTGGGGTGGTCAGGAAAAGGTTCCAGAGGAGGGAGGGTCTGGACTAGACTCAGCAGGACCTGGGGCGTAGGGGTGAGGCAGCTGCTGAGAAGCCTGGGAGGAGAGAGAGAGAGAGAGAAAGAGAGAGAGAGAGAGAGAGAGAGAGAGAGAGAAAGAGAGAATGGGGGAGGGGGGTCCTATGTGAGCAGAGGAGAGGAGCATGCATGGATAGTCTGCTCAGGAGCCGTGAGGTTATGAGGCCGGTGACCCAGGACAAAGACTGCAACCAGGCAGCTATGGCACGTTAAGGTGGAGCAGAAATTCAGGAGAGAGGGTCTGGATGCCAGGCCAGGCAAATGCTGCACTTGGCCCGGGACCCCAGGGCTGGGGCATTCCTGGAGCGTGGGAGAAGGATGGGAGAAGGGGTCTCTGGCTTGTCCTGGGGACTGGTGGCTGGGAAGGCTTCCTGGAAGAGTGAGACTTAGGGCCGAGAGTCAGCCAGAGGTAAGCAGAGGATGGGCATCCGGGCAGAGGGACAGCCTTGAAGAGGCACAAAGCGCGGTTCAGAGCTCGGCGAGCAGGGCCACCTTACAGAGCCTCTCATGCCCGCAGTGAGCCTGGGGAGCCAAGGAAGGTTGGGGCAGGCAGCCTGAGGATCTGATTTCCAACATCAAAGAGCCGTTCCATTCATTGGGGAGGTTGAGAAAGTGGTTGTGCAAACTGGAAACCTGACAGGGGGCGGGAATCAGCCGGGCATCTTATCCCGCTGGGTGTCCAACTGGGGCAAACCCCATCCCACTTGCAGCCTCGGCTTCCTGGTGTGTCCAGCGAGTGGGCTGCAGACCTGAGTGAGATCATCCTCATGAAACCCTGGGGCCGGGCACCCGAAGCACCTCAGGGAAAAGGCACCGCTGTCTTCCCTCAGCACCCACTAGATGAGAGGTATTTTACAGGGACTGTGTCATTTCATCCCCACACCTGCCCCTGTAGGCAGGTCCTCCTCGTTGGTTGGGGAGGAAACTGAGGCACACAGAGAGACATGTCTTGCCCAAGGGGCAGAGCTGGGATTTGAGCCCCGGCTGGCCTGGCCCCAGAGTCCTTGCTGGTAGCCCCTCCACACCGCTGTCCCCAGGTGAGTGACTCTGGCTGGGTGTGGCCCCGTCCTCAGCCAGTTCCCCGGGTCTAGTTAACCCCCTCTCAGGGTCCACCATCACCAGAGCGATCAGTGCCTGCTGAGCCAGGGGCACCACACCTGTCCCCCTGCCCCGGGCCCCCAGGAGCCCCACCCTGCCCACATATCTGTGGCACCACCCTCCGCCCTAGAAGCCGATGCTGTCCGTATTGCACCACTAACAAAAAGGACTCAGGCTAATTTTTTTTGTCAGAGAATCTGAGAGAAATAAAGGCAATGAGAGCAGCATCCCAGCATCAGGGTTTTTCCAAGCCTTGGCCTGGCCGCCCGTGGAGCCCTGTCTCCCCCACCACAGGCTCCCTGTCTCTCCTGCATCTGCCTCCCTCTCCCCAGCCTGGGGCCTTGGGCCCACTGTGGGCCCCTGTGATGGGGCTGCTGGCAGTGCTGGCTGCAGCTTCTCACCTGCGTGCAGGGTCTGCCTCCAGTGAGAAAGGAGGAGGAGAAAAGGTCCTTGAGATGGTGACAAAGGTCTGAGTGTGGGCTGCCAGAGCAGCCTGTTTCCAGGCAACTGCTCTACCCCGGGCTCCCCGTGGCGGCGGGCACATCCGTCATGCCGCTGCTTGGCTCAGCGAGGGAGCTCGGGCGCCCCAGCAGCCTGGGCACACGGCCCAGGGCCCCCAAGCTCCAGCCCTGGTGGGGACACGAGGCCCCTTCAGTAGGGGCTGCAACAGAAAACACAACATTGTCATAGCTACTGCCTTCCAAGCTCCTACTGGGTGTGTGGCCACAGGCTTGGTGCACACAGGGCAGAGCTCCCATTCATTAGTCAGTCTGTCCATCCGTCTGTCCATCCATCCAACCCTCCAGGATGACATGGCAGCTCAGTGTGCCCGTTCCAATGGCTGGGTTGAAACTCCACCACGCCCTCACTGTTTGATCTTGTCCAAGTTACTTTACCTTACCGGGCCTCAGTTTCTTCATCTGTAAAATGGGCATAACAGTTCTTGCCTCCTAGGGTTGTTTTGAGGATTAAATGACTTAATATAGGCAATGTCCTAGGTACAGCGCCTAAACAATATTAAATGCTCAATAAATAATAGTTGTTTCTATTTTTATCATTAATTATTTGTAAGGAGACAGAGTAGTGGGTAGGGTTTGTGTTTGCCCCACGCTCAACTGTACGACTTCGGGCAAGTCACTTGGCCTCTCTGAACCTCCGTTTCCTCTTGGCTAAATCAGGGGAGTAATTAATAGATGCCTTGATATCTGCTCTCTTCTGCATACGTCTGAAGCTCCGTCTTTCATGGGATCAGTGCTGCTGAGGCTGCTGAGTGCCCTGGACAGCCCCAACCTGACAGCATTCAGTAGGCCTCGTTTGGCGCCTACTGGGTTCCAGCATAGGGGCAGCCCTCGCCAGCACCCCACCCACCTGATTTCTGGGCTGCTTAGCCCTGCAGGACTGCTCTGCTCATTTTAATTGCTTCAGCCTCTGCCCTTGGGGCTGCCTGGCCATGTCCCTCATTCTTTCATCCACCTCCTTTTGGAAAACCTCTGCCAGTGCCCCCAACTCAGGCCCTGGAGGGAGAGGAGGAGGAAGAAGGAGAAGAGGAGGCAGCCTGAGTGCCAGAGAGCTGGGCACGCTGCAGGCCTTTGTCTGGGCTGCCCAGCAGCGAGACTCTGTCCCCTGGGGCTGGCCGCGTTGCCAGCCTGCTGGCGGTTTAGGGAAGGCTGTGTGGGCGGCAGGGCCTGGGCAGGCCTGGGCTGGCAGCGTCTTCCCAAGACAGCCTGGTCCACTGGGGCAGGAGGGAAACCCAAGCCTAGGAGGTGAGTGGGATCACACTGCAGCTTCCTATGGCAGTGGGTTGGGGGTAACCATGTCCTCTTGGGGCCCAGTACAGGCAAACCTCAGCACCTACTATGTGCCAGGAATAGTGATAGCTGCTGGGCCCTCAGCACAAGGCTGCATACTGCAGTCCTGAAGTCTGACAGTCTAGGTTCAAATCCCTGCTCTTCTATTTGACAGCTGTGTGGCCCAAGCAAATTCTCAGACTTTTCTTGGCCTCCTTTAGCTGGTCTGAAAAATAAACATAGTAGTCCTACCTCAGGAGCTTAGAGCAGTGCCAGAACAAAGAAAGCACCCAGTAGGTGTTACTGCTATTGTTGTTGACTCTCTGCCCTGGAGAGGAAGGGACTAAATATTTCTTGAACTTCTACTATATATTAGATCTGTTGGAGAGATGATCCATTTTAAGAAACATGTACTAAGCACCTACTCTATGCTAGCATCTAGAGTGGGCATTAGGGATACCCAAATGAAAGACCCGGGAGAAGGGGTTTTGTGGAGAGAAGGAAAAAGAAGGCGGGGGGGAGTGATGTATGAGGTCCTGTTGTGTGCCAGGCTCTTTGCTGAGCACTGGGAATCCAGATGGGAGAAAAGTGGCCCCTGTCCTCACGGCACAGAAATCTGGAAACTGATGATTATGACCCAGGATAATCAGTGCTGTGATGGGGACATCCAGGGGGCTGCCAACCCAGCCTTTGAAGTCAGGGAAGGCTTCCTGGAGGAGGTGGCCTGGAATCTTGGTATTGTGGTCCAACTTGTCATGTCCCTGCTGTAACAGCTCTGTCATGTTGTGGTCTGGGCTTGGTCGAAACATGTCCAGAGACAAGGCACTCACTGCACAAGGAGGAATATAATTTTCCCATTTGCAATCGCTGCCCTTCCCTTAGACCTAGTCACGTC
>NW_005871108.1:2874318-2875445 GCF_000147115.1 Myotis lucifugus | reverse complement strand
GGCTCTATATTAGTGGCTTCCCCCTTTAACATTCATATTAATGAGTGAAGAAAAATAATAATGAATGGATGTTAACCTTAACATCGTTACATTTAACCCTCATCACATTCCCACCACATCACCACCATCCACCCCATGTTATAGTTGTGGAAACACCGCAGGGGAGATGGAGTCTCTTGCCTAAGATCACATGGTTGGATTTGACTCAGGACAGCCTGATTCCTAAGACTCCCTGTCTGTCCTGCTGCGGGAGTGTGATCAACAGAACATAACCCAGCGCCTGCGTGGTCGTGCAGCGACATGAAAGGGGCAGGGTGGGCCTGTGGTCAGCAGCTCAGGCTTCAGGGCCTCCAATGCCAGCTCCACTACTTACCGGCTGTGTGACCCTGGGCCAGTCATGTTCTCCTAGGACCTTTACTGCTCCTGAGGTCAGCTCCCGCCAGTCCCTTCTCGGTCCAGATCGAACCTGCTGGGTGGGGTAAATGGAGGGGTAGGGCAGTTTCCCCAGGGCTGACGACACTTAGGTGAGCAGATGCCTCAGCTGTGCCCCAAGGGACAGGACCAAGCCCAGAGCCAGACATAGATGCACCAGCCTCTGCTTGGCTGTGTGACTTTGGGCCACTCTCTCCCTTTTTGAGCCTGCACTTCACGCCTCAAGGCTCCCAGAGGTAAGCTTTTCAGGGAGGGAAGCTTTTGGATATAGCCCCAGTGAGTTGGCAGGATTTGGGCAGGGCTGGAACTGGGGTTCAGGAATAACAGGGTTGAAGGAGGCCCAGGGACAGGTAGCAGAGGGTGAGGCACCTTTTCTTTTGCTGACTCTGGGAATGAATTTGACGTTTTCCAGCAACGATTTGATTTAAAGTTGCGGGCAAAACTGAGCCTTGACAGAGCTGAAGCCCCTGAAGAAGAAATATTTGTTTCCGAGGAGGACTGAAGTTCAAAAGCCTCAGAGCCTTGGATTTGCTGTTTCATGGCCAGGAAAACAGAGGCACAAAGGGAGGCAAGGAGTTCCCCAAGGCCAGAGCTTTGCTTGTCCTTTACTCTTTTATTGTCTCGCTCAGCACATATTTATTGAGTACCTACTGTGCGCAGGCACTGTGCTAGGCTTTGGCAAAGAACATGGCAGA
>NW_005871108.1:2871156-2874218 GCF_000147115.1 Myotis lucifugus | reverse complement strand
AGTGCCTGCTGGTTCTCCCACTGCACCACGCGTGGTTCCCATCACTGGTTTCCACAGCAGAAAAGAAAGGTAACCCCTTCTCACTATCTTCTAGAAAAGTGTGAAAGGCAGTCCTCTGTGGCCCACAAACAAGTGGTCCTCAAACAAGCAATTGTAAATATTAAATATGTCAGAGGTTATACAGAAAAATGAAGCAGGAAGGGCGATAGGGCTGGGGACTGCTATGAGACAGGGAGGTCTGGGAAGGCCTCTCTATGAGGAGATGGCGTTGAGGTGTAGGAGGTAAGGAAGCCTCCATGGAGATAAATGGTGGGAGAGTGTTCCAGGGAAGGAGCAGAGCACGTACAAGGCCCTGAGGCAGGAAGGACCTGTAAGTCTGAGGAACAGCGAGGAGGCCAGGGTATCGGAGCCCAGAGTGTGGGGGTGAGTGGTGGGACGCAAGAGCAGATGTGTGTGGAATCCAGATGGGAGGGTGGAGGTCGGGAATAGGCTGGTGTCGTGAGCCAGGTGAAAGGGGATGGCAGCGGGGCCAGACGGTGCCCGTTGAGGATGAGAAGCGGGCAGCTTCTAGGCCTGTTTTAAAGGAAGAGCCACAGGATTTGCTGGTGAAAACGGCTGGTACTGAAAGCTTCTGGCAGGGCTCGTGTGAGGAATAAGAGGATAGATGTTAGTGAGGCTTGAGAAACTGTAAAGTTGGGTTTCTCTCTGGATCTCTTGCCCAGCCCAACATGTTCTCTGGCTGAAGGTCAGTAATAAACCACTGGTGTGTGTGTGTGTGTGTGTGTGTGTGTGTGTGTGTGTGTGTGTGTGTTTAAGTGTAACATTTTGAAAAGGTAATAGAATCTCATTACTTAAAAAAACAATTCATCAGTTACCAATGCATAGTGAAAAAAGTCTTTCTCCTAGCCCTGCCTATCAGCCACCCAATTCCACGCCTCAAGGAAAACCATGATTATTTTCTTGGGTAACCTCCAGAGGTATTTGATATAAACATATATGCATATACATTGGGAGGGTTTTGTTTCTATTTTTACACAAAATATATTGTACACTGCTCTGTAGGTTGCTTCTTTTTTTCTTATAATGACTTTTATTGAGATATAATTCATGTACTATACAACTCACCTATTTAAAATACAATTCAGTGGCTTTTAGTATATTCAGAGTTATGCAACCATCATCACAATCATTTTCATCACCCCAAAAAGAAACTCCATACCCATTAGGAGTCATTCTCCATTTCTCTCTGACCCTTCCCCACCTTAGGCAACCACCCATCTGCTCCTTTTTTGTGGGGCGGGGGGTGGGGGGGGGAAGGGGGTTAATCCTCACCCCAGGATATTTTTCCATTGCTTTTTAGGGAGAGTAGAAGAGAGAGGGAAAGACAGAGAGAAACATCGATGTGAGAGAAATACATCGATTGGTTGCCTCCTGCATGACCCTCGACCAGGACCAGGGCCCGGGCTGGGGAGGAGCCTGCAACCAAGGTATGTGCCCTTGACCAGAATTGAACCTGGATCTGCAGGCCAACGCTCTATCCACTGAGCCAAACTGGCTAGGGCGCCATCCATCTGCTTCCTTGTAGATTTGCCTTCTCTGGACATTTCCTATGGATGGGATCACACACTATGTGGTCTTTATGCCTGACTTCTTTCACTTAGTATGATTTTTTTCAAGGTTTGTCCTTATTGTAGTGTGTACTTCATTCTTTTTTATTACCAAATAATATTCCATTGCAAGGATATACATATTTTATTTAACCAACAATTGATGGATATTTGCGTTGTTCCCACATTTTGGCTCTTATGAATAATTCTGCTTTGAGTAGTCACGTACTACTGTTTGTGTAGATGTGTGTTTTTACTTCTCTTCTACCGCGGAGTAGAATTTGCTGGGGCATATGGTAACCATGTTTAACCTTTTGAGGAACTGCCAGACTGTTTTCCCAAGTGGTTGCACCATTTTACAATCCTACCGGCAGTGTGTGAAGCTGCTGATTTCCCCACATCTTTGCCAACACTTACTATTGCCTGTCTTTTGATTAGAACCTAGTGGGTGTGAAGTGGTATCTCCCTGTGGGTTTGATTTGCATTTCCCTGACAGCTAATGATATTGAGCACCTTTTCATGTGCTTCTTGGCCATTTGTGTATCATCTTTGGAGAAATGTCTATTCAGATCATTTTATTGTTTTTTAAAAAATATATTTTATTGAGTTTTTACAGAGAGGAAGGGAGAGGGATAGAGAGTTAGAAACATCGATGAGAGAGAAACATCCATCAGCTGCCTCCTGCACACCCCCTACTGGGGATGTGCCCGCAACCAAGGTACATGCCCTTGACCGGAATCGAACCTGGGATCCTTCAGCCCGCAGGCCGACGCTCTATCCACTGAGCCAAACCGATTAGGGCCATTTTATTGTTTTTTAATGGTTGTTTGTTCTTTTATTATTTAAGGGCTCTTTATATATTCTAGATACAAGTACCTTATGAGATGTATGATTTGCAAATATTTTCTTCCAGTCTGTCAGTTGCCTTTTCATTTTTTATGGTGTCCATTGGAGTACAAAAGTTTTTAGTTTTGATGAAGTCCAATTTGTCTGTTTTTTCTTTTGTTGCTTGTACTTTTGGTGTCATATCTAAGAAACCACTGCTTAATTCAAGGCCATGAAGATTTAGCCCTGTGTTTTCTTCTGAGAGTTTTCTAATTTTAGCTTTTACATTCTTCAGGTTGTTGTTCCATGAAGCAGTAGGTCTATGTGCTGTCCATGCATAAGTATGTCAGAGCATAAAGAACTTTCTCATTCTTTTTTACAGATACCTAGTATGCAATTTTATGGATGTACCATAATTTATTTACTAGTCCTCTGTTGGTGGCATTTAGGTTGTTTCCAACATTTTGCTCTCATAATAAGACTTCAGTGAACATTCTTGAAGATAGATGGCCATTTCACAGACATGTGAGTTTATATCAAGGGGAGAATTGGGTACCGTATATGTGTGCTCACTATATACTGGCACTGTTCATCCCCCACACAGTGACCCTGAAAGTCAGAGTAAAATCA